>NC_142164.1:28782348-29085378 GCF_024610735.1 Ursus americanus
TGATATCCCCGAGGCATAATTAATTCTCACCTAACATTTCCACCTTTGTGAGGTGGGTGGAACTTTGTTGGAAATTGTTTTTGTAGTCTGTTTCCTGTAGTCTTCAAGGTACTTTTCGCTGTCTTAAGAATTAAATTGACGTGAGACAGATTAACAGGAGAATCGAAATTCCATATAGAGGGAGAATCCACATAAGCATGAGAGATTCCCAAGACAGTCAGGCAAAATGAGGTATAAATGTCTTTCTGGACTAAGGAGGAGGAGTTAGGAGTCCAGGGGCTTCAACGGGAAGGAGGACAATTCACAGGAAGAATAGAAGAGTAGGGGCGCCTGGGTGGCTCAGTCCTTAAGCGTCTGCCTTCGGCTCAGGGCGTGATCCCAGCGTTCTGGGATCGAGCCCCACATTAGGCTCCACTGCTGGGAGCCTGCTTCTTCCTCTCCCACTCCTCCTGCTTGTGTTCCCTCTCTTGCTGGCTGTCTCTCTCGGTCAAATGAATAAATAAAATCTTTAAAAATAAGAGTAAATGTTTGGTAAACAAATCTTTATGGATCATAGAGAAACAACAGGACAAAGAGAATTGTAACAGACTTTGCTAACTTCCTCCCTATTGCCCCTAGTTCAGATTATAATGTAGTTGTATGGTGATCGCTCCCTTCCTGGATCTGGTCCTCTATCTAAATTCTTTTAGGCAGTTAGTGGGAAGGTCTTTTTTCCCCAGCCCTAAATTCCATATATTCTGTTCTATGTTTTTTTCCTAAAGTTTTTAAATTTTACATTTAAGTCCATGATGCATTTTGAATTGATTGTTGCATAATATATGAGGTCTAGTTCAAGGTCAGTTTTTTTGCCTATGGATGTCCAATTGCTGCAGCATCATTTGTTTAAAAGTCTATCTTTCTGGGACACCTGGGTGGCTCAGTCGGTTAAGCAGCTGCCTTCAGCTCGGGGTCCTGGAATGGAGTCCCGTGTCAAGCTCCTTGCTCATCCGGGAGCCTGCTTCTCCCCCTGCTTGTGCTGGCTTTCTCTCTCTTTGACAATTAAATGGATAAAATCTTAAAAAAAAAAAAAAAAAAAAAAAAAAAGGTCTGTCTGTCCTCTATTGAATTGCTTTTGCAGCTATGACAAAAATCATTTGAGCATATTTGTGTGGGACTGTGTTTGGGCTCTCAGTTCTGTTCTATTGATCTCTGTTTCTTTCCTCCTGCCAATGCCACACTTTCTAAATTTCATTCAGTTTATTCATAATAAAACTTAACATCTGGTAGAATAATTCCACCCCTTTTCATTTTTTTCCCCAAATTCTTTTAGCTCTGGGGTGCCTGGCTTGCTTAGTTGGTAGAACTGCGACTCTTGAAATCAGGGTCATGAGTTCAAGCCACACATTGGGTGTGGAGCCTACTTAAGAAAAAAAGTTCTTTTAGCTCTTCTAGGTCAATTGCTTTTCCATATAAATTTTAGAATGTGCTAGCCTGTGTCTGCAACAAACATTGCTGGGATTTTTATAGGACTTCCACTAAATATACAGATCAATTTAGGTGAATTTGGGGGTTACTGTTTTACTTTCATTAGTCATTCATTCATTCATTCCCTGACCATTGTGGAAACTGTGTTCGATAGTCTGGATTTTCTATTATTTTCCCCTAAACATGTTATGGGTTGTCTTGGCAAGCAGTTATATTATGGACAGATTTTATCCTTTCTAGCACATGTCTGTTTCAGTTTTCCTTTTGTTTCTAGGGAGACTCTCTTGGCATGTATGTACTCTTTCATCCTAAAATGCGACCTTTCTGTGGTTTCACATCTTTTAACCTTCCAGTTGTTGCTCTGCCCCTGCACTCTTTGGATTTTAACCCCACATATGTACAATTTTAGAGTCTTTCAAGAATTTGAGAGAAGTTTATATGCACATTTGAGAACTCCCCGTGGAACCTCCCTTTCCTAGTGTATTCTCTACATTCACAGCCAATCTAGCACCGCTGAACGCTGTCCTCTGCCTGCAAAGGCCATAGAGACTGCAGCTTCCGCTCACTTTCTGGGGCCACATGCCATGCAGCCTGGGGGTTATTTCAGGGCAACGAACCTGCTAGATGTGGGAGTAACCTATAATGTTTCCCTTCTTCCAATGGCCTGATCCCCTTCAATTTCTACCCTTTAGGTCACTCTCCAATGCCTTCAAACAGTTTTTCATTCTTGCCAGAATTTATCATTTTTTGGCACACAGGTTAGTTGGATATAACCTAGTCCACCATTATCCCCTTTGTTCTTTTATTCCTTGTTAATTTTAAATCATCAGATTTTTTAAGAAGTTGTCCTGTGGGAGGTATATTTTTATACATTTACCTAAAAAATTTTTTTTAATCACAGTTGTTCTGCTGAAAAGTATTTTAAATCTCCAGTGGATAATCCTCCTTTCCTTCCCAAATTAAATTGATCAGACCACTTCAAAGGAAGAAAGGATCAAATGCTTTTTTTAAAAAAAAGATTTTATTTATTTATTTGACAAAGGGAGAGCACAAGTAGGCAGAACAGTAGGCAGAGGGAGAGGGAAAAGCAGGCTCCCCGCTGAGCAGGGAGCCCCACATGAGGCTTGATCCCAGGACCCTGTGATCACAACCTGAATCAAAGGCAGACACTTAACCAACTGAGCCACCCAGGCGTCCTAAGGATCAAATGCTTTATACTTTGATTGCTTAGACTTGAGAAATGAGAGCTTTCCCTCTGATGGTCAAACTCTTTTGGCGGCTTGTAATGGATGTAAGCACAATAGCAGTATTTTTTACCTTTCTATTTCTAAAATTATTGCAGAATATCTAGATGGACAGGCTGGCAGAGAATCAGAAACACTGCATTATTACTCCAGTTCTTCTTCCTCCCTAAGATGCATTTTATTATTTTTAACATTAATTTATTATTTTTAAAGATTTTATTTATTTATTTGAAAGAGAGCGCAGAGGGAGAGGGAAAAGCAGACTCCCCATGGAGAAGGGAGCCCGATGATGCAGGGCTCAATCCCAGGACCCTGAGATCATGACCTGAGCTGAAGGCAGACGCTCAACCAACTGAGCCACCCAGGTGCCCCTTAATTTGTTTTTTTTAAGTAGGCTCCATGCCCAGCATGGAGCCCAAGGTGGGGCTTGAATTCATGACCCTGAGATCCAGACCTGAGCAGAGATGAGGAGTCAAACATTTAACCAACTGAGCCACCCAGGTGCCCCCTAAGAGGCATTTTAAAATAAAGCAAAGAAATGAAGAAAAATCCCTCATTGCTCTAGTTCTTATCTAAACTGTCCTAAATCTGCACTTGTAGAGTCTTTCAACCCTCTGTCTTGTTTTTATGGTGTTTCTTTCTTGTATCATTGGACTTTATGTGCTGTTGAGGCAGACGTTTCTAAGCAGAGGTATAAGATGATTAGTTCCTTCCGCAGCACAGTATGTCACAGAAGTGACGATATTTTAGAAGAGTTTCAGGAATAACTAGTAATTTTTCAAAGTTCTAAGTCAGGCATTGAAAGGAACATATTCTTTTTTTTTCCTCCAAACTTCCCAGTGTCCTTATTTCTCGGAGCTAATTGCTCTGTGCAAGCACTTAGGAAATCTACACAAAGAATACACATGTCTATGGCAGTCCTGTCGGCCTGGATGCAATTTCGTAAGGGACCTCTGCATACCTGAGCATTGTCTCCCCCTTTGAGCTCAAAGTCGGTGCTCAGGGAAACATGCAGAGAAGGACAGCCCCAGCCCCTCCCAAAAGGGGACATGTGGTGGAGGAGTGGCAGGCCCTGAAGAAGTCCGAAAGCAGACGCGCACGGCAGAGCTGTTCAGGATATGGTATGATTGTTGTTGTTGTTTTAAGATTTATTTTATGTATTTGACACAGAGAGAGACAGCCAGTGAGAGAGGGAACACAAGCAGGGGGAGTGGGACAGGAAGAAGCAGGCTTCCAGCGGAGGAGCCTGATGTGGGGCTCGATCCCAGGGACCTGGGATCACACCCTGAGCCGAAGGCAGACGCTTAACGACTGAGCCACCCAGGCGCCCCAAGATACGGTATGATTGTTGAATCTGATCCAAGTCGTCTTGGATTTGGATCAAAATCAGAAGAAGAAGTGCTTTCACAGAAGAGCGTACCCGAGTGCTAGCAGTTTCTGGGTCAAGCCCGGCAGCGAACACAGGTGCTTCTTGAGCTGTAGGCAGGTCTGCCGCAGGGCCGGTCCGAAAGACTACTTCGGATGCCAGATCGTGGATGACCAAGTTCACTGCCACAACTGCTCCAAGCCAAAGTGCCCTTTGGCGGCCACCTGGAATCAGGTAACCGCTTACCCGTCTCGAAGCTCACTTCCCAATTCCATTTCCCCACAGGAACCTGCTTCTTGAGAACTTCATTTAAGGAGCTCACCAGGAGGGACGCCCGGGTGGCTCAGTCGGTGAAGCGTCTGCCTTTGGCTCAGGTCATGATCCCAGGGTCCCGGCATTGAGTCCTGCGTTGGGCTCCCTGCTCAGCAGAGAGCCTGCTTCTCCCTCTGCCTGTCGCTCCCCCTGCTTGCATTCTCTTTGACAAATAAATAAATAAAATCTTTAAAAAGGCGGGGAGCTCACCAGGACATTCCCAGGTCTGGAGCCAGGCCTTGATCTATTCTCTTTCCGACAAGAATGTTGCTTGTGTCTCACTTTAGGGTTAAGCAGATTGAAACCCCCTCTTGCTGACCCTGAAATCAGCAGTCCTCAGCAGGGCAAGTGTTATTTTGTAATGCTGGCCATTTACCTTGTAAACCTGCTGAAGTCCCATCATCCTGGGGAATATTCCAGGCTTTCTTTTTGCGAGCTTGGTGTCTGCAGCCCACATCCTGTAGATGGGTTAATTTGGTTATTTATAGCATGTAAGCAAGGGACAGCCACACTTGGTTGGCTCTTGAAGTGAGAAGGTTTTACATAGTGAAGCACCTAAATTGGCCCAGAATCCAAAGGATTTCCTTGTGTGATAGCATCAGGGGCAGAACTGGAAGGGACGGCATCCAACCTGGTTGTGTGTTCTGCTTCCTTCCAGGTGGAAGAACTAGTGCAAGAGGAATCATTTGCATATTATGACCACGTTCTCCTCCAGTCCTCCTTGGACCCGATGGGAGTGTAGCGACTTGCTCCCGTCCAGGCGGCCAGCATGATGGAAGAGCCAAGCTCACCCTGGGAAAGGGTGTCCGCCACGGTTATGCCTTCTGTATTCTGTGCCGACCCACCTCCCTTCCAGTCCCTCCAGACAAGATGACCGTAGTATGCCAGGATGTGTGAACTTGACAAACCAGAAAAAGAAAGTCTCTTCATTTTAGTGCTTATTTCAACAGATGTTTAGGCTCTGGGCACCGTTCTAGGTTCTGGGAATAAACTGTCAAACAAAAGACACAAAAACCTCCGACTGCATGGAACGTGCCTCTACTGGTGGGGATGCAGGTGGTAAGCCAAGTAAATAAGGGTACGATGAGGTGCTAAGAGCTAGAGGGAAACAAATGGAGCAGGGACATGGTGTAAAATGTTTCCAGGAGAAGGGTAAGAGATGAAATTTTAGTGAGGGTGGGCAATTAAGAGCCCCTGGTGAATTTGTTTTGAGTGTAGGCCAGAAGAAAGTGAGAGAACAAGCCTTTACAGATATCGGGGGGGGGGGGGGGGGGCAGGGCTTTCCAGGCAGAGGGAAGAGCTAGGTAATTTCTACCCCTGAGCATAGCATGGAGATCATGGGTAACAAACGAAGAACCCTATAAGCCACCTCGATGTTGCTTCCATGGCACAAATCTTTGCTCAGTCAATGAGCCCTTTAGCACAGTCCCCAGATCTAGGCTCAGAATCCTCCCCAACACAGCATGTATGAATTCGCCACTGCTGCCGTAGCAAATGACCACAAACTTTGTCACTTAACACAGATTTCTCATCTCCCGGTTCTGTAGGCCAGCAGTCTAGGTAATAAGTAGCTTTGCTGGATCCTGTTTACAGTGTGACAGAGGTAAAGTCCTGGTGTGAGCAGGGCTGTCTTTCTTTCTGGAGGCTTGGGGGATGAATTCACTGCTAAGGTCATGCAGGTTTTTAGCTAAATTCGTTTCTTGTAGTTTGGGGATTGAGGACCTCCTTTCCTGTTGTCTGTCAGCTGGAGGCAGTTTTTGCTTTTAGAAACCTTCTTCTCATGCTTTTTTTTTTTTTTTTAAGATTTTTATTTATTTATTTGACAGAGATAGAGATAGCCAGCGAGAGAGGGAACACAAGCAGGGGGAGTGGGAGAGGAAGAAGCAGGCTCATAGTGGAGGAGCCTGATGTGGGGCTCGATCTCAGAACGCCGGGATCACGCCCAGAGCCGAAGGCAGACGCTTAACCGCTGTGCCACCCAGGCGCCCCTCTTCTCATGCTTTTTGTGCGGCCTTCCTTCCATAACAGCTGGTGGCGTCCCTCTCACAATCTGAATCTCCCCCACTGTTCCTTTTGCCACAAGTCTGTTGCGTGTAGTCAGGTGAAGTTCTCTGCTTTCTATTATAATTCTTTTTTTTTTTTAAAGATTTTTATTTATTTGAGAGAGAGAGAGTGAAAGAGAGAGAAACAGAGAGCATAAGAAGGGGGAGGGTCAGAGGGAGAAGCAGACTCCTCGCTGAGCGGGGAGCCCGATGCAGGACTCAATCCTCAGACTCTGGGATCATGACCTGAGCTGAAGGCAGTCACTTAACCGACTGAGCCACCCAGGCACCCCAAACTCTCTGCTTTTAAGATGCTTGTGTGATTAGATTGGCCCCACCCAGCTAACCCAGGATAATCTCCCTATGTTAAGGTCCATAACCTTAATTATATCTGCCAAGTCCTTTTTTTTTTTTTTTTTAAGATTTTATCTGTTTATTTGAGAGAGAGCACGAGCTGGAGTGGAGGGGCAAGGGGCAGTGGGAGAGGGACAGGCAATCTCAAGCAGACTCCCTGCTGAGCACAGAGGCCAATACAGGGCTCCATCCCAGGACCCCAAGATCACGACCTGAGCTGAAGTCAGACCCTTAACCAACTGAGCCACCCAGACGCCCCTGCCAAGTCCTTTTTTGGTATATAACGTAACATATTCACAGGATACAGGGATTTGGGCATGGACATCTCTGGTCAACTATTCCATCTACCCCAAGACACTCCAGAGAGTGGCACTAGCAGGCATAGGAAGAGGGGATGAAACTTGTTTGCCTTCCCTGATCCAGATAATGACAGGGAATTCAGGCCTTTCACATCCATACAGCTAGACTTTGGCTCAGCCCATTGCACCTTGTGTGTTAGCTTTCTTTCCTCTTTTTTAAAGATCTTATTTATTTATTTATTTATTTATTTATTTATTTATTTATTTATTTATTTGACAGAGAGAGAGAGACAGCCAGCGAGAGAGGGAACACAAGCAGGGCAAGTGGGAGAGGAGGAAGCAGGCTTCCAACGGAGCAGGGAGCCTGATGCGGGGCTGGATCCCAAGACCCTGGGATCACGCCCTGAGCTGAAGGCAGATGCTTAACGACTGAGCCATGCAGGCGCCCGTGTGTGTTAGTTTTCTATTGCCATGTTAATAAGTTTCTATTTCCATGTTAACAAATTACCAGAAACGTAGCTGCTTAAACCAACAGAAATTTATTATATCATAGTTTCTTTGTGTCAGGAGTATGGGCATAGCTTTGCTAGGTCCCCTATTCAGGGTCTCACAGCCTGTCATCAAGGTGTCAGTCAGGCCATGTTTTTATCTGGAGTCTTGACTAAGGAAGCATCTACTCCCAAACTCATTTGAGTTGTTGGCAGAATTCATTTCCTTGTGGTTTTAGGACTAACGTCCCTATTTGTTAGCTGCCTATCTGCCAAAGGCCACTCTCAGCTTCTAGAAGCTGCCTGAAATTCCTTGCTGTGGGGCCCTCACCATAGGCAATCTCACATCATTGTAGCTTACTTTCTCAGAGCCAGCGAGGGAAGTTTCTCTCTCCAGTCCGCTAACATATGTAGTCTTTTTTTTTTTTTTAAGATTTTATTTATTTATTTGACAGAGATAGAGACAGCCAGCGAGAGAGGGAACACAGGCAGGGGGAGTGGGAGAGGAAGAAGCAGGCTCCCAGTGGAGGAGCCTGATGTGGGGCTCAATCCCAGAACTCCGGGATCACGCCCTGAGCCGAAGGCAGACGCTTAATGACTGAGCCACCCAGGCGCCCCGACACTAAATAAAATTTTTGTACCCAAAGTGTGTGAGGACTTCACTTTTCAAAGTGCTTTCATAACTGTTAATTTCACATTGGTTGTTCTGAACATCACACCCATTCAAAGTCAAATGGCTTACAAAACCAAACTGCGTGCACAAGTGTATACACACACACACACACACACACACACACACACACACACACACTCTCTTCTAATTTTGTTCTCAGACCTGCTTTTCCCGGGATACAGCACCCCTGATGTGGGGCTCTGGAAATGTAGACATTTTTCTACTAACCTGAGTAGGTAAATCTTTTGGTGCATAAAAGAAGAATCTTAACATTTTCAATAGAGACAGAACGATGTTTGCTTTAAATTTTATTGCCCCTTGTGTTTGTGACTGAATTGAACCTAGTGATAAGTCCCTAATTACCTAACGGAGGAAATTCTCATTATATTTAATCATTTCATGACATGCTTCAGACCTTGTGATAGAGTGCAGGGCTTGCCGCCAGGTGTTGATTGGGATTTAAAAAAAAATCATTTACCATTTTAAATTGCACATCTCAAATATAAGCAATTTTCAATGTTAGCATGAACATGTAACTACTACATTCCACTTTCAGCATCCATGTTTGCTTTGTACCTATTGCTTATCGGAAGGTTTGCTAATTACTTATGTCAGTCAAGTGCCTGCCTTCTGCTCAGGTCATGATCCGGAGGTCCTGGGATCGAGGCCTGCATGGGGCTCTCTGTTCATGGGGAGTCTGCTTCTCCCTCTCACTCTCCCTCTGTTCTCTCTCTGTGTCTCTCAAATAAATAAATAAATCAGTCTTAAAAAAGAATAAGAAGGTTTGCTAATTATTTAGCTGAGGAACACTTGCTAATAAGTATTTTGTTTTACTAGCCACAGTAAATATTAAGCATGAAATAAAAGGTATTTATCATGCTTCCTGTCTATCTCAACCCTGCACGGGAAAAGGTAAGATTAGGTAATGGTTGTACTGGATCTCTTTGGAGAAGTGAGTTTCTCTTTGGTTTTATAGTCCCGATGTTTTTCATTTCTATCCTTCCCTCCAGAAATTTGATGGGTATAATCATGTGAGATGACAGGTACTAGCTATATGCAATATTTCTGCTGGATTTGCTTGGGTTCTCTGTCAAGAGTAAACCCTTAGAAGCTTTTTAGTGATCCTGCCTCTACCTGTTTTAACCAGTATAGTCTACCGACTTCCCCAGGCACAAGAGTAACTTTGTTGGGGTGTATAATTTGCAGAACATAAATCTGGTGCTTAACTAAGTCCTCAAATTTATTTAGAAATCCTCTTAAATGTATTACAAGTATTAGCGACATTTTATATAATTTTCTTGAAAATGAATTTTATGATGGGACCGTATACCATGTCTGGAAATACTTATTTTTATATCATTTCTTTTCCTCATTTATTTTTATTGCCAAATCATTTCAAATACTCAGGAAAGGGGCGCCTGGGTGGCTCAGTTGTTAAGCATCTGCTTCGGCTCAGGGCGTGATCCCAGAGTCCTGGGATCGAGCCCCGCATCAGGGTCCTCAGCTGGGAGCCTGCTTCGTCCTCTCCCACTCCCCCTGCCTGTGTTCCCTCTCTCGCTGGCTGTCTCTCTCTCTCTGTCAAATGAATAAATAAAATCTTTTAAAAAAATAGGAAAAATGAAGGAATACTAGGATTATGACCCTGGCACATCCTTCACCTATATATATTTTTTTAATTAAATGTCGTATTTGTTTTCTGTCTCTCTGTCTCCTAAACCTTGTGAAAATAAGTTAATTGTCATGACAATTGTAACTCTAAATATTTCCATCAGACATCTCCTTCAAAAAGGAAATGTTCCTTCATAACCACAATGCTATTGCTACATCTAAAACAATTAACAGTAATGTCATAATAGCATCATACACCTAATCTATATTCAAATTTCCCCAATTGTCCCAAATGTCTTTTATAGCTGTTTTTAGAATAAGTAGGTCATGCATCACATTTATGTTGTATTTAGATATTACATCTCTTCAGTTTCTTTTAATCTATGATACATCTATTTCCCACCTTTCTTATGACATTGGCTTTTTAAAAAGTTGTTTTGGGGCACCTGGGTGGCTCAGATGGTTAGGCGTCTGCCTTTGGCTCAGGTCATGATCCCGGGGTCCTGGGATGGAGTCCCGTGTCGGGCTCCTAGCTCAGGGTGGAGTCTGCTTCTCCCTCTGCCCTCTGCTGCTCCCCCTTCTTGCGCTCTCTTGCTCTCCCTGTCAAATAAATAGATAAATCTTAAAAAAAAAAAGTTGTCTTGTATATTGTCCCACCTCCTGGATTACTCTGTTTTATTATGGTGTCATTAAATTTGTTCCCATATTTCCTGTATTTCCCAGCAACTGCAGGGTAGATCTATCAACATAACTGAATCAGTTCAGGTTAAAAATTTTGACAGGAAGGGCTCCTGGGTGGCCCCATTGGTTGAGCATCTGCCTTAGGCTCAGGTCATGATCCAGGGTCCTGGGATCAAGCCCCACATAGGGCTCCTCGCTCAGCGGGGAGCCTGCTTCTCCCTCTCCCTCTCCCTCTGCTGTTCCCCCTGCATCTGTGTTCTCTCTCTGTGTCAAATAAATAAATAAATTTTTAGAAAAGTTTGTTTTGACAAGACTACTTCATAAATGTTAATGTTGTTTTCCTCCTTTTTAAGCTGGCAGTTTCTTATATTTCTATATTTTTTATTTTTTGAAGATTAGAGACTGTGACAGTCAACAATGCCTAGCTAGAATTTATTAACGATAATGTAATTTTTTCCCAGGGTATCCATTTTTTAAAGAAATTAAGCATAGTTGACACACAATGCTATATTTGTTTCAGGTGTACAACATAGTGATTCCACAATTCTATACATTATGCAGTGCTCACCATGATAAGTGCAGTCACCATCTGAGCTGGTATTCTTTTATTTTTTCATTATTATTTTAAGATTTCTTTATTTATGGGCACCTGGGTGGCTCAGGTGGGCAAGCATCTGCCTTTGGCTCTGGTCGTGATCTCTGGGTCCTGGGACTGAGCCCCGCATCGGGCTTCCTGCTCGGCAGGGAGTCTGCTTCTCCCTCTCCCTCTCCCTCTGCCCCTCCCCACCACTCACTCTCTCTCTCTCTCTCTCAAATAAAGGAGGGGCAGAGGGAGAGGGAGACGGAGAGAGAATCTCAAGCAGACTCTGCACTGAGCACAGAGCCCGATGTGGGGCTGGATCTCACAACCTTGAGATCACGACCTGAGCCAAACCAAGAGTTGGATGCTCAAATGACAGCAAACCAGGCGCTCCTGAGCTAGTATTCTTTTAAAAAGAAATCTTTCTTTTTTATCCCTGGCCCTCTCACCTCTCTCTCTTCTTCCTTCTGACCCTCAGTCTTGTCTTTCCCTTTCTCTCTAATTATGGACTCGTGTGTTTTATAAGCCAGTGGATTATATTTTCATTATTTTTTATTCTTTAAGACTTTAAATTTTTATTTATTTATTGAGAGAGAGAGAGTGCAAGTGAGAGAAGGGGCAGAGGGAGAGGGAAAGAGAATCTCAAGCAAACTGCATGTTCAGCATGGAGTCCAACACCGGGCTCCATCTTACGACCCGGAGATCATGACCTGATCCAAAATCAAGAGTTGGAGGCTTAACCGACTGAGCCACCCAGGTGCCCCCATTATTTTTGATTCTTTATTTTGATTATTCTCTTTGATGGTCAAGTTGCCTCCCACATTTGCTAATAAAAGTTCCTTTAAACTACACGTGATCCCTTCTGGCGTGGCCTTATTGGTCTTTGAGCATGTACTTGTTTTCTGGAGCAAAGATTTCCTGAGCAGCTCTTTTACTTTTCCTGCTCCAGACCAAAGATCAGCCATTTTACCAAGGAACTCTGATTCCTTAACAAGAAATAGTATCTTGAAACCCAGATCTTGGCAGAAATAAATTATTTTAGAACATGCCAGTACTCATATTTTTTTTTTTTAAATTCTACACCCAACGTGGGCTGAAGCTCACAACCTGGAGATCAAGAGTTGCATGCTCTTTGGACTTAGGCAGCCAGGTGCCCCAGGATTCCTGTTTTAGAGGTGTGTGTTGTGAAACCAAATCACACAGTGCCCCCTACAGCACCGCAGTTGTAACAGAATTATTCTTCGTGTACTCAAGCTTTTCGCTTCCCTGGTCATGTATTCTAAATCTATGATTTTGAGTAGTTGAAATAAATAAAATACCTAATCCATGTGGCATGTGGCAGATCTTGAAGGTACTAGATATCATTAATCCTGGTTTTTAAATTATAGTCAGCTTCCATTTTAAAGCTGATACCTGGACAAAATAGCTTAAGATAATCTTATAAGCTTTCTGTATGTAGCTTATTTTGGTAGGAATTATGATTTGGCCCATGTTACATCTCATCCTGGGACAGAGAAGTGAGGACAGGACAAGATGTCTTGTTCTTTAAACGTCTTATCTATGTTACTGTAATTATTCCCAGCCTACAAATGACAAAACTGAGCGTTAGGGAGGGTAAGTGATTTGACCGAGTCCCTGTGCCTACAAGTGGCAGAGCTCAACCTTCACCTCATGTCTGTCTGACGTCAAGTCCCTGCTCTAAACTGCCATGCTGCGGTGACACTGGATAAATGGACAGGTGTGTATAGAGCCTCTGCAATATTACATCTTGGGGGACGGGGGCAATTTAAGAGAGTTTGAGCCAAGAAGCCCTGCCATGAAGTACTGGAGTCCGGTGTGGGGGATAGCCTACATTTTAGGTAGTATAATAGGAAGCCGGTGTTTTGGCAACTTCAAAGTAATATTCTACAGAAGGAAAGTTCCAGAACCGACTGAGACAGGGGCGCCTGGGAGGCTCAGTCGTTAAGTGTCTGCGTTTGGCACGGGTTGTGATCTCAGGGTCTGGGGATCAGCCCGAGTCCAGCTCCCTGCTCAGTGGGGAGTCCGCTTCTCCCTCTGCCTCTGCCACTGCTCCTGCTTGTGCGCGCTCTCTCTGTCAAATAAATAAATAAAACCTTGAAAAAAAAGAACAGATTGAGGGGGCGCCTTGGTGGCACAGCGGTTAAGCGTCTGCCTTTGGCTCAGGGTGTGATCCTGGCGTTCTGGGATCGAGCCCCACATCAGGCTCCTCTGCTGGGAGCCTGCTTCTTCCTCTCCCACTCCCCCTGCTTGTGTTCCCTCTCTCACTGGCTGTCTCTCTGTCGAATAAATAAATAAAAACTCTTAAAAAAAAACAGACTGAGACAATACAAAGAATAGGAAGAGAAATGAACACTTAATAGGGTTATAGTGGGTTTTATTTTTTATTTTTTTTAATTAAAGATTTTATTTATTTATGTGACAGAGAGACAGCCAGCGAGAGAGGGAACACAGCAGGGGAGTGGGAGAGGAAGAAGCAGGCTCCCAGCGGAGGAACCCGATGTGGGGTTCGATCCCGGTACGCCAGGATCACGCCCTGAGCCAAAGGCAGACGCTCAACGACTGCGCCACCCAGGCGCCCCTATGGTGGGTTTTAAAAAAAGATTTTATTTATTTACTTGTCAAAGACAGAGAGAGAGAGAGCGCGCGCGTGCGCACAAGCAGGGGGAGGGGCAGAGGCAGAGGGAGAAGCAGACTCCCCGCTGAGCAGGGAGCCCCATGCGGGACTCGATTCCAGGACCCTGGGATCATCACCTGAGCCAAAGGCGGACACTTCACCAACTGAGCCCCCCAGGCGCCCCAGGTTGCTGGGTGCTATGGTGCTTTGAGAGAATTTATCCTCTCCTAAATTGACTAACATCCCCGACCTGCCACTGTACCCACCGTGCACACCAGGGATCATTTGGGTGACGTTGCCCTCATTGTAATCTTTCCTGCTCGAGCCAGAGGAGTTGCTTGGATCGGAGAAGGGCTGTTCTGAATAACTTTCAGGCCAGCTTACTCACAGCAAAGCTGGATTCATTCAGTGCAGTGGAGTGGAGAAGAAACAAAGCTATGCTGAGGAGTCATCAGGAAAGGAGAGAAGGTAGGATTTCAGAGAAAGAAGTTAAAATGCTCTCTTTTGTCCAGGTGTAAAAAAATGCACCATGTGGTATGATCTTCCTGGTTGTTCTAAGGTACCTATGTTCTTGGCAGCATTTGGGAAGATTACGTTACAATGGAGTAACCCTGGCTGCTCAAGATATGGAAATCAAATGGTTTTCCCTCGCCTTTGGCGGAATACACAAAGTGTAAACTTGCCGAAGCTTAAAAGCACTGTTTTCTCACTCTTTCCATAAAGAAGGTATAAGAATGTGGTTTATATTTTCAGTCGGTCCTACTGCTTAAGACATTTTTGTACATATTCTGAGATAATATAAATTGAACAAATTATAAGCTTTAGAAATGGAACACAAAGAGAATATTAATTATTGTAACATACTCCAGACTCTAAAAGTCAAATACTCAATATTTATTTCTTCCTTCCAAGTCTTACTTAAGCAGCGGGGGTCTAGGGTTAAACTTACAGTCCCTTCAATCTTCGAGCAACACCACATTTCAAGGTATCGAATCAAAACTTTCTCTGTTGAGGGGGCACCTGGGTGGCTCAGTCAGTGAAGCGTCTGACTTGGGCTCAGGTCATGATCTCCAGGTCCTGGGATCAAGCCCCACATCGGGCTCCCTGCTCAGCTTGGAGTCTGCTTGCCCTTCTCCATCTGCCCTCCCCCACTTGTGCACATGTGAACATGCTCGCTCTCTCTCTCTCTCAAATAAATAAATAAATAAATAAATAAATAAATAAATAAAACTGTGTTAGAATTTTTTCTAATTTCTAATTTAAAAAAAAAACTATCTCTGTTAGAATCCTCTGGGAGTACTCTTTACAACCAGAATGGGAAGGTGGAACTCTTATTAAAATTGTGCTATGAATTGTTTTATTCTTTTCTCTCAAGACCACATTCCATTGCCTCCATATGAATCACATTCCTTCCATTTTTAATTTCTGCCTCATTCTCCTGGAGACATGGTTTTACTCTGGCCGATTAGAAGGAGCAGGACATTTTGAGCTTCCGCTTTCATGGACTTTGTTTTCACAGGTTCACTTATATTGCTACTTTTAATACCAAGCATGCTTCGTGGGTCACCTGATATATATCAATAACGGAGCCCATCGATTTTGAGCCGAATATAGCATCTAGATAGATGTGTAGGCTCAGGAGAAGGTCACAGAAGCCCTGTCCCTTTTCCTGAGTGATCCAGTTTTCATTTCAAGGTGACTTTCGTTGGCTACTGCCCTATCACCCAGCTAGTCCTTTATCTGGTCCTACTTTCATTGAGTAAGGACAATTTTAATGAAAACTGTATTGTGCTGAAATGAAAGAAACCTTAACATTTCCCATGCTGAACCAGAATGTTAAAATTTTTTTTAAGATTTATTTATTTATTTGAGAGAGAGAGAGAGAGAGAAGGGGGGGAAGCTTGCACTCAGGGGTAGGGGCAGAGGGAGAGGGGGAGAGAGAGACATTCAAGCAGACTCCCCACTGAGCCTAGAGTCAGATATGGGCTCCATCTCACAACCCTGAGATCATGACCTGAGCCAAATTCAAGAATCAGACGCTACACTGACTAAGCCACCCAGGCAACCTTGAACCAGAATTTTTTAACACACTGCCCTTTGGGGCTCCTGGGTGGCTCAGTCGGCAAAGCATCTGCCTTCGGCCCAGGTCATGATAGCAGGGTCCTGGGATTGAGCCCCACATCAGGCTCCCTGCTCAGCAGGGAGTTTGCTTCTCCCTCTGCCCCACTCCCCCACTCGTTCTCACTCTCTCTCACACAAAAATAAATAAATAAAATCTTTTTAAAAAATAAATAAACTGCCCTTTATAACTCATTCCACCTCTCTCTTCTGGGTTAGTACATACTCAGACAGAGCACAATTCATATTTGCATTTAGTTCCAAACCTAACTTTATGTACTCCTTTTTTTTGGTAAGATTTCATTTATTTATTTGTCAGAGAGAGA
Organism: Ursus americanus; assembly: GCF_024610735.1. Taxonomy (NCBI): domain Eukaryota; kingdom Metazoa; phylum Chordata; class Mammalia; order Carnivora; family Ursidae; genus Ursus; species Ursus americanus. Next base: position 28,798,539 of record NC_142164.1, read on the forward strand.
GCGCAAGCAGAGGGAGCAGCAGGCAGAGGGAGAAGCAGGCTCCCCACTGAGCAGGGAGCCCGATGCAAGACTCGATCCTACAACCCTGGGATCATGACCTGAGCTGAAGGCAGATGCTTCACCGAGTGAGTCCCCCAGGAGCCTCTAACTTTATGTGCTTCTTAAGGCATTTTGTAATGTTTCATACGAACTGTGCTTATTGCCCTCTTGCCAGACTGGTCTTCCAGAGAGTTATTTTGGCTTCATAGCTAGATCCTTGCTTCTTGGTTTTTATTTCTTTTTAACCTTATGGCTTGCTGAATAGCTTGATGGTGAAGTAAAGAAATTTTTTGCAATAGAGGGCTGAAGAATTCAGCTACCTTACGACTTTTTCCCTAACCGGTCTTAGAAAATTAAGGAACTGATGTATTATTTCAATGGTAAATAAGATTTTTTGGCTGAGTGTACTGCGGTTTCTACATTCTAGCTTCAACTATTCATCTGTAGTTATTCTAGTTTAACTAGTTGCCCAATGCTAGGTAATCTGTACCACTAAATCTAGGACCATAAGAGATAAGAATCAGGATTGTGAGAAATGGTTTTTCAAACAAATTTCCTGGTATCTTTAGCTATCCCTAGTAAACTAGTTACCGAGCTACAATAGCTATTTATAGTGCTAAATAAAGAAATAATGGCAAGAATAAATAAGTAATAGCAAGAATAAATGACCTGATGGATAAATAAATATAAATAAAATAGTAAGAATTGGGGTGCTTGGGTGGTGTAGTCGGTTGAGCAACTGACTCTTGGTTTCTTGTTTTTTTTAAACACTTTATTTATTCACTTATTTGAGAGAGAGAGAGAGTGAGAACGAGAGAGAGCATGAGCAGGGTGAAGGGCAGAGGGAGAAGCAGGCTCCCTGCTGAGCAGGGTGCCCGATGTGGGACTTGATCCTGGGACTCCAGGACCATGACCCAAGCCAAAGGCAGACACTTAACCAGCTGAGCCAGCCAGGCGCCCCTGACTCTTGGTTTCTGCTCAGTCATGGTCTTGGGGTGGTGAGATCTAGCCCCAGTGGGCTCTGTGCTTGTTGTGGAGTCTGCTTGGGACTCTCCCTCTCTCTGCCCCTCCTGCTCATGCTCTCTCTCTCTCAAATCAATCAATCTTTACAAAAAATAGTCAGAATTAGGGGCACCTGGGCGGCTCAGGCGTTGTCTGCCTTCAGCTCAGATCATGATCCTGGAGTCCCGGGATCGAGGCCCACATTGGGCTCCCTGCTCAGCAGGGATTCTGCTTCTCCCTCTGCCCCTCTCCCCGGCTCGTGTTCTCTCTCTCTCTCAAATAAATAACTCTTTAAAAAAATAAAATAGTAAGAATTAATACATGCTAGTGATACGAATGGTTTTTCAACTTCCTACTTCAATTATTCTTCTCAGCATATCTAGCTACCTCTTAGTAAATAGTTTCTACTATTCTCAATAGTACTAACTCAATATTATCAAAAGAAATAGACGTTGGATTTGAGAATAATGTCTTGATTAACTTCCTGGTCCCAAATATTTATTCTGGTTATAAATTTTTACTTAGCTCCATTTAACTAATGACCTAGGTGCCACTAGATGAGCATACTAGTCACTCATTTTTCCACTGGTAATAGGAATTTAAATTTGAATAAAATGTTTTTTAGGTTATTGGCTTCTACCAGTTTTTCTACTTATCTCCACTTATTTCTAGTTAACTAGTTCCTTTGATCACCTGGTTATCTGTAGAGGTAACTCATTATCCCAAAGAGAAATAAGAAGAGGTGAGTAGAACATGTTTTCAACTTGCTGGATTCAACTAATTATTTTAATTATCACAACCGTAGTTTACTCATCCCCCAGGTGTCATGAGTTGTCAAAGTACTAACGCATTATGCCAACAAGAAATATGATTAGAGTTGAGAAGAGTGCTTTTTTTTTTCTGGCTTACTCTAGTCATTCTAGTTACCTCCAGTTACCCATAGAGAGCTAGTTTTTTGGATGCTACCTCTATAGTCTCGCTTCTAGGCTCTGTAGTTCTGAGGCAGTGTTCCAGCAAAGAATTAGAACAAAGTATTACAAGGCTGTGTTTTTCAGCTCTCGGGCTTCAAATACTTTTTCTAATCCTATCCAGTTGCCTCTAATTAACTGGTAAAATAAGTACACAAGCTGCCTATAGTACTAACTCATTCTTGTACCAAAGGAGAAGAGCTTAGAGTGGTGACTCATGAATGTTCAAGGTCTTATTTTATTTATTTATTTTAATTTTTTTAAGTACACTCTGCCCTCAACGTGGGGCTCCAATGCATGACCCTGAGATCAAGAATCATATGCTCTACCCACTGAACCAGCCGGGTGCCTCCAATTTCTGGTTTTAAATATCCTCTGGTAATTTCCCGTTAACTTTATCACTCACCTAGGTACCACTATGGCTATTTGATCTAGAGGACACAGTCTTTTTTTTTTTTAAGAAGTAGGGATTTAAAATTGTTGTAAAGGATGTGTTTTCTAGCTTCTGCGCTAGTTATCTTTAGTTGTCTCCAGTTTGGTAGTTCCTAGGTACAACTAGTTATATAGAACTAACTGATTATGCTAACGAGAAAGAAGTCAGTTATAACAAGAATGTGTTTTCACTCGTTGGCTTCATTTACATATCTGTCTCCAATTAACTAGTTTCCTGGGTATAAGTACTGATCTGTAGTACTAACTCATGATTCACACTCTAGATAAGAAGGTAGTGTTGAGAAGAATTCTTATCAAATTCTTGGATTCAACCACTTTTCTTCAGTGTCCTGGTTTTGACTCATTATTCGAATATCATCATTTATCCCGAGGTTACAAAAGATTAAGGTACCACCAGATATATAGGGCACTAACATGTAAATTTAGAGTTGCAAAGAACTTGATTTTTAGCTTCCTGCCTTCAACTAGTTATTCTTATTATCTCTGGTTGTCTCTAATTAAGTATTTACAAAAGTACAATGAGAATCTGCAGAAGTAATTCATTTTTCCAGGAAGAGATGAGAATTTCTAGTTGGTACGGTTGTGTTTTTCATATCCACAGATTTAACTAGTTATTCTTTTCTTTAAAGATTTTATTTATTTATTTATTGAGAGAGAGAGAAAGAGAGCAAGAGTGGGGGGCAGGGGTAGAGAGAGAGAATCCACAAGCAGACTCCCTGCTGATCAGGGAGCCTGATGTGGGGCTCAATCCCAGGACCCTGAGATCATGATCTGAGCTGAAATCAAGAGTCAACTGCTTACCGACTGAGCCACCCAGGCGCCCCTTAACTAATTATTCTTATCTCTAGATAGCCATAGTTTACACGATGTAGTTATATACCACTAATTATTACTAGCAATAACTAATTCTGCCTTTAAAAAAAGATTTGAGAGATAAGATGTATGTGTTTTTCAGCATTTGAGCTTCAGGAAGTTTTCCAGTTATATCTAGTTATCTCTAGTTAAGTTTTATCTACCATTCCATGCCTTCGTGACTTATTTACTATTTACCTACCTTTCCAATATCTTATTTCAAGAAGAAATAAGTTGCACTTCAGAAGAACCTGCTTTTCAGCATCCGGATTTCAGTTACTTTTCTGGTTGTTTCCCCAGTTGTCTTTAAACAGCTACCCAATTACCACTAATTATATTACTATTACACTTCAATGAGAAAAAAATTGAGAAGTATCTGTTTTTCAGCTCCCTGCCTTCACCTCATCATTCAGATAGTATATAATTCTCTACATAAACCAAACACAATAAATCTAGCTGATTATAGTACTACTTCCACATTCTAAAAAGATATGAAAATTTAGAAGTGAGAAGAATGTTTTCTTTCAACACCATCAATATACCAGTGCATCTTGTTACGTCTAGATACCTCTGATAAAATAGGTACCTAGGTATGGTTAATTCCGTATTGGACTAATTCACTAATTCGACAACGGAGAAGAATTTACACGTGAAGATCATTTCTTTTCCATTTCCTGGTCTAACGTCATGATCACCTTATATCTCTGCTTACCTTGTTACTTAGATACCATTAACTATCTCTTGTATTAACTCATTCTTCAAAGGAGATAAGAAGCTAGTGTTGAGAAGAGTGATTTTTCAATTTTCTGGATTTGCCAATTTTCTGAGTCACTTCTAGTTAACTCTAGTAAAGTAATTGCTTAAGCATTACTAGTTACCTCCAGTGCTAATATTTTATTCCAACAGGAAATACGAATTTGGGTTCAGAAGATGATGTTTTTTTCTGGCTTGATGACTTTGAGTATGTTATACAAATGAGCCAAAAATAACCTCAGTCTATTGACCCCAAGGTTGTCTTATTTCTTTACCTCAGGCTGAGACCCATTACCCTGAAAGCCTGCTGGAGCCAAACTCAAATTTTTACACATCCAATTGCTTTAAAAGTATCTGAAATAACCATAACCACATATATTTTTAAATAAACTCTACACCCAACGTGGGACTCAAACTCACTACCGTCATATCAAGAGTCGCTCGCTCTACTCACTAAGCCAACCAGGCACCCCCCCCATAACCACATTTTTAGCCATTTATAGCCCGGCTGCTTTACATACTCCATGAAATTGAGCCTAACACACAGATAAGATAAACCCTGGGCCATAAAGACCACAAGCCACTGCTGCCCTTTGGTGATTTTGACCCACGCGCTCTCCAACATGCTGCTAAATAACATCGCCTAGACTCGCGAGGCCCTCTCGGCCGATTCCCTTCTCTCCCAGGAGTTAACTTGCCTTCCCCCCACAGCCCCCTTCCAAATGGTGGCAACCACAAGCCTTAGCCTCCAGACACAAGCCCTGACCTCCCACAAAACTGTCAAAGCCTCACCCAAATAAATCTTGTGTATCCTACTGCCATCTTGTGGTCATAAAGTTTTCTTTCGCCGCCCCAGAAATCTGAATATTCACAACTCATTTCTTCTGGTTTACCTAGAATCCCACTGGATGCTACACAATTAACTCATTTTTATTTTTTCAAGTTTATTATTATTATTTTTTTAGAAATCTCTACACCCAACATGGGGCTCAAACTCACGACCCTGAGATCAAGAGTCCCATGCTCTTCCGACTGAGCCAGCCAGGTGCCCCCAATTAACTCATTTTTAGAACAAGGAATTAAAAAAAAAAGAATTTAGACATGAGGGGCACCTGGCTGGCTCAGTTGGTGGAGCTTCGGACTCTTGATCCTGGGGCCGTGAGTTCAAGCCCCACCTTGGGTGTGGAGCCTACTTTAAAAAAAGAATTTAGACATGAAATGATTGTGGTTTTTAGACAGGAAATGATTGTAGCTTGGACCAGTTATTCTAGTTACCACTAGTTATCTATTGTTAACTAATCATCTAGGTCCCCCTACATATCTATGGTACTAACTCGTTATTCCAAAAGAAAATAAGAGTTTACATTTGAGAAGAATGGCTTTTTTAGCTTCCTGACAGCGAGCATTACTAGCTATTTCCAGATATCTCCTGTAAACTAGTTACCTATGAACCACTATTCATTTCAGATTTATGAGTTCTTTCAACATGAAATATAAAGTTAGAAAAACAAGAAATACAGGGGCGTCTGGGTGGCTCAGTCGTTAAGCGTCTGCCATCGGCTCAGGGCGTGATCCCGGAGTCCTGGGATCGAGCCCCGCATCAGGCTCCCTGCTGCACTGGGAGCCTGCTTGTTCCTCTCCCAGTCCCCCTGCTTGTGTTCCTTCTCTCACTGGCTGTCTCTCTCTCTGTCACATAAATAAATAAAATCTTAAAAAAAAGAAAAGAAAAGAAAAACAAGAAACACAAAGCTAGAGTAAGAAGGAAATAGTTTCCAATTCAAGGCTTCAACTCCTTCTACTAATATTCTTTAGGTAGTTAGTTACCTAGGTACCATCATGCATCTGCGTTATTGACTCATTAATCCACCACGAGAAAAAAAGGAATTTGAAGTCTAGAAGAACCGACATTTAAGCTCCTAATTTCAACTATTTATTCTAGATATCTCTCCAATATCCACAGTACAGAATCATTATTCCAACAAGATTTAAGACTAATAGGGGTTCCTGGGTGGCTCAGTCGGTTAAGCGTCTGCCTTCAGCTCAGGTCATGATCCCAGGGTCCTGGGACTGAGCCCTGCATCAGGCTCCCCGGTCAGCGGGGAGTCTGCTTCTCCCTCTCCCTCTGCCCCTTCCCTGGCTTGTGCACTTTCTCTCTCAAATAAATAAATAAATAAATAAATAAATAAAATGTTTTTAAAAAGAAATAAGACTATTATTATTTTGTCATAAAATACAGATAAAGCAAATTTACCATCTTAACCATTTTTATGGGTGCAGTTTGGCGACATGAAGTGCATTCACATTGTTGTCCAACCATCACCACCATCCATCTCCAGAACTTTTTCATCTTCCCAAACTGAGACTCCATACCCATTAAACAATAACTCCCCAGTACCACTTCTCCCAGACCCTGGGAAACTACCGTTCTATTTTCTCTTTCTTTCTTTTGAAGATTTTAAGTAATCTCTACATCCAACATGGGGCTTGAACTCACAACCCCAAGATCAAGAGTTCCATGCCCCACCGACTGAACCAACAGGTGCCCTTACCATTCTACTTTCCCTTCCTTCCTTCCTTCCTTCCTTCCTTCCTTCCTTCCTTCCTTCCTTTTTAAAGATTTTATTTATTTGAAGAGTGAGAGAGAGAGCGAGCACAAGCAAGTGGGGGGGCAGAGGGAGAAGCAAACTCCCCACTGAGCAAGGAGCCCGATGCGGGGCTTGATCCCGGGACTCTGGGGTCATGACCCGAGACGAAGGCAGACGCCCAACCGACTGAGCCACCCAGGCGCCCCTAATTTCTGTTTCTACAAATTGAACTACTCCAGGTATCACAGATAAATGGAATCATTCAATATTTGTCTTTTCGTGTCTGGTTTATTTCACTTAGCTTGATTCCTTCAACGTTCATCCATGTTGTAGCATGTGTCAGAATTTCATTCCTTTTTAAGGCTGAATAATATTTTGTTGTATGTATATACCACATTTTATTTACCCATTCATCCATCAGCGGACATTTGGGTTGTTTCCATCTTTCAGCTATTGTGAATAATGCTGCTCTGAACAGGTGTATACAGATATCTGTTCAAGTCCCTGCTCTCAGTTCTGTGGGTTGTATACCCAGAAGTGGAATTGCTGGATCATATGGTAATTCTGACTAAGTGTTTGAGGAACTGCCATACCATTTTCCACAGTGACTACAACATTTACATCCCCACCAGTAATGCACAGGGTTCCAACTTCTCCACATCCTTACCAACACCTCTTATTTTCTATTTTGTGGATAATAGTCATCCTCCTGGGTGTGAAACAGTATCTCGTTGTGGTTTTTATTTTTTTTAAGATTTTATTTATTTATTTGACAGAGAGAGAGAGAGACAGCCAGCGAGAGAGGGAACACAAGCAGGGGGAGTGGGAGAGGGAGAAGCAGGCTCCCAGCGGAGCAGGGAGCTGGATGAGGAGCTCGATCCCAGGACCCCGGTACCATGCCCTGAGCTGAAGGCAGACGCTTAACGACTGAGCCACCCAGGTGCCCCTCATTGTGGTTCTGATTAAGACTAATACGTAAGAAAAATATGTTTTTAGCCTTTTGGCTTCAAATATTTATTCTGCTTTTATATGGTTAATTCTATTTAAATCTCTCCGTGTAACTGTCATTATCTACATTATTCACTGAATATTTAAAAAAATAAGAATTGTGGGGTACCTGGGTGGCTCAGTCGTTAGGCGTCTGCCTTCGGCTCTGGTCATGATCCCAGGGCCCCGGGCTCGAGTCCCACATTGGGCTCCTTGCTTGGCAGGGAGCCTGCTTCTCCCTCTGCCTCTGCCTGCCACTCCCTCTGCTCTCTCTCATTCTCTCTTTCTGACAAATAAATAAATGAAATCTTTTTTTAAAAAAGTAAAAAGAAATCATAGGGACACAGTTAAAAACATGACTTTTATCATTCTCGAAATTCTATGAATTCTTCACCCATCCTTGAGAAACGGATAAAATTGAAAACCATCAAAATAATTGGACTTCTTAAAAATTGGATTGTATGAATGGAAGGTGTTTATAAGAAGTGATGACTCTGGAGCTTACCATCCCAAAGGACAGCACTGAATAGTTAATCTGTTCCTTGAGGGACTAGGATGCTGATGTCTTTCGGATACGGATCATGACGTGATTGCTGATCTTTCACCAGAGTATAAGTTAGCTTTTCCTCGCACCAGGTCCAGCAAGTTATTGGGCACTGGGTATATACATATATTTTTTTTCCTAACTGTAGTCAGAGGGAAGTAGCAGGGTGCACAGCGGCTGTCATTTAGCGGTATTGGACACTATGCAAAACATCACTTTAAGGGAGAAACAGAGCCCTCAATCTGCCCTGGCTCTTCTTTATTTGATATTTATCAGTGGAGAGCTAGAGCTCTGGAAGACAGTTCTAGACAAAGGGAGATGGAGGAAGACGAAGAGGAGGAGGAGAAACAGGAGAAAGTGGAGGAGAATAAAAAAGTGGGAACATGGGGCACCTGGGTGGCTCAGTCCGTTAAGTATCTGCCTTTGGCTCAGGTGATGATCCTAGGGTCCTGGGATCCAGCACCGCACCGCCTGGGGCTCCCTGCTCTGCTGGGAGGCTGCTTCTTCCTCTCCCACTCCCCCTGCTTGTGTTCGCTCTCTCGCTGGCTGTCTCTCTCTGTCAAATAAATAAATAAAATCTTAAAAAAAAAAAAAAGTGGGAACTAACCCAAGTCCCCAGCACCTGCCCAGCCCAGAAACACGTGCGCTTTTGCAGAGGACCTGCAGCGGGGGCGCGGAAGCGGAGCTCAGCCGGCAGAGGGTGTAAGCCCCACAGTCGCGTCCAGCACGTGCAGCGCAAGCATTCTTGGATGCTCAAAACAGTGGACAGGTTTCTCCATTTCTACTCTTGATGTGAATTCCTTAATACAAATCTGGGGTATTTGTTCCTATCGCAAGAGGGAGGTTTGGGTTTCTTAGAGCGTGCATCCGAGCACCCACAGTGCTCTGTAAAACCCAACCTCAAGCTGCCGCTCCGGAGCGCCCAGGAGAGCTTGATGGGCTCCACTTTCCGCGCGTATGGTAAAAACCCAGAGCAAGCAGCCCTCTAGCTAATCGTTTCGTCCGGTCACTAGCCCGGTTCGTGGACTCTGGGTGCGAACGGAACCCAACCAGAGTCCCATCCATTGGTCACTGACTTGCCGGAGGGGAGAGTCGTGCTCAGAGCCCACACGGGGACGGGGATACCGTCGCTTCAGTGCTGGGGCTGCCACGAAGCCCCCCCGCAACTTCTCCAGCCCTACCTCTGCGTCCCTCGCCCTGCAGGAGCTTAGGGCGAGAACCCTGCACCGACCCGCGTGCAGCGAGGGCAGGCGGCGAGACGTTCTCCCAACGCGTCTCCCAGGGCTCGGGAGAGCTGTGGGAAGTTTCCTTCCCCACCCCTTCCCCGCCCCCGGCTGGCTGGCACCACCCACCACCCCCCACGCCAAGGCAGTGCCCCGCGGGAGTCGGGAGTTGTCGCCCCCCCCCGCGCGCGCCCCCTGGCGGTAGCACCCTTCCGGCAAACGCTCCGCCTACTTCGTGGCCACGCCCCGGCCTCGTGCTCGCCCCGACAAGTCCCGCCCACCACACACCTGGCCGTTGGAAGTAACGGGGATCGACGGCGTCTAAGAGCGCGCGGACGTTGAAGCTGAGGTAGAGGCGTAGTAAACCGCACCCCGCACAGAGACAGGCCCGGACCCCGGAGTCTCCGCGGGCCGCCGCGCGAGTCTGTGGAGGCGTTCTGGACATGGAGCCTCCGCCCGAGAGCAGCCAAGAAGGCACCGCTTGCCGCATCCTGGAAGTCGATGAACTTGGAGGAGAACCGTTGGGTGAGTGCGCGAACCGGGACGCGGGTTTGGCGAAGTCTACGAAACGGCCTTTCCCCGGGGGAGGCGAGTGGACGGGACGCCGCAGTGGCGCGGCAGATGTCGCCGCTCTCAGGTCGCCGTCCCACGCGCCCTGGGCTCCAGCGCCCTGATCTCTCTTTTCTTTTCCAGATACGAAGCCTGCGGTGGTCTCCGTAACGGGAGGAGACGTCGAGAAGGAGCTCTGGCCCGAACCTGAGCAGGAAGCCGCGACAGGAGAAGAAAGCCACGGTGGCGCGGGAGCAGCGGGCCCCGTGGACGACGAGAACCACACGGGCGGCGGCTGCGGGCAAGAGCCCCCGCAGCAGCAGCAGCAGGACGAGGCCCAGGCGGCCGCCGAGGGGCCGCAGCCCCAGGAGCGGCAGCAACGCCTCCACCGCAGCGCGTTCCCCCGGCTGCAACTGAAGGAGCTGGAGAGCGTTTTCCAACGCACTCAATACCCCGACGTGTTCGGGCGGTGAGTGGCTTGCTCTGGCGCCCCCCCCCCCATCTCTAGGACCCTCGGGGACGCCCTGGGCTCTCTCCCAGGTCTCTCTCCCCGCCTCCAAAGCCAAAGCTACCTAGGGGGCCTCGAGCTCTTTCCAAGGTGGGGACGATGCCCCCGTGGGCATCAAGGTAAATATTTTCATGCAGTATATAAACGAATCGTCAGGAAACTCTCGGGTCGGGCTCCTGTTTTTGTAAATAACATTCTATTGGATCACGATCGCGATCAGGATCAGGAGTGACATCAGGGTGCAAAATGAGGCGCGGTTGTGCGAGTGAAGGGGTGGATCTTGCCTTTATTTAACATTTTGATAATTTGGTGGTCCCGGAATTTTTTGTGCATTAGTCTTGACTTTTAAATACTACATTAAAATTGTTAATCTTGAATTCTGAAGTTTTTCAAGGTACCCTTAAATTGTGTACACAAAGGAAGATTGTCCCTAAAGCAAGCCCGGCCTTGGGTATTAAAGAAATGTGTGCTGGGGAGTTGGGGGGAAATATAAATTTAAAAACAAGCATGAAATGTACATTGTATATCTCATTTCATCCACAACTCCAGATACTAAATATTTGCAATTTTCTTCCCTCAGAAAGAAGCTTTCCATACCCATAGATGTGATGGAAGTCAGTAAACGTGAAAAAAGCGATTCGGCTGGGCAGCCATTCTAAAACCTGCTTCAGGAGTTAAAAGCTTTTGTTCTAGACATTCTCAAGTTGTTTTGGTTGCCTATTCCATGTTTGGGTAGTAAGTTTTGAATTTTAGGGCTTTGGTGAGTGGAAAATGGGATAAGTAAATCCCACTTTATGGAAGTTGCCCATTACCGTTAAAGGAAAACAATAAAATAAAAGAGAATTAAACTGCTTGTCTTGTTTCCTGCACAAAATTAAATATAAATAAAGTTCAGCTCTTTCTAACGAGTATCATTCAGGGAGCAATTCTGGGTGGAGTCATGTTGGGGCTGGGTCAAATCTGGGAAGTATGCACATTAACACAAGAAGACCTAGGCTAAGAGAGGATTAGACTATATTGTTATTTTTAATTTTTATTTTTTTAAAGATTTTATTCATTTGAGAGAGAGAGCAGGGGGAGGGGCAGAGGGAAAGGGAGAAGCAGACATCCCACTGAGTGCCAGAGCCTGATGGGGGGCGGGGGCTTGATCCCAGGATGCTGAGATCATGACCAGAGCTGAAGTCCCATGCCACCCGGGTGCCCCTGTACTGTTATTTTAAATATTTAAAACCAGGCATAAGTTCTTAGCTAAATCCACAAAAAAAGTGGATTTATAAATATTCAGGCCTTGGGGTAAGGGAATTATTCCCACACAGAGAACACACTATATGAGTAATGTCTGTTCATTTACACCGAGACTGATGCAGGGAGATAGCTTTTATTTCTTGTTTTTTAAAAGAATTAATTTTTAAAAGATTTTATTTATTCTTTTGAGAGAGAGAGAAAGCACAAGAGCGGGGAAGGTCAGAGGGAGAACCAGACTCCTCGCTGAGCGGGGAGCCCAAATCGGGGCTTGATCCAGGAATCCTGGGACCCTAGGATCATGACCCGAGCTGACGGTAGATGCCCAACCAACCAAGCCACCCAGGTGCCCCATAAAGACTTTATTTATTTGAGAGAGCGCATGAACAGGGGGAGGGGTAGACGGGGGAGAGTGAGAGAGAATCTCAAGCAGAATCCCCACTGAGTTTGGAGCCCAACACTAGCTCCATTTCACAACCCTGAGATCATGACCAAGATTCAACCAATAGACTCAACTGACTGAGCCACCCAGGTGCCCCCCAGGGAGATAAATTTCAAGTCCAAGTGCCTGGTTCTCCTGTTGTTGCTTTAGTCTGTAGTAAAGCACTGTAGACAGCGGCAGCCCTACCTTTTAATTTTCTGAAATACTTTCATGTGTTAGCCTGAAAACATTGCTTAAAATACATTATAGTGGAGGTTGGAGGAAACTGGACATTTGTCTAAAAATTGAAGCAAATGAGAACAATTTTTATGCTAAAACCTGGGAAATAACAATCTTGAAAAAAGTTTCACTGAGTTAAGAAGAGTGAAAAGGTTAGAGAAGAATTGCATACAAACATACCTTGCAGATATGGCACAAATCGAACTTCATGAGTGAATATTCTCAAGGAATTTCTAAGGATATGTTTTTCGATCGTACTATTTTGAAGAGATGGGTTTTATGGAATTTGGTGTTGGTGGCGAGGCTTTCAATTTAGGCCAGATTCCTACCTGTGTTAATTTGAAATAGTTTTTCACGTGTTCAGGCAGTAATGTCTAATTTGTAGGTCAAAAGACTACCATTTGAGACCAGAGAAAATCATAAGTTATCTTAAGAGAGTATTGGTGAAAACCAAAATCCAGGATGAGTTATTAGCTTTGTCCCATGGTATGCATATGAGTGTAGTCGCGGAAATGGGATACAGATCTGGCAGTCTTGAGTTTTAGTGAATTTAGACCCAGTTTGTCTAAATTTTCCTTAACTCTACAGGCTAAAATATCAAGGCAGTATCCGGGGCGTCAGCAACTCTTATGTTCTAGTAAGAAGCCACAATGCCCAGGACTTCCTTGTCAGGTCATCTTTGTAACTCTCAAGAGGTTTTCCGAAGATGAATAACCCCTTAGATATCTTTGAGGGAAACCTGTTTTAAAATCCAACTTGCTCCTATTGAATACTTTTTTTTTAAAGATTTTATTTATTTATTTGACAGAGAGAGACAGGCAGCGAGAGAGGGAACACAAGCAGGGGGAGTGGGAGAGGAAGAAGCAGGCTCATAGCGGAGGAGCCTGATGTGGGGCTCGATCCCATAACGCCGGAATCACGCCCTGAGCCGAAGGCAGACGCTCAACCTCTGTGCCACCCAGGCGCCCCTGAATACTTTTTTTTTTAAGATTTTATTTATTTATGTGACAGAGAGACAGCCAGCGAGAGAGGGAACACAGCAGGGGAGAGGGAGAGGAAGAAGCAGGCTCCCAGCGGAGGAGCCCGATGTGGGACTCGATCCCGGAACGCCGGGATCACGCCCTGAGCCGAAGGCAGACGCTTAACGACTGCGCTACCCAGGCGCCCCTGAATATTTACTTTAGACTCCGGAAGCTTTCATCACGTTCAGCTTCCCCCACAACCAGGACAACACTGTCCCTAGATTGTCGGGGGCAGAGGCAGCTGGACACTGATGGTCTGCTGTCAAGATACCGACATTTCTTCATCTTGTTACCAGGCTTAGCGGCAGCAGAAGATACCGGTGCAGTTCATCAGCTAGACCCACATTCAAGAGCTGGAAAAACCATTAAAGAATATTAAAGGTGGGAGGAGAGAGACAAGGCAGGAATTACAGTCAAAAGCTTAGCACGTAGTAGATGCTCTCTAAGGGTAAACCGAAGAAGACGCTGCAGTGGTAACTTTCTTAAAATATTTTACTAATAAAAAAATAGGTTCTCCCACTGGAGTTTAATATCTCAGTGGCATAAAGAGTTGTATGTTGTGGGGTTGTTTTTCTTTTTTTCTTTTTTGTTTTTTAAAGATTTATTTATTTGACAGAGGGAGAGAGTGAGACAGAGAGCACAAGCAGGGGGAGCAGCAGGCAGAGGGAGAAGCAGGCTCCCCAATGAGCAAGGGGCCTGATGCGGGACTCGATTCCAGGACCCTAGGATCATGACCTGAGCTGAAGGCAGACGCTTAACTGACTGAGTCACCCGGGTGCCCCTGTGGTTGTTTTTTTTTTTTTTTTAAGATTTTATTTATTTATTTGAGAGAGAGTGAGCACAAGCAGGGGGGAGTGGCAGAGGCAGAGGGAGAAGCAGGCTCCTGGGAGCCTGAGGCTGGGCTCGACCCCAAGACCCCGGGATCATGATCTGAGTCAAAGGCAGATGCTTGACCAACTAAGCCACCCAGTCTCCCCTATTTATAATATTCTTAGTTGATCTAACAGATAATGGTTTGTTCAAAAGAATAATAGCAAAAATGTATTCAGTGATTATAGCATATGGATAAGTGAAGGGAATGACAGCACAGTTATACAAGACAGGAGAAAGGAACTGGCCACATTCGCATAAGGTACTTGTGCTACCAGTGAAATGATCTAGTGTTTCTTGAAAGTGGACTTATTTGTTGTAAATGTATATTGCAAATTCTAGGGCAACCACTAAAAAAAATTTCTAAGTGTTACTGAGATGTTAAGAGAGGAGAGAAAATTGAATCATAATAAAAAGTTCAATGAAAACCAGAGGAGGCAGAAAAAGAGTGGAAGACAAAATAGAAACCAAGAACAATAACAAAGAATAGAAAATGATCATAAAAATGGTAGCTATTAATCAAAATATATCAAGAATAATTTTAAATGTGAATAGTCTAAATATGCCAATTAAAAGAGACAGTAAGTCTGGATAAAAAAATAAACAAGAGCCAACTACATGTCACCTAAAGAAGCCTACTTTGTTTTTAATTTTTTTATTTTTCAAAGATTTTAAGTAATTTCTACACCGAACATGGAGCTTGAACTCACAACTCTGAGATCAAGAGTCACACCCTCCTCTGACTGAGCCAGCCAGGCACCCCAGAAACCTACTCTAAATATAAAGACACAGGGCACCTGGGTAGCTCAGTCACTTAAGCGTCTGCCTTTGGCTCCAGTTGTGATCTTAGGGTCTTGGGATCAAACCTCTCGTTGGGCTCCCGGCTTGGTGGGGAGCCTGCTTGTCCCCCTCCCTCGGCCTGCCACTCCCCCTGCTTGTGTGCTCTCTCTCTCTCAAATAAACCAATGAAATCATAAATAAATAAATAAATAAATAAATAAATAAATAAATAAATAAATAAATAAAAGACACAGGGGTGCTTGAGTGATGGTTAAGCATCCAACTCTTGGTTTCGGCTCGGGGGGTGATCTCAGAGTTGTGAGATCGAGCCCTGCATCAGGCCCCACACTCAGCATGGAGTTCACTTGAGATTCTCTCTCCTTCCTCCCTGCCCCTCCCGATTGTGCTCTCTCTCTCTCAAATAAATAAATAAATCTTTAAATAAATAAATACAAAGACACAGATAGCTTAAAGGTAAAGACATTGAGAAAGATATACCATGCCAACACCCAGCAAAACAAAGCTGCACTATCTCAGACAAAGCACGCTTCAGAACAAGGAAAATTATCAGGGATAAAGAGGGGCATTACATAACAGCAAAAGACTCAATTTTCCAGAAGGCACCAATCCTTAATGTGTACATGCTTAACAACACAGTGTCAAAATACATGAGTCAAAAACTGACAGAACCGCAGGGAGAAATAGACAAATCCATTATTGTACTTGAGGACTTCAACATCCCCTCTGTTACAAACTGACAAAGACAGCAGGTAGAAAACCAGTAGAATCAAATATAATTGAACTAAGAGCACCATCCATAAACCAGATCTAATTGACATTTATAGAATACTTCAACAACAGCAGAATGCTTATCCTTCTCAAGCTCACATGGAACATTCACTAAGATAGACTATATCCTGGGCCATAAAACACACTTCTAGATAACACATGGATCAAAGAATAAACCTCAAGAGAATTAAAAAAAAACATTTTGAACTAAATGGAAATGAAAACACAACTTGTCAAAATTTGAGGATGCAAAGGAAATCAGTACATGGAGAGACATTTGTCACAATGAATGCATATATTAGAAAAGAAGAAAAATCCAAAATTAATAATCTCAGTTTCCACCTTAGGAACCTAGAGAAAGAAGAGCAAGTTAAATCCAAGTAAGCAGAAGAAAAGATATAAAAATCAGAGCACAAATCGTGAAATTGAAAACAAGAAAACAATAGAGAAAATCAATGAATCCAAAAGTTGGTTATGTGAAAATATTGATAAAAGTGATAAGTATCTGTTCAGGCTAACCAAGATAAAAAGAGAGAAGACACAAATTGCTACCATCAGAAATGAGAGGGGGACATCACTTCTGATTCTGCTGACATTAAAAGGATAATAAAAGCATATTATGAACAACTCTGGCCACAAATTTGATAACTTAGAAACAATGGCCCAATTCTTTGAAAAACACAATCTAACAATACTCATAAAAGAGAAATAGACTATATGAATAGGCCTATATCTATTTTAAATTGAATCAATAATTAATAACCTTCCAAAACAGAAAGCACCAGGCACAAATGGGTTCACCGGGGGAATTCTACCAAATGTTTCAGGAAGAAATGATACGAATTCTCTATAATCTGGTCTAGAAAACAGAACCAAGGGAATGCTTCCTAACTTGTTCTATGAGGTCAGCATTACCCTGGTACTAAAACCAGACAATACATTGTAAGAAAGGAAAACCAAAGACCAATTACTCTCATGAAAAAATGCAAAAATCCTCAACCAAATATTAGCAGATCAAATCCAACAATGTATGAAAAGAAGTATATACTATGACCAACTAGGATTTATCTCAGCTATGCAAGGCTAGTTCACATTCAAAAAGTCAATTAATATACTCCATCACATCAACAGTCTAAAGAAGAATGACATGATCATATCATCAGATGCAGAAAAAGCACTTGACAAAATCCAACACCAACTCATGCTAAAAACTCTCAGCAAGGGGCTCCTGGGGGATTCAGGGGGCTAAGCATCTGCCTTTGGCTCAGGTGATCCGTGGGATCAGCCCGCATCAGGTTCTCTGCCCCGCGGGGAGCCTGCTTCTCCCTCTCCCTCTACCTGTCTCTCCCCCTGCTTGTGTGTGTGCTCTCTCTCTCTCTCTCTCAAACAAATAAAATCTTCAAAAAAACCAAAAAACCTCTCAGCAAACTAGGAATGTAAGGGCAGCTCCTCAACACAATAAAGGACATCTATGAAAAACCTACAGTTATTAACATACGTAGTGGTGAGAAATTAGAGGCTTTTACCCTACTACGATCCGGAAGAAAGCAGGGGTGAGCTCTCTAACTACTCTTATTGAACATCATACTGGAAGTCCTAGCTGATGCAGTAAGACAAAGGAAAAAAGGTATGTAGATGGGGAAGGTAGAAATAAAACTGTCTTTGTTCACAGATGACACGATTGTCTAGGGAGAAATTCCCAAAGAATTGTTAAAAAAAAAAAAAACCAACAAACAAATCTTCCTAGAACTCATAAATAGTTATAGCAAAATTGCAGGGCACAGGTTAATATACAAAGGTCAATCACTTTCCTATATACCAGCGATGAGCAATTGGAATGTACAATTTAAAACACAGCATCATTTATATTAGCACCAAAAAATTGAAATAAAAGGCATAAACCCAACAAAATATGTGCGATATCCCAATATCTATATGTGGAAAACTATAAAACTCTGACATAAGAAATCAAAGAACTGAATAAATGAAGAGACTGTCTGTGCTCATGTAAAATGTAGGAGAAAATCTAGGTAACCTCGGCCTTGGCAAAAAGTTTTTAAAATATTTTTTGAAGATGTATTTATTTATTTTAGGGGGAGAGAGCGAGCGAGCATGCGAGTGGGGGGGAGGGGCAGAGGGAGAGAGGAGAGGGAGAGAAAGAGAGAATCTCAAGCAGAGCCCCCACAGAGCCCCGAGCCCCGAGATGAGCTTAATCCCACGACCCCGAGATCGTGACCTCAAGATCATGACCTGAGCCGAAACCAAGAGTCAGACCCCACCCGACTGAGCCACCTAGGTACCCCTGGCAAAGGGTTTTGAAATACGACACCAACAGGGGTCTCCATGCTCAGCACCAGGAGTCTCCTGAAGTTTCTCTCTCCCTCTCCCTCTGCCCCTCCACCCCTCACCCCCCGGACTCTCGCTCTCTGTCTCTCTCTCTAAAATAAATAAATGAATCTTAAAAAAAAAATACAACACCAACAGCACAATCCATGAAAGAAAAACTGAGAACTTGGACCTCATTAGAATTAAAAATGTGTGCCCTGGGGGGCGGTCAAGATGACAGAGTAGGAAAATCCTGAGCTCACCTCCTCCCATGGTCACACCAAGGCTGCATCTATGTATAGAGCAATTCAGGACCAGCAGCTCAATTCTTGCACACCTAAAGATACAAAGAAAAAGCCACATCAAGAAGGGAAGGAGGGACAGAGATGCAGTCTGTTCAGGACCCACACCCCCCAGGGCAGTGACCCACAAGTGGGAGGACATCACAGGTGTGGACATCCTCCATGGGGAACAAGGGTTTAAGCCGAACATCAGGTACCTCCCGCCCTGGAGACCTCCACCAGGAAGATGATCCCATATAATGTCTGGCTTTGCACATCAGAGGGGCAGAACTCCCGGGGAGTCAGAGGGCTGTAGAAAACTGCCGCTCCGCGGCTAAAGGGCCTGTGCATAAACTCGGACCCAGCACAGGGGCAACAGCTTGAAAAGCACCTGGGCCTTCCATGAAGATTTACTGACTAATGTTAGGGTATGTGCTGGAGGAGCAGGAATCTGTAGGTTCTTTAGGACAAAAGCATTGTCAAAGGAAATAAAAAATACTTTGAGGCAAATTAAAATGAAAATATAAACTTAAAAAAGTATTTGGAAAAAAATTAAAAAATAAAGGTGCGCCTGGGTGGCTTGGTTGGTTAAGCGTCTGCCTTTGGCTCCTGTCGTGATCCCTGCTCTCCCTCTGCCTCTGCCTGCCACTTCCCGTTTGCACTCTCTCTCTCTGTCAATTAATTAATTAATTAAAAAATCTTTGGAACACAGCAAAAGCAGTTCTAAGAGGGAAGTTCAGAGCAATACAAGCCTGCCTCAAGAAACAAGAAAAACCTCAAATAAACAATCTAACCTTATACCTAAAAGAACTAAAAGAAAAGAACAAAGTCCGAAGTTAATAGAAGGAAGGAAATAATAAAGATCAGAGCAGAAATAAATGAAATAGAGACGGAAAAAGCAATAGGAAAGGTAGTGAAATTAAGAGCTGGTTCTTTGAAAAGATAAACAAAATTGATAAACCATTAAGAAAAAAAAGAGAGGGGACTCAGGTGAATCAAATCAGAAATGAAAGCGGAGTTACCAGTGACACCACAGGAACACAAAGGACTGTAAGAGAGTACTACCAAAAATTATATGCCAAGAAATTGCACAATCTGGAAGAAATGGATAAATTCCTAGAAACATACACTCTTCCAAGACTGAATGAAGAATCAATAGAAAATCTGAACAGGCTGATTACTAATAATGAAATTGAATCTGTAGTCAGAAGACTCCCAACAAACAAAAGTCCAGGACCAGATGGCTTCACACTTCATACCAAACGTTAAGTTTTTAAAACTTTTAAAATTATTTTGTATTATCATGCCAACGAGAGGGGCTGGGGCATGGGTTTTACCGCTGGAACTAAAGTGCATGTCTACCAGCCATTGGGCAGGTAGCCCAAGGGCTGTTGCAAAGTCGGCTTTTATAGCCAGTAGACGGGAAAGTGTACAGCCTGGTATCCCACAAGTTAGGGATAGGTTTTCCATCCAAAACTTTCTTCTTTAAAAGATTTTATTTATTTATTTGACAGAGAGAGCACAAGCAGGGATAGTGGCAGACGGAGAGGGTGAAGCAGGCTCACTGCTGAGCAGGGAGCCAGAAGCGGGCTCCATCCCAGAACCCTGGGCTCATGACCTCAGCCAAAGGCAGGTGCTTAACCGACTGAGCCACCCAGGTGCTCCCATCCAAAACTTTCTTATTAGAAATTTCTCCAAATCCCCACCCCAAATCATATAATTTCTCCTACTCAGTTCAGTCCTTGGCGCTCATCCCATGATCAACTGTTTTTACATAGACGATATCCAGTAGTGCGGTTCACTTTTTCCATTTACATTATGTTAGCATCTTTCCCTTAAATTCTAAAAAAGGAGATTTCCAATAACTGATGGCATTAGTTTTCATGGTCTGATAAGTTACTTCTTAGGAGGAAAGGCCCAAAAGGCCATCTAGCTACTAGTAGACTGGATTCTGAATTTCCATAGTAAACTCACTGCACCTTCAAAAATTAAAGTCAGTAAATTAGTGTTCAAATATTCTTTCTTTTAAAAACAGTATGAAATGAATAGAATAGATAACCATTAACCATGTATTGCTTGAGCTAGTGTATGATGGGACCAGTTTAAGGGGCTGGACAAGAAGGGGCTTACAAATTCCTTTTGCTGGTGCATATTAGTGGAGATGAATTTCTGGGGAATAAATAATCAGTTTTCTCTGGGCTGTGAACTTAACTGTAGTGTATCAGGCTCAAATTATTAACAAAGAATTTGCACCCTCTAAGCTAACTGGGCAAATGCGGCTTAAACATCATAGCTCACCACCAATATTGATAAACCCTCCTTATTTTGTTTGAGGTTAGAAAGAAAAAATTGGGGGCGCCTGGGTGGCTCATTCGTTATGCGTCTGCCTTCAGCTCAGGGCGTGATGCCAGGGTCCTGGGATCGAGCCCCACATCGGGTTACCTGCTCCGCTGGGAGGTTGCTTCTTCCTCTTTCACTCCCCCTGCTTGTGTTCCCTCTCCAGCTGGCTATCTCTCTGTCAAATAAATAAATAAAATGAAAGAAAAAGAAAGAAAGAAAGAAAGAAAGAAAGAAAGAAAGAAAGAAAGAAAGAAAGAAAGAAAGAAAGAAAGAAAGAAAGAAAAGAAAGAAAGGTAAGGAAGAAAGAAAAATTAAATTGTGGGGGCGCCTGGGTGACTCGCTTAAGCGACTGCCTCCGGTTCAGATCATGATCCCACCATCCTGGGTTCGAGCCCCACCTGGGGCTCCTTGCTCAGCGGGGAGTCTGTTCTCCCTCTACCTCCCCACCTCGTGCTTGCCCGCGCTCTCTCAAATAAATAAAAATCTTTGAAAAAATTGTGTGTGGGGTGGTATACTCCTACACACAGCCACACACATGCAAACAACGTATATATGTAAAGTTACATTGGCTTTGTTATTCACACGGCCGCTCGGGGAAAGGTCTCCTGTGGCCTCTCGCCCTTCCCTTCAGGTATTTCAACTCGAGGCTAAAGCAAAGACTCGTTCTCTAGTCCAGTTTAGATAGGAGCAGCCTCACTCGGGACCGGAAGGGTGAGTGGATCCGGTTGCCCCACGGACTTCTTTACACCGATACACACATCTCCGTCTCGTGGGCAGGACCACCTAGGTCGGGGGAAGGGATTTGCCGACGTACCCGGAACTGTTTCCAAGGTTTCCTCAGTTTCGGGCGGTGGCGCGACGGCGGGTTTGGGACCAGACCAACCGAGATCTTCCTAGGCTCGCGAGAGCGCCCCCTTCTCTAGCGGCTTAGGGGACCCAGCGGCCGCGATGGCTCCGGTGTCGGGTTCGCGCAGCCCTGAGGGGGAGGCCTCGGGCTCCGGGGGAAAGCGTCGCAGTTCGTCGAGGAGCCCTAAACCCAGCAGATCCGCCCGCTCCCCGCGGGGCCGCCGCTCGCGCTCGAGCTCGCACTCGCACTCGTGCTCTCGGAATGGTCTCAGCCATCAGCTGGGCGGCTTCAGTCAGGGGTCGCGACACCAGTCCTACCGATCCCGCTCGCGGTCACGCTCCCGGGAGCGGCCCTCTGCGCTGCGGGGCAACCCCTTCGCGTCAGCCTCCTCGACCGCGTCTTATGGCGGCTACTCGCGCCCCTACGGGAGCGACAAGCCGTGGCCTAGCCTTCTGGACAAGGAGAGGGAGGAGAGCCTGCGGCAGAAGTGAGTGAGACGGGCACTGGGAGTCTGACTTGCGCTTTTCGCTCTCTGCCGGGCGCCCCTGCCTAGCCCTTCAGCCCCACCCCCCTCCCCCGACAACGCCTTTTTCCGCCCGTTTCTCCCTTTGGGTTTTCACTCGTCCTCGGGCCCCTTCTCCCCGCGCCCTGGTGTCTTCGCTGCTTCTGCCTCCTGGCTATGCAGCGGTTCCGTCGGGAGCCTCAGACCTACCCGAATTACAGTTTTCGCTTGGTTGTAGCTGTTTTATTTTGCTTACTTTTTTTTTCCAAGCGTGCTTTTATTTCGCGCTCGATTGAGCTTTTGGCAAAGGAGACCTATTAGCCCAAAATGAGCAGTGCCTCGCGCTTTGTAGGCGTACCACCGTACCTTGCTGAATGATCACACAGGTTGGAGGTGACAGGACGTGTACAGTGGAAATGTCGTGTAGCCAGTCGGGAAGGCTGGGGATGAAGAGTTTAAATCGGAGGGGAGAAGAACCCCTGAGACCAGATGATTGCATGTGGGAAAAGTGACCTGCTAAACTGTTGATTACGCTACGTGGAAAAAGGCCCTGTTCGGTGGTCTCAGTGTGACCGTGAAAACCGAGGTCAGGGTGAGATCAGGTGTCCTCTCATGAGTGCGTATTGGAGTGGAAAAGTGGATAGTTTAAGAAGGAGAAAGGGAAAGGGTTATAATTATTATCGTGTAAGTCTTAATAGCTAATGGTTATTGAGTGTTAAATTCTGTCAGGCGCTGTACTAGGTGCTCTACAGGTCCGCTGTGTGTGTGTGTGTGTGTGTGTGTGTGTGTTTAGGATTTTTTGAATTTATTTGACGGAGAGAACAAGCAAGGGGAGCAGCAGGCAGAGGGAGAAGCAGGTTCCCCGCTGAGCAGGGAGCCCGCCCCCGGGGCCCGATCATGACCGAGCAGAAGGCCGGCGCTTAACCGGCTGAGCCACCCAGGCGCCCCTACATGTCCTCTGTGTCGAAAAAGATTTTTAAGAGTAGCACAGGCATGGAGGGGCAGGTTAAGATTCCAAAGCTGGGCGACGTCTCCATAAATCTCTTTTTTCCCAAGAATGGGAAGTAATAAAGGATGGCGGTGAAGAGGACGGGCTCCAGAATCGGAATGCCTGAGTTTGAAGCCATGCTTTGCTGTGTAATAGTTGTATGACCTTGAGCAAGTTTCTTGAACTTCTCTGAGCTTTATTTCTTAACCATTTAAAAAGGGATAAAATTGGCGCTGAGCCTTTAGAGTTGTGATGATTTAGTTCCTGGGACATAATCATTAGTCCTTGAGTGTTAGCTATTGGGGTTTCCTGAATGGAAGCAGAAACAATAAAAAACCATACTGAGTTAGGTTGGAGACCTACCTCTCCAAATTAAATTTTTCAGTTACCTCCTGGCTGTGTTCGTCAAAAAGCAACCAGCTTCCTACTGGACGATCCTCATCAAAAGATGTCAGAACTTCTTGGGTGAAATTTGCATTTGTACATTTAGAAGATCAATAATTTACCTTACGAGTACAGATGAAGCTGGGGGCAGCAGGGATGAGAACGTGACTGTTCTTACAGCCTGTCATACTTCCCCCTGCATATATAGTCCAAGTTGGGTTATAAGTATAACCCTTTTAGGCTCTTTCTTCAAGTGGGAAACCTGAGTCTAATTCTGCACGATTATAATCTTTTCTCCTGAATAAAGAAGTAAAAAATAGTATATTCAAGCAGTCAAACCAATTTATTTTGTAAGGGGTGGGTGGGTGTGTGTAACAAATGCAATCACAAGGAGCTAAACTTTGAGGAATTGAGCCTTTGTTTTTTGTATTTTGTTTGTGAGCAAAATTAAAAGGAAAAAAATGACAAATTTTTCCTGTCCTCCAAGAGTAGATAGAGGATATAGTCCTTTTCCAAAAAAAAGGAACTAAAGGGAAAACAGAAAAAAAAAAACCTGTTTCTCATTGAGGACAGTTTTTGTCAAATAAAACTTTTCTTTCATTTTCAGAGCTTTCTTTATTTTCTGTTTCTAATGCTTCATTTTTATTTTCTTTATTAATTCCTGAGTTTCTGAAAACGGGTTTGACTAAATCAAAAGTAGAGATTGCTCTTTACTCTCAAAAATGTATGTAAACAAAGAAGTTATTTCCAAATATAAAACTGTTTGTGTCACATATTGCAGAAGACGAAATGAGCAATTAGGAGCTAGGTCATGCAAGAGGCAGAAGAGATGCACTTGACAACCTTTTAGGCTGTATTTCTGGTCTGGCCTCAGGCTGTCTGTAGTCTGTGCCATTTGATAGTACTATCAAGAACATCAAATTACGATGAGTATACTTAATTTATTAATTTAACTTTTAAAATAGGAAAATAGGACTTAACTGGACTCCTTTGAATTGATTATATATTTAGGAGACAATTTAGCCATGGAGTTATAATTTATATGCCTATATCTTCTAGGAGATTAAGTGAGAGAGAGAGGATTGGAGAATTGGGAGCTCCTGAAGTATGGGGACTTTCTCCAAAGAATCCAGAACCAGAGTAAGTGATTCAAAAAATACTGTTAAAAGATGTAACGTTTGTTTAAATCCAGAGACTATTGTCAAAATTTTTGTTAAATGAATAACTTTTAAGTACAGCTCACGTTTTTTCTTCTTTTTTGTGATTTATGCTATGCTACCCCCTAGAATTTAAAAACATTGAACATACCTAACGATTAAAACATGTTGCTAGTTGATTTGAACATATTAATTGTTCTTTTTATTTATTTGTTTATTTTTAAAGATCATATTTGTATTAGAGAGAGAGAGAGAGAGAGAGCACAGGTAGGCAGAGCGGCAGGGAGAGGGAGAAACAGGCCCCCCAGTGAGCAGGGACCCCGACGACTCGGGCCTCGATCCCAGAACCCTGGGATTATGACCTGAGCTGAAGGCAGCCGCTTAACCAACTGAGCCACCTAGCACCCCTTAATTGTTCTTTTTAAATTGTAATTCGGGGGGGTGCTAATTTCCTATTCATAGAAGGGTTCAGTATTAAGACAAATACATTTATATTATTTTGAATTGTTTTTTCTCAACCTAATAGCAGATTGCGTGTCACATGTTAGCCTTACAAAGTGATTTTTTTTTGAGTTAACAGTTGACAACATGGATGGTAGAGTAGGGTTTTCTTATATATATATCATTTGCAGATAGTGACAGTTTTACTTCTTCTTTACCAATTTGGATGCCTTTTATTTTTCTTGTCTTGTGGCTGGGACTTCCGTATTATGTTGAATAAAAGTGGCGAGAATGGACATCCTTGTCTTGTTCCTGATCTTAGGGTGAAGCTTTCAGCTTTTTACTGTTGAGTGTGATGTTAGCTGTGGGTTTGTCGTATCTGGCCTTTCTTAAGTTGAGTTATGTTTTCTCTATATTCACTTTGGTGAGAGTTTGTATCTTTGGTTGTTGAATTTTGTCAGATGCTGTTTCTGCGTCTATTGAGATGATCGTAGGATTTTTATCCTTTATTTTGTTAATGTGGTATATTCCACATTGATTTGTGGATGTTGAATTATCCTTGCATTTCTGGAATAACTTCTACTTTAGTATGGTGTATGATCTTTTTAATGTAGTATAAAATTTGGTTTGCCAATATTTTGTTAAAGATTTTTGCATCTACATACATCAGGGATATTGGCTTGTAATTTTTTTTTTTAATTTGTGGTGTCTTTGGTTTCCATATCAGGATAATGCTGGCCTCAAAGAGTGAGTTTGTTCTTTCTTCAGTTTTTTGGAATTGTTTAAGAAGTATAGGTCTTAACTCATTAAATATTTAGTAGAATTTACCTGTGAAACCGTCTGGTCCTGGAGTTTGTTTTGTTGGGAGTTTTTTGAGTAATCAGTCTATAGTGTAATCTTCCTGATTTGGACGATTGTTATGTTTCTAGGAATTTATTTCTCCTTGGTTGTTCCATTTGTTGGCACATAATTGTTCTTAGTAGTCTTATGATTTTTTTTCTATTTCTATAGTATTGGGTATAACTTATCCCCTTTCATTTTTGATTTTATTTATATGGGCACTCTTTTTTTCTTGATGAATCTAGCTAAAGGTTTTTATCAATTTTATCATTTCAAAGAACCAACTCTTAGTTTCATTGATCTTTTCTGTTGTCTTTTTAGTCTCTTTTTCATTTATTTTTCACTCTGACCTTTATTATTTTCTTCCTTCTGCTAACTTTGGGCTTTGTTCTTTTCCTAGTTCCTTTAGGTGTAAGATTAGATTGTTTATTTGAGGTTTTTCTTGGTTCTCGAGTTGGGCCTGTATAAAATTTCCCTCATAGAACTTCTTTTGCTGCATTTCATAGATTTTGTACTGTTGTGTTTCCATTTTCATTTGTCTCAAGGTATTTTTTTAAATTTCCTCTTTGATTTCTTCATTGACCCATTGTTTGTTTATTTTTAAAGACTTATTTATTAAAGAGAGAGAGAGAAAGAGCACGTGCACAAGTGGGAGGGTCAGAGGGAGAGAGAGAGAGAATTTCAAGCAGATGCCACACTGAGCACGGAGCCTGACATGGGGCTCAATCTCAAAACCCTGAGATCATGACCTGAGTTGAAACCAAGAGTCAGACGCTTAACCGACTGTGCCACCCGGGCACCCCGACCCATTGGTTATTTAATTCCATGTGTTTATGTTTTTCCAGTTTTCTCGTAATTGATTTCTAGTTTCATACTGTTGTGGTCTGAAAAGATGCTTGATATGATTTCAGTCTTCTTAAATTTATCAAGACTTGTCTTGTGGCCTAACATGGGATCAGTCCTGGAGAATATTCCATGTGCACTTGAAAAGAATGTATGTTCTGCTGTTTTTGGATAGAATGTTTTGTGTATTATCTCTTAATTCCATCTGGTCTAATGTGTTGGTCAAGGCCACTGTTTTCCTTATTGATTTTCTGTCTGAATGATGTATCCATTCATGTAAGTGGGGTGTTAAGGTCTCTTACTATTATTGTATTACTGTCAGTTTCTCCCTTCATGTCTCTTAAAAATTGGTTTATGTATTAAGGTGCTCCTATGTTGGGTGCATAGGTATTTACAAATGTTATATCCTCTTGTTGAATTGATCCCTTTATCGTATGCAGTGTCATTCATGTCCTGTTACAGGCTTTGTTTCCTAGTCTGTTTTGTATGATATAAGTATTGCTACCCCAGCGTTTTGTTTGTTTTCGTTTGCATGGAGTATCTTTTTCCATCCCTTCAGTTTCAGTCTCTGTGTCTTTAGATCTGAAGTGAGTCTCTTGTAGGCAGCTATAGATGGGTATTGTTTTTTTTAATTTATTCAGCTACTGTGTGTTTTGATTGGAACACTTAGGAAGTTTACATTTAAAGTAATTATTGATAAAAAAAAATTATTGGTAGGGGGCGCCTGGGTGGCTTAGTCGTTAAGCATCTGCCTTCAGCTCAGGGCATGATCCCAGAGTCCTGGGATGGAGCCCCATCCTCCGCTGGGAGCCTGCTTCTCCCTCTCCCACTCCCCCTGCTTGTGTTCCCTCTCTCGCTGGCTGTCTCTCTCTCTGTTAATAAATAAAATCTTTAAAAAAATTATTGGTAGGTATGGATTTGTAGACATTTTCTTGATATTTTTCCGGTTTTTTAAAAAGATTTTATTTATTTGTCAGAGAGAGAGAGTGCACAAGCAGGGGGGAGCGGCAGGCAGAAGGAGAAGCAGCTCCCTGCTGAGCAAGGAACCAGATGTGGGACTTGATCCCAGGACCCTGGGATCATGACCTGAGCTGGAGGCAGACGCTTAACCAACTGAGGCACCCAGGCGTCGCTTTCTGATTGTTTTTGTAGTTCTTCTCTGTTCCTTTGTTCTCTTGCTCTCTTCCCTTGAGATTTGGTGACTTTCCTTAGTGTTATGTTTGTATTCTTTTATTTTTTGTTTATCTATTATAGGTATTTGGTCAGTGGTTACCATGAGGTACATATATAACATCTTACGTATATAGCAATCTATTTTAAGTTAATGCCCACTTAAGCTCAAATGCATTCTAAAAGTACTACATCCCTTCACCATGTTTTATGTTTTTGACATCATATTTTACATCTTACTATTTTATGTTTCCATTGACTAATTATTGTGGGTCTAGCTGATTTTACTACTTTTGTCTTTTAACCTTCATACTAGCTATGTAGGTGGTTGATCCACTACCTTTACTATGTGTTTACCTTTACCAATGAGATTTTTCCTTTCATAATTTTCCTTTTTTTTTTTAATTTTATTATTAAGTAATCTCTACACCCAACACAGAGCTCGAACTCATAACCCCAAGATCAAGAGTTGCATGCTCCACTGACTAAGCCAGCCAGGCGCCCCTCCTTTCATAGTTTTCTTACTTGTAGTTATGATTTTTCTTTTCTACTTAAAATTAAGTCCCTTTAACTTTCTTGTAAGGCTGGTTTGGGAGTGATGAGCTTTAGCTTATGCTTGTCTGAGAAACTCCTTGTTTCTCCTTCACTTCTGAGTGATAACTTTGCTGGGTAGAGTAATCTTGGTTGTAAGTTTTTTCCTTTTAGCACTTCTCATATATCATGCTATTCTCTTCTGACCTATAAAGTTTCTTCTGAAAAACCAGCTTATAGACTTAGGGTTCCTTGGTATGTAACTAGTTGTTTTCCTTTTGCTGCTTTTAAGATTCTTTATCTCTAACTGTTGACACTTTGATTATAATGTGTCTTGGTCTCTTTGGGTTCATCTCATTTGGGGGTGTTTGCTTTCTGGACTTGGATATCTGTTTCCTTCCCCAGGTTAGGGAAGTTTTCAGCTATTATTTCTTCAAATAAGTTTTCTGTCCTTTTCTCTCTCTTCTCCTTCTGGGACCACTGTAGTGTGAATATTAGTACACTTGATTTTACCCCAGAGGTCCCTTAAACTTAACCTCATTTTATTCAGTTCTTTTTGCTTTTTTGCTGTTCTGATTAGGTGCTTTCTACTACCCTGTCTTCCACATTGTTAATCTGTTCTGCATTCTGTAATCCGCTTTTGATGCCCTGTATTTTTCATTTCAGTTATTGTGTTCTTTGGCTTTGATTGATTTAAAAAAATATTTTCTGTCTCTTTGTTGAATTCTCACTGTGCTCATCCATTCTTTTGAGTTCAGTGAGCATCTTTATGACCATTCATTTGAATTCCATCTGGTAGATCTCTGTTTTGTTTAGTTCTTTTTCTGAGGTTTTTGTCTTGTTCTTTCACTTGGAACGTATTGTCTGTCTCCTCATTTGCGTCTCAGTGTTTGTTTCTGTGTTTTAGGTGGATCAGCTATTGTCCCAGTCTTGGAGGAGTGGCTTTATGCCCGAAGGTGTCTGTGGGACTCAGCATAAACCCCCGCTGGTCACCCAAGCCAGGTACCCCAGGAGTATCTCTTTTGTAGGCTGTGTGCTCCCTCTTGTGGCTGGTCACGATTGGTGCAGACTCACTGATATGTGGGGCTGTTTACTGGTGCAGCTATCGGCTAGGCTTGGCTATGACTACTGTGGGTATGCTGGTGAGTGGTACAGGCTTCTGGCCTGTCTGATTGACAGGCCTGGTTGCAGCTGGTGTGGGCATGCTGGTGTGTGGGGCTGGCCCTTGGCACAGCTGGCTATAAGGCCTGGTCGTGAGGTGCATGAGCGCTGTTGAGTAGGGCAGGCTTTCGGTGCAGCTGGCTGCAAGGTCCAGCTGCGACTGATGCAGATACTCTAGTGTGTAGGACTGGGCCTCCATGGCAGGAGCCCTTGGGTGGAGGGTGTGCTGGTCCTGGCCAAGGATGTCTGGTATGTATGGTGGGTGGGGGCTGCTAGAGAGGAGTGCCAGGCCAGGGTGGGCAGGTGGGTGGGGTGAGTCTTCTTGGGCTGACAGTAGATAGAGAAACAGAAAAAAGGATAAGGGATGGGACGGGGCTCTCCTGGTTGAGTAGAGGGGCCTAGGAGGTCCTGCCCCACGGGACGCCAGGGGTCCTGTCCAGGGTGCTGGGACGTAGGCAGAGCAGAGCAGCTGACCAGGCGCTGAGCCCGGGAAAGCCTGCGGACGGTGGTGCGGGCTGCAGGCTGGGGAGCTGACAACAGTGACGGCGGTGTGCCTCTTTGCCCTCAGTCTGTTGGCCGGGCAAAGATTTTATGAATTGAGGAAATCTGGTCCTAGTTCGTCTAAACATCCATTGTCCCCAGTGTCTAGACTCTTGAGGTAGTGTCCAGTGCTTCGGCTTCCTCCCGTCCCAGCAAGACAAGCCACAGGCTCCTGGGCCCTCCATGCCCAGGCCTCGCTCACAATGCCACCTTTCTCACTATGACGAGGTTTCAGAAGAGGAATGACCCTTGAGTCATTCTTAAAGGAAAGCTCTTGTTGAAAGATCCAGCACGTCCCTGTGGATTAGTTACTTACTCTCTGTTGAAGATGGGCTGTTCAGAATGGGGGCTGTATCCCATCAGCAGGACTTTTGAATGATACTGAGCTTCCCCCATCAGTAGGGTGACACCTGCCTAGCGACTAGGGGTTAGTGGCAGCCCGACGGCTGCTGGTCAGCTGTGAGGACACACACAACCCAGGTGTCAGAGTCACAGCAGGGCCAGAGAGCAGTGCCTCAGCTGCACATGCTGCTGAGGACGGGAAGAGTAATATGGCAGTTGGGAGCACAGAGTCCAAGCATGGAGCCGGGACAGAGCCTGGCACATCGTGGGTGCTATCTCGGGGTGAGCTGCAGGGAGGCCTGTGGCGGTAACTTCCCTAAGCTGTTTTAGCAAGAAGGAACTAGCTTCCCTGATGCAGTTTCCAACCTGAAGGGCATAGAGAGTAGCCTGCTGTGTTTTGTCCTCTATGACATTCGATGCTCAATGTACTAAAATGTCCTTTTTTGCTCTCTGATTGAAGGTTTGGTTTAAGAATAGGAGGGTCAGGGGCGCCTGGGTGGCACAGCGGTTAAGCGTCTGCCTTCGGCTCAGGGCGTGATCCCGACGCGTTGTAGGATCGAGCCCCACATCAGGCTCCTCTGCTATGAGCCTGCTTCTTCCTCTCCCACTCCCCCTGCTTGTGTTCCCTCTCTCGCTGGCTGTCTCTATCTCCGTCAAATAAATAAATAAAATCTTAAAAAAAAAAAAAAAAAGAATAGGAGGGTCAAGTGGAGAAGACCCCAGAGGGCACTGAGGTTCAGAAACACGCCCCCGGTGGCCCTGGTCCCTCCCGTCGTCATTAACTTGGGTGGACCCTGCCATGCCTCCTCATTCCGGAGCCGGAGTGCTTATGGGTTCTTCAGGAGCCACCGCCGCTGGGGCTACGTCAGCAGCCCATGCCTCTCTTTCCTGTTGTCTTCTTGCCTCCCCTGCCCTGGCTTCCTCCACCTTTCCCTCCGTGCGGCTGCCCTCCTGTGCTCGCTCCCGGTCTCCTACCGTCGGTGGCTCTCTTGTGAGCCCTTTGCCCACACAATGGCCTCGGCGGCGGTTTTTTCCCACGGTGCTTTTGAGCGCATTCCCGTTCTGTGTCGCTCAGGGTTAAGAGCAGTTCCCGAAACGCCCGCGAAATGTACTCGAGAGAAGGGCAAATTCACGGACCCTCTCTTTGGGGGCACTTGTAGTCTTTTCAATAAAGTTCTGAATTTATTCTCTGTGTATTTGTTTTGCGTGTGGTACGGGGTGAGTGCACGTGATGGACGGTGCCGCTCCTCCAGGAAGGCAAGGAGGCCTGCTTTCGTGCAGCCGCGTCCCTGAGCCCCCATCAGGAGGCCACGGCCATCTCCCAAGTTCCCCAAGTGCCCACGCAGCCGGCTTACGAGGAGCCACCCTGTCCTGCAGCACCCCATCTTTCCCCGGCCCTCCCACCCCCACCCCCCTGTGCCCCAGCGGGACCGCGCCGCCGTGCAAGACCGGGTGGCGTCAGCCTCTAGGGAGAGAACAGTGTGCTTCCAGGCGGGGCTGAGGCCCAGTCGCGGCGAGGAGCTGAGGCCCACCCGGGCACTGGAAGGGACACTTGCAAGGGGCTACTCACGGGGCTCCCGGAGAAGCGGCAGCCGCGCGTGCTGCTGGTGCTCGCCCAGGGGTGTCCGATGCCGGCCCTTTGGGTGGAGGAGACGCGCAGACCGCATTCCGGCGGGAGGGTCCTGCGTCTGCAAAGGTACCACGAGAGGGGCCCCTCTTCGAGGCCAGCGGTGGGCTCTGTGTCCTCCCTTTCGCCCCTCCCCAGAGGCCGAGGGCCCACCATCGCTCGGTCGTCAGCTCCAGCCGCCCGGCAGCTTTCGGCGAGATCGTGCCCGGGGCCGGTGGTCCGTGCGTGCAGTGGTTCCAAGTCCGCGGCGGAGAAAGACGTGGGTTTTTGTCCTCTGGGACTCGGGGAGGGAGAGGGGCTCCTGCGGGACCGAGGCCGTGTACCTGTTGCCCGATCGGGTTATTTACACTGGCACACAGCACCCTTCTTGTTGCCAGGACGACCCCAGCCCTGGGGACGAGTTTTGCCGGTGCACCCAAAATGTCTCCCCCGGTCCCCCAAGTTTGGGTTGTGGCGGCGCAGTGGCTTCTGTGAGCCGAGGCGTCCTCGGTCTCCCGTGTCCACGATCGGGTGGCCCCCTCCTGCGGTAGCAGTGGTTCCGGGGTGTTGCCTCGGGGTGGGGGAAGCGTAGCGTTTCTTCGAAGCTCCCCCCTAGCCCTGCGAAGCTGCGGGCTTTCTGCGTAGCCACAGCTGTGACTCGCCCCCTTCCTCCCTGCAGAGACCTGGGTGGCCTCAGCCCTTAGCTGTGGGCTCTGGGCCCCGTCCTACATCTCCCTCTCAAGGTGTGTTCTCGGGAGCCGTCCGGGCATCATCTTCGCGTCGGATTCCAGGATCTTTGCTTGTAGAAAGCAATTTTTTTTTTAAGGGTATGAAATGTTTTAGTACACTTGCCGGGTAATACAAATCAGTAATTACGATAGCCAAATCTCTGTATCATATATATTTAATATATTAAATAACACAATACTAAAATAACCCCTACCTTAAAAAAATATGGATTCATTTTTCATGTCATCAAATACAATGCTCATATGAGAGTGTAATGAAACTTAATAATCTGTTCAGGTGCTAAGGGACAAGGCTAAGCAGTAAATTAATATTTTTAAATATCTTAAAGCAGAATAGTTTCCTTTTTGAGTTTGATAAGCCAAAGACTATCAAGGACTATTTAGAACCTGAATATAATACAGTGGCTATGAAATTATATAGGGAATTTGATGAGAAACAGGCATTTCTTTTTTTCTACTTTTTGTCAGTTAGCAAGTGAATGGAAAACTTTTAACCATAACATTCGTTTCCTTTTTCAGAGCGTCAAGAACCACCTCTGCAGCCTGCCTTGCTAAGGTTACTGCATAATCCTTGCATTCCTGCCATCCATTATCCACCTTCTCAAATTGGAGGGTTTCAGAGTCACTAGGCTACTGTCTAGATCTGCAGCCTAAATATCAGTTTTTGAAACCACTTCCTGGTATGTTCCTTGATGGAGATTAATGTATTCTTTTTCTTTGTGTATTTTAGTAATGTCAGATGCTAGAGTTAGACTGGGTATTTTAAATTTAATTCAATTTTTAAATATTATTCTCAAAACATAGTTGATATACAAAGTTATATTAGTTTCAGGTGCACAGTATAGTGATTCAATAATTGTATATTCTGTGCTGAGAAACTGGCTGTTTTTAATTGTAATATCTGAATTGATGGGTCCTCTGGCTTTGATCGTCTCATCACTATCCTAAGAGATTTAACTACCAGGAGACCTCAGATGGAGTGGTGACTTGATACGGGTCATATTTTTCGTGCTCATTTAGAGTCTTACTTGCATGGTCTGCATTAATTTCAGTATAAAAAGCTTAAGGCCAAACGTAGCATATGGTTTTAGGCTCTAGTAGATCTTGAAATTGGGATATCAGATCTTATTTTTCTACCAGGAAAAAAATATCAACAAGCCTTCCGCAATTCAAAATTGGAAACAAATTTTAGGAAAAATGAAAAGTATAAAAGGATTAATTACCAAATTTTAGATTTAGCTCCTTTATACCTTAAGCCTTTTCGTCTCAATATTTATTCTATTATTGCCAATTTCATCAATATGTACCCAGACACCAATCTAGATTTAATGAGAGTGGGATGGGATTGGGGAAACAGAGTACATAAAAGAGGCTTAGGACATTCAAACTGATGTGTTGTCCCACATCTTATGCCACTTGTGCCCTTTATCATAGTCTTTCCATAATGATTATTTTTCCCTTATATTATTTTTTTAAATTGTAGTAAAATTTAAACAACATAAAATTACCCATTTTAAAGTATACAATTCAGTGGCATTTAATACATTCGCAGTGTTCTCCACCATCACTGCCATCGACTTTCAAAGCATATTCATCACCCAAAAATGAAACCCCTTATTCATTTAGTAGTCACTCCCCATCCCTCCCTTGGCAACCGCTAATGTGCTTTCTGTCTCCATGGGTTTGCCTGTTCTGGATATTTAATATTTAGGGAATCATACAATATGTGGCCTTTAGTGTCTGGTTTCTTTCACTTAGCATCATGTTTTCCAGGTTCATTCACTTTGTAACAACCATTAATACTTTATTCCTTTTTTGAGTTGAATAATGT
Organism: Ursus americanus; assembly: GCF_024610735.1. Lineage (NCBI taxonomy): Eukaryota > Metazoa > Chordata > Mammalia > Carnivora > Ursidae > Ursus > Ursus americanus. Next base: position 28,833,244 of record NC_142164.1, read on the forward strand.
TCTGTTATATGAATATGCCACATTTTGTTTATCCATTTCTCAATTGATGGAAATTTGGGTTTTTTCTACCTTTTGGCTGTTGTGAATAGTGCTTCTATCTACATTTATGTACAATTATTTGTTTGAATCCCCATTTTTGAAAAATATTGTATTTATTTATTTGACAGAGAGAGAGAGAGCGCATCAGGGGGGCGCAGCAGGCAGATGGAGAGAGAGAAGCAGACTCCCAGCTGAGCAGGGAGACTGATACCGGGCTCGAACCCAGGACCCTGGGATCATGACCTGAGCTGAAAGCAGACGTTTAATCGACTGAGCCACCCAGGTGCCCCTGAATACCGATTTTCAGTTCTTTCAGGTATATACATAGAAGTGGAATTCCTGGGTCACAGGGTAATTCTCTGTTTAATTTTTTGAAGAACTGCCAAATACAGCAACTGCATCATTTTACATTCCCATTAGTAATGTGTGAGTGTTCCAGTCTCTTCACATCCTCACCAACACTTATTATATTCCACTTTTTTCAGTAGTCTCTAAACCCAACGTGCGGCTCAAACTCACAACCCCAAGATCAAGAGTTGTACACTCCTCCAATTCAGCCACCCCCTCCATTTTTTTACTATAGCCATCCTAATGGGGATGAGGTATTATCTTGTGGTCTTGATTTGCATTTCCCTGATGACTGATGATACTGAGCATCTTTTCATGCTTGTTGGCCATTTGTACATATCCTTGGGAAAAAACATCTAATCGTTTGCCTATTTTTAATTTGGTGGTTTATCTTTTCATTGCTGAGTTGTAAGGGTTTTTTAAGTATTCTGGAAACTGACGTCTTACCAGAGACATGATTTGTAAATATTTTACCTCATTGTGTAGGGTGTCTTTTCAGTTTCTTAATAGTGTCCTTTGATGCACAAAAAGTTTGATTTTGATGAAATCCAATTTATGTAATTTTCCTTTTGTTGCTTCTGCTTTGGTGTCATATTGAAGAATTCATTGCCAAATCCCAGATCATGAATTTTTCCCTGTTTTCTCCTGAAGAGAAGGAGTTTTATAGTTTTATAACTCTTTCTCTCTCTCTATATATATATGAGTTTTATATAACCATATATAAATGAGAGTTTTATAATCTTAATTCTTACATATAAGTATTTTCTCCATTTTGAGTTAATTTTTGTATATGATGTGAGGTATGTTTCCAGTTTGATTCTTTTGCATATAGATATCTAGTTGTCCATCATTTCCTGAAGACATAATTATTTCCCAATTGAATGGGCTTGGCACCCTTAACCAAAATCAAACGACCATAGATGTATGGGTTGATTTCTGGTTTCTCACTTCTATTCCATTGATCTGTATGTCTATCCTTATGCCAGTACAATACTGTTTTGATTACTATAGCTTTTTTTTTTTAAAGATTTTATTTATTCATTTGACAGAGATAGAGACAGCCAGTGAGAGAGGGAACACAAGCAGGGGGAGTGGGAGAGGAAGAAGCAGGCTCTCGGCAGAGGAGCCTGATGTGGGGCTCGATCCCAGAACACAAGGATCACGCCCTGAGCCGAAGGCAGATGCTTAACCACTGAGCCACCCAGGCGCCCCTGATTACTATAGCTTTGTAGTAAGTTTTGAAATTTAGAAATCTGGGTCCTACAACTTTTATTTTCTTTTTAAAGATTGTTTTGGCTATTTAGATTCCCTTAGAATTCCATATGATTTTTAGAATTCTTTTTCCTTGTATTTTTTGTTGAAAATTAGACATTCTGAATATTAGAATGTGACAACTTTGGAAATCACATTTTCTCCCCTCTCCTAGGTTTGTTGTTCCTGTTTCATTGAACAGAATACAAAGACCATACAATCCAGGTTTGCCTAGTTAGTGACTTTCTAAGCTATTTTTGTAATATCTGTATTCATTTTTTAAAAACTTCAGTATAAAAAAATGAAAATATAAAAGAATAAAATTTCAGTGTAGTTGACATACAATATGATACGAGTTTCAGGCATACAACACAGTGATTTGACAATTATATACATTATGAGATGCTCACCACGGTAAGTGTAATTATCACCTGTTTACCACACAAAGTTATTACGGTGTGATTGACTATATCCCCTATGCTGTACTTTTCATCTCCACGTACTTTTCATCTCATTTATTTTTAAGTAGACTCGACCCCCAGTGTAGGGCTTAAACCCATGACCCTGAGTTCAAGAGTCACATGCTCTACCAACTGAGCCAGCCAAGTGCCCTGACTCATTTCTTTTATAACTGGAAATTTGTAGCTCTTAATCCCCATTCACCTGTTTTGCCCATCCCTCAACCCCTCGCCTCTGGCAACCACCAATTTGTTCTCTGTATTTATGAGTCTGTTTCTGGTTTGTTTTGTTTTTTTGATTCCACATATAAGTAAAACCACATGGCAATTGTCTTTCTCTGTCTGACGTATTTCACTTAACATAATACCCTCTAGGTCCATCCATGTTGTTGCAGATGGCAAGATTTCATTCTTTTTTATGGTTGAGTAATATTCCTGTGTGTGTGTGTGTGTGTGTGTGTGTGTGTGTGTGTGTGTGTACCACATCTTCCTTACCCATATATCTATGGATGGACACTGAAATTGCTTCCATATCTTGGGTATTGTAAATAATGCTGCAGTAAATAGAATACATATATCTTTTCAAATTAGTGTTTTATTTTCATTGGGTAGATACCCAGTAGTGGGATTACTGGTTGTATGGTATTTCTATTTTTAATTTTTTGAGGAATCTCCATCCTGGTTTACATAACAGCTGCACTCTTTGTCATGTACAGCCACTGAAGTCTATGTTCCATTAGCTTAGTAGCCAGCTAGTGTTTTGAAATACTTACCATCAATTCCTGGATTCAAAAATGAATAAAGATCAATAAAACAAGAAGGCAACCTACTGAATGGAAGAAAGATAGTTGCAAATGATATATCTGATAAGGGGTTAATATCCAAAATTTAAAAGTAACTCATACAACTCAACACCAAAAAACCAATCAAATTAATAAATGAGCAGAGGACCTAATTAGACACTTTTCCAAAGCAGACGTACAGATGGCCAATAGACACATGAAACATCAGTAATCATCAGGGAAATGCAAATCAAAACCACAATATCACCTCACGTCAGTCAGAATGGCTAGTAACAAAAAGACAAGAAATTAGATCGGAGAAAAGGGAATCCTTGAACGTTGTTGGTGGGAACATAAACTGGTGCAGCCCCTGTGGGAAACAGTGTGGCGGTTCCTCTAAAAATTAAAAATAGAACTACCGTACAGTCCAGTAATTGCACTACTGGATATTTAGCTGAAGAAAACAAAAACACTAATTTGAAAAAATGTATGCATCCTTACGTTTTTGGTTTTTGGTTTTTATATCTTATTTTTTAAAGGTTTTATATATTATTTACTTGAGAGAGAGGGAGAGAGTGCGTACACGCGAGTACATGAGCTGGGAGAGGGAGAGGGAGAAGCAGACTCCCCGCTAAGCAGGGAGCTCGAAGCAGGGCTCGATCCCAGGACCCTGGGATCATGACCTGAGCCGAAGGCAGACGCTTAATGGTTTGAGCCACCCAGGCGCCCCACCTCTATGTTTATTGTAAGATATATGATATAGGCACTCCCATTTTTATTGTAGCATTATTTATAATAGCTAAGATATGGAAGTAACCTAAGTGTCCATCAATAGACGAATGGATAAAGAAGACGTGGCACACACTCACACACACACACACAACGCAATATTACTGAGCCATGAGAAGAATGAAATTTTGCCATTTGCAATAACATGGATGGACCTAGAGAAAATTATGCTAAATTAAATAAGTCAGACATAGAAAGACAAATACTGTATGATTTCACTTATATGTGGAATCTTAAAAAACAAAACAAACAACACCGACACACGAAATAGAACAAACTGGTGGTTGCCAGAGGGGAGGAAGATGGGAGGATGGACAAAATAGGTGAAGGGGGTTAAAGAGTACAAACTTCCAGTTACAAAACAAGTAATTCAGGGTGATGAAAAGTCCAGCATAGGGGATACAGGCAATATATTGCAGTAATTTTGTATGGTGACGTATGGTAACTACACTTACAGTGTTAAGCATGGCATAATGTATATAATGTTGAATCACTGTGTTGTACACCTGAAACTAATGTATTTTATGTCAACTATACATCAAAAAGTAAGATCTTAAAAGAAAAGAAGACATTATACTTTTCCTAGTGTTTGGAGATTGTCTCTGTATTATGCACTCCTTCAATGCTTGGCCAGACTATGGACAACTCGGCCTTATCTTTTACTTCCTGCTTACACAGAGCCTGAGAGCCATCCAGACGTGAAAGCTCGTGGTATTCTCAGCTGTTTCTGAGCATGTGTCTAGCACGTGGCCTTCTTGATTCCTCTGCATACATAAGACCTTTTCAAAGCCTTTTTTCTTCCACGTGTCTCTTTTCTGAATCGTGTGTTCCCCACCCTTCTCAGTTGTCTATTCCTTGTCCTGACTGTTGTCTCTTGCCCCAGAACGCTGTGGCCAGTACTTGTGCCTTTAAATGCTTTGGCCAAAGGTACCCAGGAAGTGGCCTCAACCCTGGGTTCACTCCTTGTCAGACAAAACAAAGGCAAACCAACTCTGCCAGTCCTTGAGGGAGCTGGCAGAGCAGAGAAGACCCAGAACCACAATTCTTTGAGAATAAAGTCCATACTGCTCCTTCTAGTACCAGGAGAGCTGCCTTCCCATCCTCAAGGCTTCTACAGGCCTGGGGTCTGAAGGATGATAGGCAGACAATTCAAAACACCAAAGTGTTCCCTTACCACTGTTGGGGAGGAAGAATTTGCCTCTATACTTCCAAATTCGTCTGGGTAATCCAAGAGTTAAATTGACAGGAGACAGATTAACAGGAGAAAACCAACTTTAATTCATATGTATGGAGGCCTCAAAGATACAGGACCTAAGAAATGATGGAGGCGGGCAGTGTTTATACTTGTTACATAAAGAAACAGTAAATCTGGGAGAAATTGGCAGGACAAAGAAAACTGATGTTTGGGAACTTCAATTAGTTAGGAATTCTAAACAAAATTTGGGCCGAGGTAGTAAGTTAGGAGAAGTTACAAGGTTTGTTTACATGGGCTTCTCAGGCCCTGAATTCCCTGTCCCTGATGTCAAAGATGTTTGTCTGCCTCCTGGTGCCTCCTCTGCACCCCCCCCCCCCTGCAGGGAGGGTGCTTTTCACAGGGGAGATGTATTCCCTACTTTCTGGAGACAAAGGTGGATCGGAGTGTTGTTCCTACACTCGCTGTTTTTTTATTAACTTGAATTCAAAATAATCAGTATGGTGCTCTGGCTTGGCTTGGGGTGGCCCACCTTGAGCCCCAACACCACAAAGCAGCAGATTCTTTTTACACCAAGCCTTATCTGGTTGTTGTGAGTTTTTAGCTGCGTTCCAACATTCACCAAAAATTGATTCTGACAGCTTTTCCCAGCTCAGTTGCTTCGGGGGAGAGATGGAGCCCTGGAGTTCCCTACTCCATTGTTTTCCATTCTGTTAAAACTTTGACCTCTCCTTTATGGTCTCTTTTCCCTCTGTATATGAATATATTTAAATTTCTTTAATACTAAACAAAATTCCTCTTGACCTTGCATTCCCCAACATCCCTCCTTTACTTCTCAGAAAAAATTTTCTTCAAGAGTAGTTTCTAATACCCTCCCTCAATGGTGACAAACAAAAATGTCTCCAGACATTCCCTAATGTCACCGGGGTGAAAACTCATTCCAGATTGAGATCCAGTGTATTAACTCAAATTCCGAACATATTTGGATTTAACCTGTTTTCACATGTACTTTTTAATTGTTTGGGGGGTTTTGTTTGGTTGGTTGGTTCTTGTTTTTGTTTGTGTTCTATAGCTCCATGAAATTTTATCCCATGTGTGAATGCATGGAACCATCGCCTCGATTAGGGTACAGGACTCTTCTCTCCATACGAAGAGACTCCTTGTTGTTATACAAACCATTTTCCTAAACAAGTGGCATAAAGGCGAAGAGCATGTGTATACTTCTACCTTTGTATAACAAATGGGAGACACAAGAACGTGTTTTTGCATTTAAATTTGCATAAACAATATGCTGGGTGATAAGTGGGCCTGTGTGGGGCAGGGTATTTAAGCGATTCTTTTCATCGAAAGTGTTATATTTGGGGATTTTTGAGCTATATCATTATGTTATCACTTCAAAGAATTAAAGATAGTAAATGAAACCAAATAAATGGTATGGTTTCCAAGTAGCTTTTCAACAGGTGTTCAGGCTTTAAGAGCAGATGACATATTGAGGCACCTGGCTGGCTCAGTCCGCAGCACATGCAAGTCTTGATCTCGGGGTCACGAGTTCAAGCCCCACATTGGGTGTAGAACTTACAATAAATAAATAAATAAACAAGCAAGCAAGCTACAATTTGGATGAACGTCAACAAAATTATTGAAAAGAAAAAAAGAGCAGATGACATAGTGACTGGACCACATCAGTCAGAGCTGCTATAAGAAAAGTAGAGACATGGAGCGCCTGGGTGGCTCAGTTGGTTAAGCGTCTGCCTTCAGCTCAGGTCATGATCCCTGGGCCCTGGGATCGAGTCCCATGTCAGGCTCTCTGTTCAGTGGGGAGTCTGCTTCTCCCTCTCCCTCTGCCCTTCTCTCGGCTCATGCTCCCTCTGCCTCTCTCTCTCTCAAGTAAATAAATAAAATCTTAAAAAAGAAAAGTAGAGAGAAACAGTGTTCAGAATCAGTAGATTCAGAATTAGACTCGGTGATATCATCTCCATGGGAACACCTGTCTGATTTCTTCCTTTACAGAGACAGTTCCCTTAACAGTCAACTAAATCACGTCTGTGAAACACTTAATAAACACTAGAGACTGTAGTACATGAAGCTTGTACACCTTTCCCTTAACAGCAAAACGTCATTGCCTCACCATCAGGATGGCACAATATAAATTATTAGTCTAAGCAGGAATACCACCTCCTTCCTTCCATAAACTCTGCCCAATATCATGAGGTCAGTGCAGATCACACAGTGCAGATGTTTTTAAGGTCATTATCAGATCAAAAGTTAGATTGCATAAAAAATCATGATAGATGATTTTGTTTTCTCACTTACATATACGGATGTCACCTGTGATGTTGATGGGTACAGATGGAGAAGTTACGCTTTTACAGATGTTATATGGTTCCATTTAAGGCTGGACATGAAACTATTTGAATTGACCACTACAATCTCCTTTTAATAAACATTTAAAAAATGGTTTTTCGTTGTGCCTGTGGTTGTTTCATGGTTGTGGTTGTTCCTGTTCTATTACTTCGATGTTTAAGCTTGTATTATGTGTTAGATACCATACAGAATGCATGAAAGCTGAAAGTTCAATCTCAGTTCTCAAAGAATCCTAACGGAAAACTTAAACATTATGGGTTGCACACAGAAAGGGACTAGAAAGAAACAACACTTTTTGCTTTTCCTGTAACCCTCAGTGATCTACCTTTTATGAAGTATTAAGTGTTGAGCACAGTGATAGGTGCTTGAAATACATTATGTCTATAATTTTACAAGCTTCAGTTGTGTTCTAGTTTTTCCTAAGTGATAAAGATGCATTGGTGGTTTTGTTTTTTTTTTTTTTTTGGTCTTGTGTAATACTATTAAAGTAAGTAAAGAAAAACTTTGATCTTTTTCTTTTTCACGTTAATTTTTTTTTCTTTTTAAGTAGTCTCCGTGCCCAGCGTGGAGCCCAGCCCGGGGCCTGAACTCACGACCCTGAGACCTGAGCTGACACCAAGACTTGGACGCTTAAGGTACTGAGCCACCCAGGTACCCCTTCATCTTCATTTTTTAAGTAGTCTCTGTGCCCAATGTGGGGCTCAAACTCACAACTCCGAGATCAAGAGCCCAAGCTCTACCGACTGAGCCAGCCAGGTACCCCTCATTTTAATTTCTAAAACCTGTAGCAATCTACAATCCTCTGCATTTATATTATACACTGTGTTAGGAAGGAAGATTTTTTTCTCTATCCTGGAAGATCCTTCTGGCTGGTCTAAGAATGAAATTGACATCAGATAGTTTAACAGAAGAAAATGAAATTCAATTATGTACATACAGGGAAGCCACATACACATGAGCGATTCCAAAGAGAGGCAAAATGAGGTATATAAGTCATGGGGGACTAAGTAGAAAGGGGATAGGGGTCTGGGGTTTTCAAAGGAAGGAAGATGAGTCACAGAAAGAATGGAAAGAGTAAATGTTTGGTAAACAAAATGTTTGCTGGACTATCCAGAAACAACGAAACATACCTTGCAAGATTTCTCCCTTGTCTGCCATATCTAGTTCATATTATATTATATTGATGTATGATAATAGCTCCCTTCCTCGAACAGTACCTCTATCTAACTTCTTTTAGGCAGTTAGCACGGAGGCAAAAAAGAAAAACTTATTAAGGCTTCTGTTTCTTAAAAATAACTACCTAAGGGGGCGCCTGGGTGGCACAGCGGTTAAGCGTCTGCCTTCGGCTCAGGGCGTGATCCCGGCGTTATGGGATCTAGCCCCACATCAGGCTCCTCTGCTATGAGCCTGCTTCTTCCTCTCCCACTCCTCCTGCTTGTGTTCCCTCTCTCACTGTCTGTCTCTGGCTCTGTCGAATAAATAAATAAAATCTTTAAAAAAAAAAAAAATAACTACCTAAAATAATCCACATGCCAATGAGACACATGGCCGGGGGTGGGCATGGGGCAGAATTTGCTCCCCTGCGCCGCCAAACCTAGAACGGCAAAGAGAAAGTTCTTTTCCCTCCACTACAGTACTCTGAGTCAAGACGACGTCCTTTTCTCTGCGGGCCACTGTGGCAGGTAAAGGAGCCTCCAAGGCAGAGATGGCGGGCTGAGGCCAGGATCCTGAGCACACTTGAAACGCTCACGTCAGTGGACAGCGAGCCTGCCCCTACCGCTGGCACACTTGGGTCCTCCGTTGAAGACAACATCATTCTCGCCTCACCCCAGAGGGATACCGAGATCCCCCCCCACCGCCTTGGGCCGAGCTGGCTAGTGTTACTTGAAGTGACTAAAGGCAGAGAAGTTGACATTCCTGTCCCTCCCAGGAAGGAGGCGGCCATCCTCCGGAACAGGCGCCTCAAACCACCAGGCACGCTGGGCTGGCCCCCTGCCGCTTCTCTCCTGGCAGACACCTGGTGAGGACACTGCCCGGAAAGAAGGGAGAAGCTTCCAGTTCCGGGGGAGACAGATCAGAGAGGGTCCGCTGAGGAGGACTGCTGTGCTCCGGGGGAAGGCAGCGCGATCACCCTGACCGTGAGGAGGAAGACGTGCCCTCTGCTTTGCTGGTAAGCACCCGCACAGTAGTAAAGACGGGAAAGGTAAGACGGCAGTGCCAGCGCGGGCCTGGCTGTTCCCCCCAATGCGCACGTGTACACACACACACACAGACCCAGGCCCAGGCTTTCCTCGAGGACCTGATCCAGGAGCCAAGTGGAAAGGGGCTGCGGGGCTCCACGGGGGAATGTGCTGGGGAGGCAGCTCCACTCACGGGGGCTGGACTCCAACACCAGGCCGCCATAGTAGGAGAGACAAAAAGCGGCCTCACGATTAGTGTGGGAGGGGGGACTTGTCCCCACAGGAGGCTTTACCCTGCTTCACGTGGCCCTTGGTGACCGGGACGTTCTGGTGCGGAGGGCTGCCCCACCGAAGGCAGGCCTCACGCCGACCCAGGCCGGCCCAATGCAGAGTGTCCGCCGAGGCCTCTCCCTTTCGGTCGCCTCACTTCCCCTCTCCCATCTTAGTATTTGGTCCTTCTGCTGCGGGAGCACGTGGGCGCAAAAAGCCAGTGTCTTGGAGCTCAATCTGGGGGGGACCCAGGTTTCCTGGAGGTCACATCTGCATCAGCATAGCCAAAGCACAAAGCGGCCGACTGAGGTAGAGGCTGACGCTAGTTCCCTGTTTCCAGCCCTGGTTTCGTAAAACAGCTCTTCCCGTGTGTGCAAATAGACGGAGGGCTCCGTTCGTATTTTCTTTGGTGAAATACTGTATGAGCTCATACACATGGGGAACCTTCAAAGAAAAAAACAAAGCTCCTAGAAAAAATGATGAGATTTATGGTTACCAGAGGGGGTGGGGATGGGGAATTGGATGAAGGTGGTCAGAAGGTATAAATTTGCCCTTAAAAAAAATAAGTACTAGGGCACTGGGGTGGCTTCAGCTCAGGTGATGATCCCAGGGTCCTGGGTTCAAGCCCCACATCGGGCTCCCAGCTCAGTGGGGAGTCGGCTTCTCCCTCTCCCTCTGCCGCTCCCCCTGCTTGGGCTCACTCTCTCTCAAATAAATAAATAAAATATATTTTTTTAAAAAGTACTGGGGCACCTGGGTGGCTCAGTCATTAAGCGTCGGCCTTCAGCTCAGGTCATAATCCCAGTGTCCTGGGATTGAGCCCCACATCAGGCTCCCTGCTCAGCAGGGAGTCTCCTTCTCCCTCTCCAACTCCCCCCTGCTTGGGTTCCCTCTCTTGCTGTCTCTCTCTGTCAAATAAGTAAAAATAAAATCTCTAAAAAAAATAAGTACTGAGGTTATAATACACAACCTGCCTATAGGCCCCACTGCTGTAGGGTATTTATGGAAGCTGTAAGAGGGTCAATCCTAAGAGTTGTCACCACAAAGAAAAGAACATTTTCCTTTTTCTGTGTTTGTTTGTATCTCTAGGACACGATGATGGTAACTGAACTTACCGTGGTAATCATTTCACAGTAGGTGTGAGTCAGATGGTCATGCCGTACACCTCAAATGTATACAGGACTCTGCGTAACTCATGTCTTCATAAAACTGGGAAACATTTCTTTGAACATTCCAAGTGCTGTAGAGTTTGGAAATGGATGAGAACATTTTGTGTTTTTCCCCATTTGTGTCTTGTGGCTCCTTTTCCCTTCAGACCCCGACTGAGAGAGCACAGTGCAAGCCCGAGGAGGCCAACATCAACTCACCCAAACTTCAGGCTACCTGTTCCTCCGAGCTTGCTTTGCCTGCTCCACAAAGCAGAGAGGCGTGGGCCTGCCCAGCCCTGGCCACACCTGACTGAGCCCAGCCCCTGGTCTGGGGGCCTGCTTTCTTGGCTGCCTGTCTGGCCTCCCCAGCTCCACTCCTGCCTCCCCTTTCCGTCCCATAAATTACACTCTCCATGACTCAAAGCTAATAAACCCACCCGAGTTTTCTTTTTCTCTCTTTCTCATTCTCTTTTTAAAAGATTTATTTATTTATTGAGAAACAGGGAGAGAGAGCATGCACATTTGCACGGGGATTGAGCAGAGGGAGAGAGAGCAAATATGGAGCAGGCTCCCCGCTGATTGAGGAGCCCCATGCGGGGCTCCATCCCAGGACCCTGAGATCATGACCTGAGCCAAAATCAAGAGTTGGTCACTTAACTGACTGAGCCACCGAGGGGCCCCTTTCTTTTTTCTTTTTCTTTCTTTTTTTTTTCTTTTTAAAGATTTTATTTATTTGACAGAGAGAGACACAGCGAGAGAGGGAACACAAGCAGGGGGAGTGGGAGAGGGAGAAGCAGGCTCCCCACTGAGCAGGGAGCCCGATGTGGGGCTCCATCCCAGGACCCTGGGATCATGACCTGAGCCGCTTAAGGGCTGAGCCACCCAGGTGGCCCCAGGCGGCCCTTTTCTTATCTTTTTTTTGTTGTTGTTGTTATTTTCAAATTATCCTTTGCTACAATTTAGGCTTTTCTATGATTTCAGACAATCACCCCTTGATCTTGTTGAGCCACAAATTAGCCGGCACTGACTGAGCCAATGGAAAGTCTTTCGAATTACCACGTGAAAGAATCCAGCCTGAGGTTAGTCATCCCCCCCACTAGTGACAGTTTCCATACAATGTCTTCATAATAGGACCACAAAAAGGAAGATCAAAATCTGAGGTGTTAGAAATGTCTCAATAGAAAACATTGACTAATGCATTTGGTAGTTAAAGAATTTTGAATGTGTGTGATATCCCCGAGGCATAATTAATTCTCACCTAACATTTCCACCTTTGTGAGGTGGGTGGAACTTTGTTGGAAATTGTTTTTGTAGTCTGTTTCCTGTAGTCTTCAAGGTACTTTTCGCTGTCTTAAGAATTAAATTGACGTGAGACAGATTAACAGGAGAATCGAAATTCCATATAGAGGGAGAATCCACATAAGCATGAGAGATTCCCAAGACAGTCAGGCAAAATGAGGTATAAATGTCTTTCTGGACTAAGGAGGAGGAGTTAGGAGTCCAGGGGCTTCAACGGGAAGGAGGACAATTCACAGGAAGAATAGAAGAGTAGGGGCGCCTGGGTGGCTCAGTCCTTAAGCGTCTGCCTTCGGCTCAGGGCGTGATCCCAGCGTTCTGGGATCGAGCCCCACATTAGGCTCCACTGCTGGGAGCCTGCTTCTTCCTCTCCCACTCCTCCTGCTTGTGTTCCCTCTCTTGCTGGCTGTCTCTCTCGGTCAAATGAATAAATAAAATCTTTAAAAATAAGAGTAAATGTTTGGTAAACAAATCTTTATGGATCATAGAGAAACAACAGGACAAAGAGAATTGTAACAGACTTTGCTAACTTCCTCCCTATTGCCCCTAGTTCAGATTATAATGTAGTTGTATGGTGATCGCTCCCTTCCTGGATCTGGTCCTCTATCTAAATTCTTTTAGGCAGTTAGTGGGAAGGTCTTTTTTCCCCAGCCCTAAATTCCATATATTCTGTTCTATGTTTTTTTCCTAAAGTTTTTAAATTTTACATTTAAGTCCATGATGCATTTTGAATTGATTGTTGCATAATATATGAGGTCTAGTTCAAGGTCAGTTTTTTTGCCTATGGATGTCCAATTGCTGCAGCATCATTTGTTTAAAAGTCTATCTTTCTGGGACACCTGGGTGGCTCAGTCGGTTAAGCAGCTGCCTTCAGCTCGGGGTCCTGGAATGGAGTCCCGTGTCAAGCTCCTTGCTCATCCGGGAGCCTGCTTCTCCCCCTGCTTGTGCTGGCTTTCTCTCTCTTTGACAATTAAATGGATAAAATCTTAAAAAAAAAAAAAAAAAAAAAAAAAAAGGTCTGTCTGTCCTCTATTGAATTGCTTTTGCAGCTATGACAAAAATCATTTGAGCATATTTGTGTGGGACTGTGTTTGGGCTCTCAGTTCTGTTCTATTGATCTCTGTTTCTTTCCTCCTGCCAATGCCACACTTTCTAAATTTCATTCAGTTTATTCATAATAAAACTTAACATCTGGTAGAATAATTCCACCCCTTTTCATTTTTTTCCCCAAATTCTTTTAGCTCTGGGGTGCCTGGCTTGCTTAGTTGGTAGAACTGCGACTCTTGAAATCAGGGTCATGAGTTCAAGCCACACATTGGGTGTGGAGCCTACTTAAGAAAAAAAGTTCTTTTAGCTCTTCTAGGTCAATTGCTTTTCCATATAAATTTTAGAATGTGCTAGCCTGTGTCTGCAACAAACATTGCTGGGATTTTTATAGGACTTCCACTAAATATACAGATCAATTTAGGTGAATTTGGGGGTTACTGTTTTACTTTCATTAGTCATTCATTCATTCATTCCCTGACCATTGTGGAAACTGTGTTCGATAGTCTGGATTTTCTATTATTTTCCCCTAAACATGTTATGGGTTGTCTTGGCAAGCAGTTATATTATGGACAGATTTTATCCTTTCTAGCACATGTCTGTTTCAGTTTTCCTTTTGTTTCTAGGGAGACTCTCTTGGCATGTATGTACTCTTTCATCCTAAAATGCGACCTTTCTGTGGTTTCACATCTTTTAACCTTCCAGTTGTTGCTCTGCCCCTGCACTCTTTGGATTTTAACCCCACATATGTACAATTTTAGAGTCTTTCAAGAATTTGAGAGAAGTTTATATGCACATTTGAGAACTCCCCGTGGAACCTCCCTTTCCTAGTGTATTCTCTACATTCACAGCCAATCTAGCACCGCTGAACGCTGTCCTCTGCCTGCAAAGGCCATAGAGACTGCAGCTTCCGCTCACTTTCTGGGGCCACATGCCATGCAGCCTGGGGGTTATTTCAGGGCAACGAACCTGCTAGATGTGGGAGTAACCTATAATGTTTCCCTTCTTCCAATGGCCTGATCCCCTTCAATTTCTACCCTTTAGGTCACTCTCCAATGCCTTCAAACAGTTTTTCATTCTTGCCAGAATTTATCATTTTTTGGCACACAGGTTAGTTGGATATAACCTAGTCCACCATTATCCCCTTTGTTCTTTTATTCCTTGTTAATTTTAAATCATCAGATTTTTTAAGAAGTTGTCCTGTGGGAGGTATATTTTTATACATTTACCTAAAAAATTTTTTTTAATCACAGTTGTTCTGCTGAAAAGTATTTTAAATCTCCAGTGGATAATCCTCCTTTCCTTCCCAAATTAAATTGATCAGACCACTTCAAAGGAAGAAAGGATCAAATGCTTTTTTTAAAAAAAAGATTTTATTTATTTATTTGACAAAGGGAGAGCACAAGTAGGCAGAACAGTAGGCAGAGGGAGAGGGAAAAGCAGGCTCCCCGCTGAGCAGGGAGCCCCACATGAGGCTTGATCCCAGGACCCTGTGATCACAACCTGAATCAAAGGCAGACACTTAACCAACTGAGCCACCCAGGCGTCCTAAGGATCAAATGCTTTATACTTTGATTGCTTAGACTTGAGAAATGAGAGCTTTCCCTCTGATGGTCAAACTCTTTTGGCGGCTTGTAATGGATGTAAGCACAATAGCAGTATTTTTTACCTTTCTATTTCTAAAATTATTGCAGAATATCTAGATGGACAGGCTGGCAGAGAATCAGAAACACTGCATTATTACTCCAGTTCTTCTTCCTCCCTAAGATGCATTTTATTATTTTTAACATTAATTTATTATTTTTAAAGATTTTATTTATTTATTTGAAAGAGAGCGCAGAGGGAGAGGGAAAAGCAGACTCCCCATGGAGAAGGGAGCCCGATGATGCAGGGCTCAATCCCAGGACCCTGAGATCATGACCTGAGCTGAAGGCAGACGCTCAACCAACTGAGCCACCCAGGTGCCCCTTAATTTGTTTTTTTTAAGTAGGCTCCATGCCCAGCATGGAGCCCAAGGTGGGGCTTGAATTCATGACCCTGAGATCCAGACCTGAGCAGAGATGAGGAGTCAAACATTTAACCAACTGAGCCACCCAGGTGCCCCCTAAGAGGCATTTTAAAATAAAGCAAAGAAATGAAGAAAAATCCCTCATTGCTCTAGTTCTTATCTAAACTGTCCTAAATCTGCACTTGTAGAGTCTTTCAACCCTCTGTCTTGTTTTTATGGTGTTTCTTTCTTGTATCATTGGACTTTATGTGCTGTTGAGGCAGACGTTTCTAAGCAGAGGTATAAGATGATTAGTTCCTTCCGCAGCACAGTATGTCACAGAAGTGACGATATTTTAGAAGAGTTTCAGGAATAACTAGTAATTTTTCAAAGTTCTAAGTCAGGCATTGAAAGGAACATATTCTTTTTTTTTCCTCCAAACTTCCCAGTGTCCTTATTTCTCGGAGCTAATTGCTCTGTGCAAGCACTTAGGAAATCTACACAAAGAATACACATGTCTATGGCAGTCCTGTCGGCCTGGATGCAATTTCGTAAGGGACCTCTGCATACCTGAGCATTGTCTCCCCCTTTGAGCTCAAAGTCGGTGCTCAGGGAAACATGCAGAGAAGGACAGCCCCAGCCCCTCCCAAAAGGGGACATGTGGTGGAGGAGTGGCAGGCCCTGAAGAAGTCCGAAAGCAGACGCGCACGGCAGAGCTGTTCAGGATATGGTATGATTGTTGTTGTTGTTTTAAGATTTATTTTATGTATTTGACACAGAGAGAGACAGCCAGTGAGAGAGGGAACACAAGCAGGGGGAGTGGGACAGGAAGAAGCAGGCTTCCAGCGGAGGAGCCTGATGTGGGGCTCGATCCCAGGGACCTGGGATCACACCCTGAGCCGAAGGCAGACGCTTAACGACTGAGCCACCCAGGCGCCCCAAGATACGGTATGATTGTTGAATCTGATCCAAGTCGTCTTGGATTTGGATCAAAATCAGAAGAAGAAGTGCTTTCACAGAAGAGCGTACCCGAGTGCTAGCAGTTTCTGGGTCAAGCCCGGCAGCGAACACAGGTGCTTCTTGAGCTGTAGGCAGGTCTGCCGCAGGGCCGGTCCGAAAGACTACTTCGGATGCCAGATCGTGGATGACCAAGTTCACTGCCACAACTGCTCCAAGCCAAAGTGCCCTTTGGCGGCCACCTGGAATCAGGTAACCGCTTACCCGTCTCGAAGCTCACTTCCCAATTCCATTTCCCCACAGGAACCTGCTTCTTGAGAACTTCATTTAAGGAGCTCACCAGGAGGGACGCCCGGGTGGCTCAGTCGGTGAAGCGTCTGCCTTTGGCTCAGGTCATGATCCCAGGGTCCCGGCATTGAGTCCTGCGTTGGGCTCCCTGCTCAGCAGAGAGCCTGCTTCTCCCTCTGCCTGTCGCTCCCCCTGCTTGCATTCTCTTTGACAAATAAATAAATAAAATCTTTAAAAAGGCGGGGAGCTCACCAGGACATTCCCAGGTCTGGAGCCAGGCCTTGATCTATTCTCTTTCCGACAAGAATGTTGCTTGTGTCTCACTTTAGGGTTAAGCAGATTGAAACCCCCTCTTGCTGACCCTGAAATCAGCAGTCCTCAGCAGGGCAAGTGTTATTTTGTAATGCTGGCCATTTACCTTGTAAACCTGCTGAAGTCCCATCATCCTGGGGAATATTCCAGGCTTTCTTTTTGCGAGCTTGGTGTCTGCAGCCCACATCCTGTAGATGGGTTAATTTGGTTATTTATAGCATGTAAGCAAGGGACAGCCACACTTGGTTGGCTCTTGAAGTGAGAAGGTTTTACATAGTGAAGCACCTAAATTGGCCCAGAATCCAAAGGATTTCCTTGTGTGATAGCATCAGGGGCAGAACTGGAAGGGACGGCATCCAACCTGGTTGTGTGTTCTGCTTCCTTCCAGGTGGAAGAACTAGTGCAAGAGGAATCATTTGCATATTATGACCACGTTCTCCTCCAGTCCTCCTTGGACCCGATGGGAGTGTAGCGACTTGCTCCCGTCCAGGCGGCCAGCATGATGGAAGAGCCAAGCTCACCCTGGGAAAGGGTGTCCGCCACGGTTATGCCTTCTGTATTCTGTGCCGACCCACCTCCCTTCCAGTCCCTCCAGACAAGATGACCGTAGTATGCCAGGATGTGTGAACTTGACAAACCAGAAAAAGAAAGTCTCTTCATTTTAGTGCTTATTTCAACAGATGTTTAGGCTCTGGGCACCGTTCTAGGTTCTGGGAATAAACTGTCAAACAAAAGACACAAAAACCTCCGACTGCATGGAACGTGCCTCTACTGGTGGGGATGCAGGTGGTAAGCCAAGTAAATAAGGGTACGATGAGGTGCTAAGAGCTAGAGGGAAACAAATGGAGCAGGGACATGGTGTAAAATGTTTCCAGGAGAAGGGTAAGAGATGAAATTTTAGTGAGGGTGGGCAATTAAGAGCCCCTGGTGAATTTGTTTTGAGTGTAGGCCAGAAGAAAGTGAGAGAACAAGCCTTTACAGATATCGGGGGGGGGGGGGGGGGGCAGGGCTTTCCAGGCAGAGGGAAGAGCTAGGTAATTTCTACCCCTGAGCATAGCATGGAGATCATGGGTAACAAACGAAGAACCCTATAAGCCACCTCGATGTTGCTTCCATGGCACAAATCTTTGCTCAGTCAATGAGCCCTTTAGCACAGTCCCCAGATCTAGGCTCAGAATCCTCCCCAACACAGCATGTATGAATTCGCCACTGCTGCCGTAGCAAATGACCACAAACTTTGTCACTTAACACAGATTTCTCATCTCCCGGTTCTGTAGGCCAGCAGTCTAGGTAATAAGTAGCTTTGCTGGATCCTGTTTACAGTGTGACAGAGGTAAAGTCCTGGTGTGAGCAGGGCTGTCTTTCTTTCTGGAGGCTTGGGGGATGAATTCACTGCTAAGGTCATGCAGGTTTTTAGCTAAATTCGTTTCTTGTAGTTTGGGGATTGAGGACCTCCTTTCCTGTTGTCTGTCAGCTGGAGGCAGTTTTTGCTTTTAGAAACCTTCTTCTCATGCTTTTTTTTTTTTTTTTAAGATTTTTATTTATTTATTTGACAGAGATAGAGATAGCCAGCGAGAGAGGGAACACAAGCAGGGGGAGTGGGAGAGGAAGAAGCAGGCTCATAGTGGAGGAGCCTGATGTGGGGCTCGATCTCAGAACGCCGGGATCACGCCCAGAGCCGAAGGCAGACGCTTAACCGCTGTGCCACCCAGGCGCCCCTCTTCTCATGCTTTTTGTGCGGCCTTCCTTCCATAACAGCTGGTGGCGTCCCTCTCACAATCTGAATCTCCCCCACTGTTCCTTTTGCCACAAGTCTGTTGCGTGTAGTCAGGTGAAGTTCTCTGCTTTCTATTATAATTCTTTTTTTTTTTTAAAGATTTTTATTTATTTGAGAGAGAGAGAGTGAAAGAGAGAGAAACAGAGAGCATAAGAAGGGGGAGGGTCAGAGGGAGAAGCAGACTCCTCGCTGAGCGGGGAGCCCGATGCAGGACTCAATCCTCAGACTCTGGGATCATGACCTGAGCTGAAGGCAGTCACTTAACCGACTGAGCCACCCAGGCACCCCAAACTCTCTGCTTTTAAGATGCTTGTGTGATTAGATTGGCCCCACCCAGCTAACCCAGGATAATCTCCCTATGTTAAGGTCCATAACCTTAATTATATCTGCCAAGTCCTTTTTTTTTTTTTTTTTAAGATTTTATCTGTTTATTTGAGAGAGAGCACGAGCTGGAGTGGAGGGGCAAGGGGCAGTGGGAGAGGGACAGGCAATCTCAAGCAGACTCCCTGCTGAGCACAGAGGCCAATACAGGGCTCCATCCCAGGACCCCAAGATCACGACCTGAGCTGAAGTCAGACCCTTAACCAACTGAGCCACCCAGACGCCCCTGCCAAGTCCTTTTTTGGTATATAACGTAACATATTCACAGGATACAGGGATTTGGGCATGGACATCTCTGGTCAACTATTCCATCTACCCCAAGACACTCCAGAGAGTGGCACTAGCAGGCATAGGAAGAGGGGATGAAACTTGTTTGCCTTCCCTGATCCAGATAATGACAGGGAATTCAGGCCTTTCACATCCATACAGCTAGACTTTGGCTCAGCCCATTGCACCTTGTGTGTTAGCTTTCTTTCCTCTTTTTTAAAGATCTTATTTATTTATTTATTTATTTATTTATTTATTTATTTATTTATTTATTTGACAGAGAGAGAGAGACAGCCAGCGAGAGAGGGAACACAAGCAGGGCAAGTGGGAGAGGAGGAAGCAGGCTTCCAACGGAGCAGGGAGCCTGATGCGGGGCTGGATCCCAAGACCCTGGGATCACGCCCTGAGCTGAAGGCAGATGCTTAACGACTGAGCCATGCAGGCGCCCGTGTGTGTTAGTTTTCTATTGCCATGTTAATAAGTTTCTATTTCCATGTTAACAAATTACCAGAAACGTAGCTGCTTAAACCAACAGAAATTTATTATATCATAGTTTCTTTGTGTCAGGAGTATGGGCATAGCTTTGCTAGGTCCCCTATTCAGGGTCTCACAGCCTGTCATCAAGGTGTCAGTCAGGCCATGTTTTTATCTGGAGTCTTGACTAAGGAAGCATCTACTCCCAAACTCATTTGAGTTGTTGGCAGAATTCATTTCCTTGTGGTTTTAGGACTAACGTCCCTATTTGTTAGCTGCCTATCTGCCAAAGGCCACTCTCAGCTTCTAGAAGCTGCCTGAAATTCCTTGCTGTGGGGCCCTCACCATAGGCAATCTCACATCATTGTAGCTTACTTTCTCAGAGCCAGCGAGGGAAGTTTCTCTCTCCAGTCCGCTAACATATGTAGTCTTTTTTTTTTTTTTAAGATTTTATTTATTTATTTGACAGAGATAGAGACAGCCAGCGAGAGAGGGAACACAGGCAGGGGGAGTGGGAGAGGAAGAAGCAGGCTCCCAGTGGAGGAGCCTGATGTGGGGCTCAATCCCAGAACTCCGGGATCACGCCCTGAGCCGAAGGCAGACGCTTAATGACTGAGCCACCCAGGCGCCCCGACACTAAATAAAATTTTTGTACCCAAAGTGTGTGAGGACTTCACTTTTCAAAGTGCTTTCATAACTGTTAATTTCACATTGGTTGTTCTGAACATCACACCCATTCAAAGTCAAATGGCTTACAAAACCAAACTGCGTGCACAAGTGTATACACACACACACACACACACACACACACACACACACACACACACTCTCTTCTAATTTTGTTCTCAGACCTGCTTTTCCCGGGATACAGCACCCCTGATGTGGGGCTCTGGAAATGTAGACATTTTTCTACTAACCTGAGTAGGTAAATCTTTTGGTGCATAAAAGAAGAATCTTAACATTTTCAATAGAGACAGAACGATGTTTGCTTTAAATTTTATTGCCCCTTGTGTTTGTGACTGAATTGAACCTAGTGATAAGTCCCTAATTACCTAACGGAGGAAATTCTCATTATATTTAATCATTTCATGACATGCTTCAGACCTTGTGATAGAGTGCAGGGCTTGCCGCCAGGTGTTGATTGGGATTTAAAAAAAAATCATTTACCATTTTAAATTGCACATCTCAAATATAAGCAATTTTCAATGTTAGCATGAACATGTAACTACTACATTCCACTTTCAGCATCCATGTTTGCTTTGTACCTATTGCTTATCGGAAGGTTTGCTAATTACTTATGTCAGTCAAGTGCCTGCCTTCTGCTCAGGTCATGATCCGGAGGTCCTGGGATCGAGGCCTGCATGGGGCTCTCTGTTCATGGGGAGTCTGCTTCTCCCTCTCACTCTCCCTCTGTTCTCTCTCTGTGTCTCTCAAATAAATAAATAAATCAGTCTTAAAAAAGAATAAGAAGGTTTGCTAATTATTTAGCTGAGGAACACTTGCTAATAAGTATTTTGTTTTACTAGCCACAGTAAATATTAAGCATGAAATAAAAGGTATTTATCATGCTTCCTGTCTATCTCAACCCTGCACGGGAAAAGGTAAGATTAGGTAATGGTTGTACTGGATCTCTTTGGAGAAGTGAGTTTCTCTTTGGTTTTATAGTCCCGATGTTTTTCATTTCTATCCTTCCCTCCAGAAATTTGATGGGTATAATCATGTGAGATGACAGGTACTAGCTATATGCAATATTTCTGCTGGATTTGCTTGGGTTCTCTGTCAAGAGTAAACCCTTAGAAGCTTTTTAGTGATCCTGCCTCTACCTGTTTTAACCAGTATAGTCTACCGACTTCCCCAGGCACAAGAGTAACTTTGTTGGGGTGTATAATTTGCAGAACATAAATCTGGTGCTTAACTAAGTCCTCAAATTTATTTAGAAATCCTCTTAAATGTATTACAAGTATTAGCGACATTTTATATAATTTTCTTGAAAATGAATTTTATGATGGGACCGTATACCATGTCTGGAAATACTTATTTTTATATCATTTCTTTTCCTCATTTATTTTTATTGCCAAATCATTTCAAATACTCAGGAAAGGGGCGCCTGGGTGGCTCAGTTGTTAAGCATCTGCTTCGGCTCAGGGCGTGATCCCAGAGTCCTGGGATCGAGCCCCGCATCAGGGTCCTCAGCTGGGAGCCTGCTTCGTCCTCTCCCACTCCCCCTGCCTGTGTTCCCTCTCTCGCTGGCTGTCTCTCTCTCTCTGTCAAATGAATAAATAAAATCTTTTAAAAAAATAGGAAAAATGAAGGAATACTAGGATTATGACCCTGGCACATCCTTCACCTATATATATTTTTTTAATTAAATGTCGTATTTGTTTTCTGTCTCTCTGTCTCCTAAACCTTGTGAAAATAAGTTAATTGTCATGACAATTGTAACTCTAAATATTTCCATCAGACATCTCCTTCAAAAAGGAAATGTTCCTTCATAACCACAATGCTATTGCTACATCTAAAACAATTAACAGTAATGTCATAATAGCATCATACACCTAATCTATATTCAAATTTCCCCAATTGTCCCAAATGTCTTTTATAGCTGTTTTTAGAATAAGTAGGTCATGCATCACATTTATGTTGTATTTAGATATTACATCTCTTCAGTTTCTTTTAATCTATGATACATCTATTTCCCACCTTTCTTATGACATTGGCTTTTTAAAAAGTTGTTTTGGGGCACCTGGGTGGCTCAGATGGTTAGGCGTCTGCCTTTGGCTCAGGTCATGATCCCGGGGTCCTGGGATGGAGTCCCGTGTCGGGCTCCTAGCTCAGGGTGGAGTCTGCTTCTCCCTCTGCCCTCTGCTGCTCCCCCTTCTTGCGCTCTCTTGCTCTCCCTGTCAAATAAATAGATAAATCTTAAAAAAAAAAAGTTGTCTTGTATATTGTCCCACCTCCTGGATTACTCTGTTTTATTATGGTGTCATTAAATTTGTTCCCATATTTCCTGTATTTCCCAGCAACTGCAGGGTAGATCTATCAACATAACTGAATCAGTTCAGGTTAAAAATTTTGACAGGAAGGGCTCCTGGGTGGCCCCATTGGTTGAGCATCTGCCTTAGGCTCAGGTCATGATCCAGGGTCCTGGGATCAAGCCCCACATAGGGCTCCTCGCTCAGCGGGGAGCCTGCTTCTCCCTCTCCCTCTCCCTCTGCTGTTCCCCCTGCATCTGTGTTCTCTCTCTGTGTCAAATAAATAAATAAATTTTTAGAAAAGTTTGTTTTGACAAGACTACTTCATAAATGTTAATGTTGTTTTCCTCCTTTTTAAGCTGGCAGTTTCTTATATTTCTATATTTTTTATTTTTTGAAGATTAGAGACTGTGACAGTCAACAATGCCTAGCTAGAATTTATTAACGATAATGTAATTTTTTCCCAGGGTATCCATTTTTTAAAGAAATTAAGCATAGTTGACACACAATGCTATATTTGTTTCAGGTGTACAACATAGTGATTCCACAATTCTATACATTATGCAGTGCTCACCATGATAAGTGCAGTCACCATCTGAGCTGGTATTCTTTTATTTTTTCATTATTATTTTAAGATTTCTTTATTTATGGGCACCTGGGTGGCTCAGGTGGGCAAGCATCTGCCTTTGGCTCTGGTCGTGATCTCTGGGTCCTGGGACTGAGCCCCGCATCGGGCTTCCTGCTCGGCAGGGAGTCTGCTTCTCCCTCTCCCTCTCCCTCTGCCCCTCCCCACCACTCACTCTCTCTCTCTCTCTCTCAAATAAAGGAGGGGCAGAGGGAGAGGGAGACGGAGAGAGAATCTCAAGCAGACTCTGCACTGAGCACAGAGCCCGATGTGGGGCTGGATCTCACAACCTTGAGATCACGACCTGAGCCAAACCAAGAGTTGGATGCTCAAATGACAGCAAACCAGGCGCTCCTGAGCTAGTATTCTTTTAAAAAGAAATCTTTCTTTTTTATCCCTGGCCCTCTCACCTCTCTCTCTTCTTCCTTCTGACCCTCAGTCTTGTCTTTCCCTTTCTCTCTAATTATGGACTCGTGTGTTTTATAAGCCAGTGGATTATATTTTCATTATTTTTTATTCTTTAAGACTTTAAATTTTTATTTATTTATTGAGAGAGAGAGAGTGCAAGTGAGAGAAGGGGCAGAGGGAGAGGGAAAGAGAATCTCAAGCAAACTGCATGTTCAGCATGGAGTCCAACACCGGGCTCCATCTTACGACCCGGAGATCATGACCTGATCCAAAATCAAGAGTTGGAGGCTTAACCGACTGAGCCACCCAGGTGCCCCCATTATTTTTGATTCTTTATTTTGATTATTCTCTTTGATGGTCAAGTTGCCTCCCACATTTGCTAATAAAAGTTCCTTTAAACTACACGTGATCCCTTCTGGCGTGGCCTTATTGGTCTTTGAGCATGTACTTGTTTTCTGGAGCAAAGATTTCCTGAGCAGCTCTTTTACTTTTCCTGCTCCAGACCAAAGATCAGCCATTTTACCAAGGAACTCTGATTCCTTAACAAGAAATAGTATCTTGAAACCCAGATCTTGGCAGAAATAAATTATTTTAGAACATGCCAGTACTCATATTTTTTTTTTTTAAATTCTACACCCAACGTGGGCTGAAGCTCACAACCTGGAGATCAAGAGTTGCATGCTCTTTGGACTTAGGCAGCCAGGTGCCCCAGGATTCCTGTTTTAGAGGTGTGTGTTGTGAAACCAAATCACACAGTGCCCCCTACAGCACCGCAGTTGTAACAGAATTATTCTTCGTGTACTCAAGCTTTTCGCTTCCCTGGTCATGTATTCTAAATCTATGATTTTGAGTAGTTGAAATAAATAAAATACCTAATCCATGTGGCATGTGGCAGATCTTGAAGGTACTAGATATCATTAATCCTGGTTTTTAAATTATAGTCAGCTTCCATTTTAAAGCTGATACCTGGACAAAATAGCTTAAGATAATCTTATAAGCTTTCTGTATGTAGCTTATTTTGGTAGGAATTATGATTTGGCCCATGTTACATCTCATCCTGGGACAGAGAAGTGAGGACAGGACAAGATGTCTTGTTCTTTAAACGTCTTATCTATGTTACTGTAATTATTCCCAGCCTACAAATGACAAAACTGAGCGTTAGGGAGGGTAAGTGATTTGACCGAGTCCCTGTGCCTACAAGTGGCAGAGCTCAACCTTCACCTCATGTCTGTCTGACGTCAAGTCCCTGCTCTAAACTGCCATGCTGCGGTGACACTGGATAAATGGACAGGTGTGTATAGAGCCTCTGCAATATTACATCTTGGGGGACGGGGGCAATTTAAGAGAGTTTGAGCCAAGAAGCCCTGCCATGAAGTACTGGAGTCCGGTGTGGGGGATAGCCTACATTTTAGGTAGTATAATAGGAAGCCGGTGTTTTGGCAACTTCAAAGTAATATTCTACAGAAGGAAAGTTCCAGAACCGACTGAGACAGGGGCGCCTGGGAGGCTCAGTCGTTAAGTGTCTGCGTTTGGCACGGGTTGTGATCTCAGGGTCTGGGGATCAGCCCGAGTCCAGCTCCCTGCTCAGTGGGGAGTCCGCTTCTCCCTCTGCCTCTGCCACTGCTCCTGCTTGTGCGCGCTCTCTCTGTCAAATAAATAAATAAAACCTTGAAAAAAAAGAACAGATTGAGGGGGCGCCTTGGTGGCACAGCGGTTAAGCGTCTGCCTTTGGCTCAGGGTGTGATCCTGGCGTTCTGGGATCGAGCCCCACATCAGGCTCCTCTGCTGGGAGCCTGCTTCTTCCTCTCCCACTCCCCCTGCTTGTGTTCCCTCTCTCACTGGCTGTCTCTCTGTCGAATAAATAAATAAAAACTCTTAAAAAAAAACAGACTGAGACAATACAAAGAATAGGAAGAGAAATGAACACTTAATAGGGTTATAGTGGGTTTTATTTTTTATTTTTTTTAATTAAAGATTTTATTTATTTATGTGACAGAGAGACAGCCAGCGAGAGAGGGAACACAGCAGGGGAGTGGGAGAGGAAGAAGCAGGCTCCCAGCGGAGGAACCCGATGTGGGGTTCGATCCCGGTACGCCAGGATCACGCCCTGAGCCAAAGGCAGACGCTCAACGACTGCGCCACCCAGGCGCCCCTATGGTGGGTTTTAAAAAAAGATTTTATTTATTTACTTGTCAAAGACAGAGAGAGAGAGAGCGCGCGCGTGCGCACAAGCAGGGGGAGGGGCAGAGGCAGAGGGAGAAGCAGACTCCCCGCTGAGCAGGGAGCCCCATGCGGGACTCGATTCCAGGACCCTGGGATCATCACCTGAGCCAAAGGCGGACACTTCACCAACTGAGCCCCCCAGGCGCCCCAGGTTGCTGGGTGCTATGGTGCTTTGAGAGAATTTATCCTCTCCTAAATTGACTAACATCCCCGACCTGCCACTGTACCCACCGTGCACACCAGGGATCATTTGGGTGACGTTGCCCTCATTGTAATCTTTCCTGCTCGAGCCAGAGGAGTTGCTTGGATCGGAGAAGGGCTGTTCTGAATAACTTTCAGGCCAGCTTACTCACAGCAAAGCTGGATTCATTCAGTGCAGTGGAGTGGAGAAGAAACAAAGCTATGCTGAGGAGTCATCAGGAAAGGAGAGAAGGTAGGATTTCAGAGAAAGAAGTTAAAATGCTCTCTTTTGTCCAGGTGTAAAAAAATGCACCATGTGGTATGATCTTCCTGGTTGTTCTAAGGTACCTATGTTCTTGGCAGCATTTGGGAAGATTACGTTACAATGGAGTAACCCTGGCTGCTCAAGATATGGAAATCAAATGGTTTTCCCTCGCCTTTGGCGGAATACACAAAGTGTAAACTTGCCGAAGCTTAAAAGCACTGTTTTCTCACTCTTTCCATAAAGAAGGTATAAGAATGTGGTTTATATTTTCAGTCGGTCCTACTGCTTAAGACATTTTTGTACATATTCTGAGATAATATAAATTGAACAAATTATAAGCTTTAGAAATGGAACACAAAGAGAATATTAATTATTGTAACATACTCCAGACTCTAAAAGTCAAATACTCAATATTTATTTCTTCCTTCCAAGTCTTACTTAAGCAGCGGGGGTCTAGGGTTAAACTTACAGTCCCTTCAATCTTCGAGCAACACCACATTTCAAGGTATCGAATCAAAACTTTCTCTGTTGAGGGGGCACCTGGGTGGCTCAGTCAGTGAAGCGTCTGACTTGGGCTCAGGTCATGATCTCCAGGTCCTGGGATCAAGCCCCACATCGGGCTCCCTGCTCAGCTTGGAGTCTGCTTGCCCTTCTCCATCTGCCCTCCCCCACTTGTGCACATGTGAACATGCTCGCTCTCTCTCTCTCTCAAATAAATAAATAAATAAATAAATAAATAAAACTGTGTTAGAATTTTTTCTAATTTCTAATTTAAAAAAAAAAACTATCTCTGTTAGAATCCTCTGGGAGTACTCTTTACAACCAGAATGGGAAGGTGGAACTCTTATTAAAATTGTGCTATGAATTGTTTTATTCTTTTCTCTCAAGACCACATTCCATTGCCTCCATATGAATCACATTCCTTCCATTTTTAATTTCTGCCTCATTCTCCTGGAGACATGGTTTTACTCTGGCCGATTAGAAGGAGCAGGACATTTTGAGCTTCCGCTTTCATGGACTTTGTTTTCACAGGTTCACTTATATTGCTACTTTTAATACCAAGCATGCTTCGTGGGTCA
Source organism: Ursus americanus (assembly GCF_024610735.1). NCBI lineage: Eukaryota > Metazoa > Chordata > Mammalia > Carnivora > Ursidae > Ursus > Ursus americanus. Next base: position 28,860,600 of record NC_142164.1, read on the forward strand.
CCTGATATATATCAATAACGGAGCCCATCGATTTTGAGCCGAATATAGCATCTAGATAGATGTGTAGGCTCAGGAGAAGGTCACAGAAGCCCTGTCCCTTTTCCTGAGTGATCCAGTTTTCATTTCAAGGTGACTTTCGTTGGCTACTGCCCTATCACCCAGCTAGTCCTTTATCTGGTCCTACTTTCATTGAGTAAGGACAATTTTAATGAAAACTGTATTGTGCTGAAATGAAAGAAACCTTAACATTTCCCATGCTGAACCAGAATGTTAAAATTTTTTTTAAGATTTATTTATTTATTTGAGAGAGAGAGAGAGAGAGAAGGGGGGGAAGCTTGCACTCAGGGGTAGGGGCAGAGGGAGAGGGGGAGAGAGAGACATTCAAGCAGACTCCCCACTGAGCCTAGAGTCAGATATGGGCTCCATCTCACAACCCTGAGATCATGACCTGAGCCAAATTCAAGAATCAGACGCTACACTGACTAAGCCACCCAGGCAACCTTGAACCAGAATTTTTTAACACACTGCCCTTTGGGGCTCCTGGGTGGCTCAGTCGGCAAAGCATCTGCCTTCGGCCCAGGTCATGATAGCAGGGTCCTGGGATTGAGCCCCACATCAGGCTCCCTGCTCAGCAGGGAGTTTGCTTCTCCCTCTGCCCCACTCCCCCACTCGTTCTCACTCTCTCTCACACAAAAATAAATAAATAAAATCTTTTTAAAAAATAAATAAACTGCCCTTTATAACTCATTCCACCTCTCTCTTCTGGGTTAGTACATACTCAGACAGAGCACAATTCATATTTGCATTTAGTTCCAAACCTAACTTTATGTACTCCTTTTTTTTGGTAAGATTTCATTTATTTATTTGTCAGAGAGAGAGCGCAAGCAGAGGGAGCAGCAGGCAGAGGGAGAAGCAGGCTCCCCACTGAGCAGGGAGCCCGATGCAAGACTCGATCCTACAACCCTGGGATCATGACCTGAGCTGAAGGCAGATGCTTCACCGAGTGAGTCCCCCAGGAGCCTCTAACTTTATGTGCTTCTTAAGGCATTTTGTAATGTTTCATACGAACTGTGCTTATTGCCCTCTTGCCAGACTGGTCTTCCAGAGAGTTATTTTGGCTTCATAGCTAGATCCTTGCTTCTTGGTTTTTATTTCTTTTTAACCTTATGGCTTGCTGAATAGCTTGATGGTGAAGTAAAGAAATTTTTTGCAATAGAGGGCTGAAGAATTCAGCTACCTTACGACTTTTTCCCTAACCGGTCTTAGAAAATTAAGGAACTGATGTATTATTTCAATGGTAAATAAGATTTTTTGGCTGAGTGTACTGCGGTTTCTACATTCTAGCTTCAACTATTCATCTGTAGTTATTCTAGTTTAACTAGTTGCCCAATGCTAGGTAATCTGTACCACTAAATCTAGGACCATAAGAGATAAGAATCAGGATTGTGAGAAATGGTTTTTCAAACAAATTTCCTGGTATCTTTAGCTATCCCTAGTAAACTAGTTACCGAGCTACAATAGCTATTTATAGTGCTAAATAAAGAAATAATGGCAAGAATAAATAAGTAATAGCAAGAATAAATGACCTGATGGATAAATAAATATAAATAAAATAGTAAGAATTGGGGTGCTTGGGTGGTGTAGTCGGTTGAGCAACTGACTCTTGGTTTCTTGTTTTTTTTAAACACTTTATTTATTCACTTATTTGAGAGAGAGAGAGAGTGAGAACGAGAGAGAGCATGAGCAGGGTGAAGGGCAGAGGGAGAAGCAGGCTCCCTGCTGAGCAGGGTGCCCGATGTGGGACTTGATCCTGGGACTCCAGGACCATGACCCAAGCCAAAGGCAGACACTTAACCAGCTGAGCCACCCAGGCGCCCCTGACTCTTGGTTTCTGCTCAGTCATGGTCTTGGGGTGGTGAGATCTAGCCCCAGTGGGCTCTGTGCTTGTTGTGGAGTCTGCTTGGGACTCTCCCTCTCTCTGCCCCTCCTGCTCATGCTCTCTCTCTCTCAAATCAATCAATCAATCTTTACAAAAAATAGTCAGAATTAGGGGCACCTGGGCGGCTCAGGCGTTGTCTGCCTTCAGCTCAGATCATGATCCTGGAGTCCCGGGATCGAGGCCCACATTGGGCTCCCTGCTCAGCAGGGATTCTGCTTCTCCCTCTGCCCCTCTCCCCGGCTCGTGTTCTCTCTCTCTCTCAAATAAATAACTCTTTAAAAAAATAAAATAGTAAGAATTAATACATGCTAGTGATACGAATGGTTTTTCAACTTCCTACTTCAATTATTCTTCTCAGCATATCTAGCTACCTCTTAGTAAATAGTTTCTACTATTCTCAATAGTACTAACTCAATATTATCAAAAGAAATAGACGTTGGATTTGAGAATAATGTCTTGATTAACTTCCTGGTCCCAAATATTTATTCTGGTTATAAATTTTTACTTAGCTCCATTTAACTAATGACCTAGGTGCCACTAGATGAGCATACTAGTCACTCATTTTTCCACTGGTAATAGGAATTTAAATTTGAATAAAATGTTTTTTAGGTTATTGGCTTCTACCAGTTTTTCTACTTATCTCCACTTATTTCTAGTTAACTAGTTCCTTTGATCACCTGGTTATCTGTAGAGGTAACTCATTATCCCAAAGAGAAATAAGAAGAGGTGAGTAGAACATGTTTTCAACTTGCTGGATTCAACTAATTATTTTAATTATCACAACCGTAGTTTACTCATCCCCCAGGTGTCATGAGTTGTCAAAGTACTAACGCATTATGCCAACAAGAAATATGATTAGAGTTGAGAAGAGTGCTTTTTTTTTTCTGGCTTACTCTAGTCATTCTAGTTACCTCCAGTTACCCATAGAGAGCTAGTTTTTTGGATGCTACCTCTATAGTCTCGCTTCTAGGCTCTGTAGTTCTGAGGCAGTGTTCCAGCAAAGAATTAGAACAAAGTATTACAAGGCTGTGTTTTTCAGCTCTCGGGCTTCAAATACTTTTTCTAATCATATCCAGTTGCCTCTAATTAACTGGTAAAATAAGTACACAAGCTGCCTATAGTACTAACTCATTCTTATACCAAAGGAGAAGAGCTTAGAGTGGTGACTCATGAATGTTCAAGGTCTTATTTTATTTATTTATTTTAATTTTTTTAAGTACACTCTGCCCTCAACGTGGGGCTCCAATGCATGACCCTGAGATCAAGAATCATATGCTCTACCCACTGAACCAGCCGGGTGCCTCCAATTTCTGGTTTTAAATATCCTCTGGTAATTTCCCGTTAACTTTATCACTCACCTAGGTACCACTATGGCTATTTGATCTAGAGGACACAGTCTTTTTTTTTTTTAAGAAGTAGGGATTTGAAATTGTTGTAAAGGATGTGTTTTCTAGCTTCTGCGCTAGTTATCTTTAGTTGTCTCCAGTTTGGTAGTTCCTAGGTACAACTAGTTATATAGAACTAACTGATTATGCTAACGAGAAAGAAGTCAGTTATAACAAGAATGTGTTTTCACTCGTTGGCTTCATTTACATATCTGTCTCCAATTAACTAGTTTCCTGGGTATAAGTACTGATCTGTAGTACTAACTCATGATTCACACTCTAGATAAGAAGGTAGTGTTGAGAAGAATTCTTATCAAATTCTTGGATTCAACCACTTTTCTTCAGTGTCCTGGTTTTGACTCATTATTCGAATATCATCATTTATCCCGAGGTTACAAAAGATTAAGGTACCACCAGATATATAGGGCACTAACATGTAAATTTAGAGTTGCAAAGAACTTGATTTTTAGCTTCCTGCCTTCAACTAGTTATTCTTATTATCTCTGGTTGTCTCTAATTAAGTATTTACAAAAGTACAATGAGAATCTGCAGAAGTAATTCATTTTTCCAGGAAGAGATGAGAATTTCTAGTTGGTACGGTTGTGTTTTTCATATCCACAGATTTAACTAGTTATTCTTTTCTTTAAAGATTTTATTTATTTATTTATTGAGAGAGAGAGAGAGCAAGAGTGGGGGGCAGGGGTAGAGAGAGAGAATCCACAAGCAGACTCCCTGCTGATCAGGGAGCCTGATGTGGGGCTCAATCCCAGGACCCTGAGATCATGATCTGAGCTGAAATCAAGAGTCAACTGCTTACCGACTGAGCCACCCAGGCGCCCCTTAACTAATTATTCTTATCTCTAGATAGCCATAGTTTACACGATGTAGTTATATACCACTAATTATTACTAGCAATAACTAATTCTGCCTTTAAAAAAAGATTTGAGAGATAAGATGTATGTGTTTTTCAGCATTTGAGCTTCAGGAAGTTTTCCAGTTATATCTAGTTATCTCTAGTTAAGTTTTATCTACCATTCCATGCCTTCGTGACTTATTTACTATTTACCTACCTTTCCAATATCTTATTTCAAGAAGAAATAAGTTGCACTTCAGAAGAACCTGCTTTTCAGCATCCGGATTTCAGTTACTTTTCTGGTTGTTTCCCCAGTTGTCTTTAAACAGCTACCCAATTACCACTAATTATATTACTATTACACTTCAATGAGAAAAAAATTGAGAAGTATCTGTTTTTCAGCTCCCTGCCTTCACCTCATCATTCAGATAGTATATAATTCTCTACATAAACCAAACACAATAAATCTAGCTGATTATAGTACTACTTCCACATTCTAAAAAGATATGAAAATTTAGAAGTGAGAAGAATGTTTTCTTTCAACACCATCAATATACCAGTGCATCTTGTTACGTCTAGATACCTCTGATAAAATAGGTACCTAGGTATGGTTAATTCCGTATTGGACTAATTCACTAATTCGACAACGGAGAAGAATTTACACGTGAAGATCATTTCTTTTCCATTTCCTGGTCTAACGTCATGATCACCTTATATCTCTGCTTACCTTGTTACTTAGATACCATTAACTATCTCTTGTATTAACTCATTCTTCAAAGGAGATAAGAAGCTAGTGTTGAGAAGAGTGATTTTTCAATTTTCTGGATTTGCCAATTTTCTGAGTCACTTCTAGTTAACTCTAGTAAAGTAATTGCTTAAGCATTACTAGTTACCTCCAGTGCTAATATTTTATTCCAATAGGAAATACGAATTTGGGTTCAGAAGATGATGTTTTTTTCTGGCTTGATGACTTTGAGTATGTTATACAAATGAGCCAAAAATAACCTCAGTCTATTGACCCCGAGGTTGTCTTATTTCTTTACCTCAGGCTGAGACCCATTACCCTGAAAGCCTGCTGGAGCCAAACTCAAATTTTTACACATCCAATTGCTTTAAAAGTATCTGAAATAACCATAACCACATATATTTTTAAATAAACTCTACACCCAACGTAGGACTCAAACTCACTACCGTCATATCAAGAGTCGCTCGCTCTACTCACTAAGCCAACCAGGCACCCCCCCCATAACCACATTTTTAGCCATTTATAGCCCGGCTGCTTTACATACTCCATGAAATTGAGCCTAACATACAGATAAGATAAACCCTGGGCCATAAAGACCACAAGCCACTGCTGCCCTTTGGTGATTTTGACCCACGCGCTCTCCAACATGCTGCTAAATAACATCGCCTAGACTCGCGAGGCCCTCTCGGCCGATTCCCTTCTCTCCCAGGAGTTAACTTGCCTTCCCCCCACAGCCCCCTTCCAAATGGTGGCAACCACAAGCCTTAGCCTCCAGACACAAGCCCTGACCTCCCACAAAACTGTCAAAGCCTCACCCAAATAAATCTTGTGTATCCTACTGCCATCTTGTGGTCATAAAGTTTTCTTTCGCCGCCCCAGAAATCTGAATATTCACAACTCATTTTTTCTGGTTTACCTAGAATCCCACTGGATGCTACACAATTAACTCATTTTTATTTTTTCAAGTTTATTATTATTATTTTTTTAGAAATCTCTACACCCAACATGGGGCTCAAACTCACGACCCTGAGATCAAGAGTCCCATGCTCTTCCGACTGAGCCAGCCAGGTGCCCCCAATTAACTCATTTTTAGAACAAGGAATTAAAAAAAAAAAGAATTTAGACATGAGGGGCACCTGGCTGGCTCAGTTGGTGGAGCTTCGGACTCTTGATCCTGGGGCCGTGAGTTCAAGCCCCACCTTGGGTGTGGAGCCTACTTTAAAAAAAGAATTTAGACATGAAATGATTGTGGTTTTTAGACAGGAAATGATTGTAGCTTGGACCAGTTATTCTAGTTACCACTAGTTATCTATTGTTAACTAATCATCTAGGTCCCCCTACATATCTATGGTACTAACTCGTTATTCCAAAAGAAAATAAGAGTTTACATTTGAGAAGAATGGCTTTTTTAGCTTCCTGACAGCGAGCATTACTAGCTATTTCCAGATATCTCCTGTAAACTAGTTACCTATGAACCACTATTCATTTCAGATTTATGAGTTCTTTCAACATGAAATATAAAGTTAGAAAAACAAGAAATACAGGGGCGTCTGGGTGGCTCAGTCGTTAAGCGTCTGCCATCGGCTCAGGGCGTGATCCCGGAGTCCTGGGATCGAGCCCCGCATCAGGCTCCCTGCTCCACTGGGAGCCTGCTTGTTCCTCTCCCAGTCCCCCTGCTTGTGTTCCTTCTCTCACTGGCTGTCTCTCTCTCTGTCACATAAATAAATAAAATCTTAAAAAAAAGAAAAGAAAAGAAAAACAAGAAACACAAAGCTAGAGTAAGAAGGAAATAGTTTCGAATTCAAGGCTTCAACTCCTTCTACTAATATTCTTTAGGTAGTTAGTTACCTAGGTACCATCATGCATCTGCGTTATTGACTCATTAATCCACCACGAGAAAAAAAGGAATTTGAAGTCTAGAAGAACCGACATTTAAGCTCCTAATTTCAACTATTTATTCTAGATATCTCTCCAATATCCACAGTACAGAATCATTATTCCAACAAGATTTAAGACTAATAGGGGTTCCTGGGTTGCTCAGTCGGTTAAGCGTCTGCCTTCAGCTCAGGTCATGATCCCAGGGTCCTGGGACTGAGCCCTGCATCAGGCTCCCCGGTCAGCGGGGAGTCTGCTTCTCCCTCTCCCTCTGCCCCTTCCCTGGCTTGTGCACTTTCTCTCTCAAATAAATAAATAAATAAATAAATAAAATGTTTTTTAAAAGAAATAAGACTATTATTATTTTGTCATAAAATACAGATAAAGCAAATTTACCATCTTAACCATTTTTATGGGTGCAGTTTGGCGACATGAAGTGCATTCACATTGTTGTCCAACCATCACCACCATCCATCTCCAGAACTTTTTCATCTTCCCAAACTGAGACTCCATACCCATTAAACAATAACTCCCCAGTACCACTTCTCCCAGACCCTGGGAAACTACCGTTCTATTTTCTCTTTCTTTCTTTCTTTTGAAGATTTTAAGTAATCTCTACATCCAACATGGGGCTTGAACTCACAACCCCAAGATCAAGAGTTCCATGCCCCACCGACTGAACCAACAGGTGCCCTTACCATTCTACTTTCCCTTCCTTCCTTCCTTCCTTCCTTCCTTCCTTCCTTCCTTCCTTCCTTTTTAAAGATTTTATTTATTTGAAGAGTGAGAGAGAGAGCGAGCACAAGCAAGTGGGGGGGCAGAGGGAGAAGCAAACTCCCCACTGAGCAAGGAGCCCGATGCGGGGCTTGATCCCGGGACTCTGGGGTCATGACCCGAGACGAAGGCAGACGCCCAACCGACTGAGCCACCCAGGCGCCCCTAATTTCTGTTTCTACAAATTGAACTACTCCAGGTATCACAGATAAATGGAATCATTCAATATTTGTCTTTTCGTGTCTGGTTTATTTCACTTAGCTTGATTCCTTCAAGGTTCATCCATGTTGTAGCATGTGTCAGAATTTCATTCCTTTTTAAGGCTGAATAATATTTTATTGTATGTATATACCACATTTTATTTACCCATTCATCCATCAGTGGACATTTGGGTTGTTTCCATCTTTCAGCTATTGTGAATAATGCTGCTCTGAACAGGTGTATACAGATATCTGTTCAAGTCCCTGCTCTCAGTTCTTTGGGTTGTATACCCAGAAGTGGAATTGCTGGATCATATGGTAATTCTGACTAAGTGTTTGAGGAACTGCCATACCATTTTCCACAGTGACTACACCATTTACATCCCCACCAGTAATGCACAGGGTTCCAACTTCTCCACATCCTTACCAACACCTCTTATTTTCTATTTTGTGGATAATAGTCATCCTCCTGGGTGTGAAACAGTATCTCGTTGTGGTTTTTATTTTTTTTAAGATTTTATTTATTTATTTGACAGAGAGAGAGAGAGACAGCCAGCGAGAGAGGGAACACAAGCAGGGGGAGTGGGAGAGGGAGAAGCAGGCTCCCAGCGGATCAGGGAGCTGGATGAGGAGCTCGATCCCAGGACCCCGGTACCATGCCCTGAGCTGAAGGCAGACGCTTAACGACTGAGCCACCCAGGTGCCCCTCATTGTGGTTCTGATTAAGACTAATACGTAAGAAAAATATGTTTTTAGCCTTTTGGCTTCAAATATTTATTCTTCTTTTATATGGTTAATTCTATTTAAATCTCTCCGTGTAACTGTCATTATCTACATTATTCACTGGATATTTAAAAAAATAAGAATTGTGGGGTACCTGGGTGGCTCAGTCGTTAGGCGTCTGCCTTCGGCTCTGGTCATGATCCCAGGGCCCCGGGCTCGAGTCCCACACTGGGCTCCTTGCTTGGCAGGGAGCCTGCTTCTCCCTCTGTCTCTGCCTGCCACTCCCTCTGCTCTCTCTCATTCTCTCTTTCTGACAAATAAATAAATGAAATCTTTTTTTAAAAAAGTAAAAAGAAATCATAGGGACACAGTTAAAAACATGACTTTTATCATTCTCGAAATTCTATGAATTCTTCACCCATCCTTGAGAAACGGGTAAAATTGAAAACCATCAAAATAATTGGACTTCTTAAAAATTGGATTGTATGAATGGAAGGTGTTTATAAGAAGTGATGACTCTGGAGCTTACCATCCCAAAGGACAGCACTGAATAGTTAATCTGTTCCTTGAGGGACTAGGATGCTGATGTCTTTCGGATACGGATCATGACGTGATTGCTGATCTTTCACCACAGTATAAGTTAGCTTTTCCTCGCACCAGGTCCAGCAAGTTATTGGGCACTGGGTATATACATATATTTTTTTTCCTAACTGTAGTCAGAGGGAAGTAGCAGGGTGCACAGCGGCTGTCATTTAGCGGTATTGGACACTATGCAAAACATCACTTTAAGGGAGAAACAGAGCCCTCAATCTGCCCTGGCTCTTCTTTATTTGATATTTATCAGTGGAGAGCTAGAGCTCTGGAAGACAGTTCTAGACAAAGGGAGATGGAGGAAGACGAAGAGGAGGAGGAGAAACAGGAGAAAGTGGAGGAGAATAAAAAAGTGGGAACATGGGGCACCTGGGTGGCTCAGTCCGTTAAGTATCTGCCTTTGGCTCAGGTGATGATCCTAGGGTCCTGGGATCCAGCACCGCACCGCCTGGGGCTCCCTGCTCTGCTGGGAGGCTGCTTCTTCCTCTCCCACTCCCCCTGCTTGTGTTCGCTCTCTCGCTGGCTGTCTCTCTCTGTCAAATAAATAAATAAAATCTTAAAAAAAAAAAAAGTGGGAACTAACCCAAGTCCCCAGCACCTGCCCAGCCCAGAAACACGTGCGCTTTTGCAGAGGACCTGCAGCGGGGGCGCGGAAGCGGAGCTCAGCAGGCAGAGGGTGTAAGCCCCACAGTCGCGTCCAGCACGTGCAGCGCAAGCATTCTTGGATGCTCAAAACAGTGGACAGGTTTCTCCATTTCTACTCTTGATGTGAATTCCTTAATACAAATCTGGGGTATTTGTTCCTATCGCAAGAGGGAGGTTTGGGTTTCTTAGAGCGTGCATCCGAGCACCCACAGTGCTCTGTAAAACCCAACCTCAAGCTGCCGCTCCGGAGCGCCCAGGAGAGCTTGATGGGCTCCACTTTCCGCGCGTATGGCAAAAACCCAGAGCAAGCAGCCCTCTAGCTAATCGTTTCGTCCGGTCACTAGCCCGGTTCGTGGACTCTGGGTGCGAACGGAACCCAACCAGAGTCCCATCCATTGGTCACTGACTTGCCGGAGGGGAGAGTCGTGCTCAGAGCCCACACGGCGACGGGGATCCCGTCGCTTCAGTGCTGGGGCTGCCACGAAGCCCCCCCGCAACTTCTCCAGCCCTACCTCTGCGTCCCTCGCCCTGGAGGAGCTTAGGGCGAGAACCCTGCACCGACCCGCGTGCAGCGAGGGCAGGCGGCGAGACGTTCTCCCAACGCGTCTCCCAGGGCTCGGGAGAGCTGTGGGAAGTTTCCTTCCCCACCCCTTCCCCGCCCCCGGCTGGCTGGCACCACCCACCACCCCCCACGCCAAGGCAGTGCCCCGCGGGAGTCGGGAGTTGTCGCCCCCCCCTCCCGCGCGCGCGCCCCCTGGCGGTAGCACCCTTCCGGCAAACGCTCCGCCTACTTCGTGGCCACGCCCCGGCCTCGTGCTCGCCCCGACAAGTCCCGCCCACCACACACCTGGCCGTTGGAAGTAACGGGGATCGACGGCGTCTAAGAGCGCGCGGACGTTGAAGCTGAGGTAGAGGCGTAGTAAACCGCACCCCGCACAGAGACAGGCCCGGACCCCGGAGTCTCCGCGGGCCGCCGCGCGAGTCTGTGGAGGCGTTCTGGACATGGAGCCTCCGCCCGAGAGCAGCCAAGAAGGCACCGCTTGCCGCATCCTGGAAGTCGATGAACTTGGAGGAGAACCGTTGGGTGAGTGCGCGAACCGGGACGCGGGTTTGGCGAAGTCTACGAAACGGCCTTTCCCCGGGGGAGGCGAGTGGACGGGACGCCGCAGTGGCGCGGCAGATGTCGCCGCTCTCAGGTCGCCGTCCCACGCGCCCTGGGCTCCAGCGCCCTGATCTCTCTTTTCTTTTCCAGATACGAAGCCTGCGGTGGTCTCCGTAACGGGAGGAGACGTCGAGAAGGAGCTCTGGCCCGAACCTGAGCAGGAAGCCGCGACAGGAGAAGAAAGCCACGGTGGCGCGGGAGCAGCGGGCCCCGTGGACGACGAGAACCACACGGGCGGCGGCTGCGGGCAAGAGCCCCCGCAGCAGCAGCAGCAGGACGAGGCCCAGGCGGCCGCCGAGGGGCCGCAGCCCCAGGAGCCGCAGCAACGCCTCCACCGCAGCGCGTTCCCCCGGCTAGAACTGAAGGAGCTGGAGAGCGTTTTCCAACGCACTCAATACCCCGACGTGTTCGGGCGGTGAGTGGCTTGCTCTGGCGCCCCCCCCCCCATCTCTAGGACCCTCGGGGACGCCCTGGGCTCTCTCCCAGGTCTCTCTCCCCCCCTCCAAAGCCAAAGCTACCTAGGGGGCCTCGAGCTCTTTCCAAGGTGGGGACGATGCCCCCGTGGGCATCAAGGTAAATATTTTCATGCAGTATATAAACGAATCGTCAGGAAACTCTCGGGTCGGGCTCCTGTTTTTGTAAATAACATTCTATTGGATCACGATCGCGATCAGGATCAGGAGTGACATCAGGGTGCAAAATGAGGCGCGGTTGTGCGAGTGAAGGGGTGGATCTTGCCTTTATTTAACATTCTGATAATTTGGTGGTCCCGGAATTTTTTGTGCATTAGTCTTGACTTTTAAATACTACATTAAAATTGTTAATCTTGAATTCTGAAGTTTTTCAAGGTACCCTTAAATTGTGTACACAAAGGAAGATTGTCCCTAAAGCAAGCCCGGCCTTGGGTATTAAAGAAATGTGTGCTGGGGAGTTGGGGGGAAATATAAATTTAAAAACAAGCATGAAATGTACATTGTATATCTCATTTCATCCACAACTCCAGATACTAAATATTTGCAATTTTCTTCCCTCAGAAAGAAGCTTTCCATACCCATAGATGTGATGGAAGTCCGTAAACCTGAAAAAAGCGATTCGGCTGGGCAGCCATTCTAAAACCTGCTTCAGGAGTTAAAAGCTTTTGTTCTAGACATTCTCAAGTTGTTGTTTTGGTTGCCTTTTCCATGTTTGGGTAGTAAGTTTTGAATTTTAGGGCTTTGGTGAGTGGAAAATGGGATAAGTAAATCCCACTTTATGGAAATTGCCCATTACCGTTAAAGGAAAACAATAAAATAAAAGAGAATTAAACTGCTTGTCTTGTTTCCTGCACAAAATTAAATATAAATAAAGTTCAGCTCTTTCTAACGAGTATCATTCAGGGAGCAATTCTGGGTGGAGTCATGTTGGGGCTGGGTCAAATCTGGGAAGTATGCACATTAACACAAGAAGACCTAGGCTAAGAGAGGATTAGACTATATTGTTATTTTTAATTTTTATTTTTTTAAAGATTTTATTCATTTGAGAGAGAGAGCAGGGGGAGGGGCAGAGGGAAAGGGAGAAGCAGACATCCCACTGAGTGCCAGAGCCTGATGGGGGGCGGGGGCTTGATCCCAGGATGCTGAGATCATGACCAGAGCTGAAGTCCCATGCCACCCGGGTGCCCCTGTACTGTTATTTTAAATATTTAAAACCAGGCATAAGTTCTTAGCTAAATCCACAAAAAAAGTGGATTTATAAATATTCAGGCCTTGGGGTAAGGGAATTATTCCCACACAGAGAACACACTATATGAGTAATGTCTGTTCATTTACACCGAGACTGATGCAGGGAGATAGCTTTTATTTCTTGTTTTTTAAAAGAATTAATTTTTAAAAGATTTTATTTATTCTTTTGAGAGAGAGAGAAAGCACAAGAGCGGGGAAGGTCAGAGGGAGAACCAGACTCCTCGCTGAGCGGGGAGCCCAAATCGGGGCTTGATCCAGGAATCCTGGGACCCTAGGATCATGACCCGAGCTGACGGTAGATGCCCAACCAACCAAGCCACCCAGGTGCCCCATAAAGACTTTATTTATTTGAGAGAGCGCATGAACAGGGGGAGGGGTAGACGGGGGAGAGTGAGAGAGAATCTCAAGCAGAATCCCCACTGAGTTTGGAGCCCAACACTAGCTCCATTTCACAACCCTGAGATCATGACCAAGATTCAACCAATAGACTCAACTGACTGAGCCACCCAGGTGCCCCCCAGGGAGATAAATTTCAAGTCCAAGTGCCTGGTTCTCCTGTTGTTGCTTTAGTCTGTAGTAAAGCACTGTAGACAGCGGCAGCCCTACCTTTTAATTTTCTGAAATACTTTCATGTGTTAGCCTGAAAACATTGCTTAAAATACATTATAGTGGAGGTTGGAGGAAACTGGACATTTGTCTAAAAATTGAAGCAAATGAGAACAATTTTTATGCTAAAACCTGGGAAATAACAATCTTGAAAAAAGTTTCACTGAGTTAAGAAGAGTGAAAAGGTTAGAGAAGAATTGCATACAAACATACCTTGCAGATATGGCACAAATCGAACTTCATGAGTGAATATTCTCAAGGAATTTCTAAGGATATGTTTTTCGATCGTACTATTTTGAAGAGATGGGTTTTATGGAATTTGGTGTTGGTGGCGAGGCTTTCAATTTAGGCCAGATTCCTACCTGTGTTAATTTGAAATAGTTTTTCACGTGTTCAGGCAGTAATGTCTAATTTGTAGGTCAAAAGACTACCATTTGAGACCAGAGAAAATCATAAGTTATCTTAAGAGAGTATTGGTGAAAACCAAAATCCAGGATGAGTTATTAGCTTTGTCCCATGGTATGCATATGAGTGTAGTCGCGGAAATGGGATACAGATCTGGCAGTCTTGAGTTTTAGTGAATTTAGACCCAGTTTGTCTAAATTTTCCTTAACTCTACAGGCTAAAATATCAAGGCAGTATCCGGGGCGTCAGCAACTCTTATGTTCTAGTAAGAAGCCACAATGCCCAGGACTTCCTTGTCAGGTCATCTTTGTAACTCTCAAGAGGTTTTCCGAAGATGAATAACCCCTTAGATACCTTTGAGGGAAACCTGTTTTAAAATCCAACTTGCTCCTATTGAATACTTTTTTTTTTAAAGATTTTATTTATTTATTTGACAGAGAGAGACAGGCAGCGAGAGAGGGAACACAAGCAGGGGGAGTGGGAGAGGAAGAAGCAGGCTCATAGCGGAGGAGCCTGATGTGGGGCTCGATCCCATAACGCCGGGATCACGCCCTGAGCCGAAGGCAGACGCTCAACCTCTGTGCCACCCAGGCGCCCCTGAATACTTTTTTTTTTAAGATTTTATTTATTTATGTGACAGAGAGACAGCCAGCGAGAGAGGGAACACAGCAGGGGAGAGGGAGAGGAAGAAGCAGGCTCCCAGCGGAGGAGCCCGATGTGGGGCTCGATCCCGGAACGCCGGGATCACGCCCTGAGCCGAAGGCAGACGCTTAACGACTGCGCTACCCAGGCGCCCCTGAATATTTACTTTAGACTCCGGAAGCTTTCATCACGTTCAGCTTCCCCCACAACCAGGACAACACTGTCCCTAGATTGTCGGGGGCAGAGGCAGCTGGACACTGATGGTCTGCTGTCAAGATACCGACATTTCTTCATCTTGTTACCAGGCTTAGCGGCAGCAGAAGATACCGGTGCAGTTCATCAGCTAGACCCACATTCAAGAGCTGGAAAAACCATTAAAGAATATTAAAGGTGGGAGGAGAGAGACAAGGCAGGAATTACAGTCAAAAGCTTAGCACGTAGTAGATGCTCTCTAAGGGTAAACCGAAGAAGACGCTGCAGTGGTAACTTTCTTAAAATATTTTACTAATAAAAAAATAGGTTCTCCCACTGGAGTTTAATATCTCAGTGGCATAAAGAGTTGTATGTTGTGGGGTTGTTTTTCTTTTTTTCTTTTTTGTTTTTTAAAGATTTATTTATTTGACAGAGGGAGAGAGTGAGACAGAGAGCACAAGCAGGGGGAGCAGCAGGCAGAGGGAGAAGCAGGCTCCCCAATGAGCAAGGAGCCTGATGCGGGACTCGATTCCAGGACCCTAGGATCATTACCTGAGCTGAAGGCAGACGCTTAACTGACTGAGTCACCCGGGTGCCCCTGTGGTTGTTTTGGTTTTTTTTTAAGATTTTATTTATTTATTTGAGAGAGAGTGAGCACAAGCAGGGGGGAGTGGCAGAGGGAGAGGGAGAAGCAGGCTCCTGGGACCCTGAGGCTGGGCTCGACCCCAAGACCCCAGGATCATGATCTGAGTCAAAGGCAGATGCTTGACCAACTAAGCCACCCAGTCTCCCCTATTTATAATATTCTTAGTTGATCTAACAGATAATGGTTTGTTCAAAAGAATAATAGCAAAAATGTATTCAGTGATTATAGCATATGGATAAGTGAAGGGAATGACAGCACAGTTATACAAGACAGGAGAAAGGAACTGGCCACATTCGCATAAGGTACTTGTGCTACCAGTGAAATGATCTAGTGTTTCTTGAAAGTGGACTTATTTGTTGTAAATGTATATTGCAAATTCTAGGGCAACCACTAAAAAAAATTTCTAAGTGTTACTGAGATGTTAAGAGAGGAGAGAAAATTGAATCATAATAAAAAGTTCAATTAAAACCAGAGAAGGCAGAAAAAGAGTGGAAGACAAAATAGAAACCAAGAACAATAACAAAGAATAGAAAATGATCATAGGGGCGCCTGGGTGGCACAGCGGTTAAAGCGTCTGCCTTCGGCTCAGGGCGTGATCCCGGCGTTCCGGGTTCGAGCCCCACGTCAGGCTCCTCCTCTATGAGCCTGCTTCTTCCTCTCCCACTCCCCCTGCTTGTGTTCCCTCTCTCACTGGCTGTCTCTATCTCTGTCAAATAAATAAATAAATAAATCTTTAAAAAAAAAAAAAAAAAAAAAAAAAAAAAAAAAAAAAGAAAATGATCATAAAAATGGTAGATATTAATCAAAATATATCAAGAATAATTTTAAATGTGAATAGTCTAAATATGCCAATTAAAAGAGACAGTAAGTCTGGATAAAAAAATAAACAAGAGCCAACTACATGTCACCTAAAGAAACCTACTTTACTTGTTTTTAATTTTTTTATTTTTCAAAGATTTTAAGTAATTTCTACACCGAACATGGGGCTTGAACTCACAACCCTGAGATCAAGAGTCACACCCTCCTCTGACTGAGCCAGCCAGGCACCCCAGAAACCTACTTTAAATATAAAGACACAGGGCACCTGGGTATCTCAGTCACTTAAGCGTCTGCCTTTGGCTCCGGTTGTGATCTTAGGGTCCTGGGATCAAACCCCTCGTTGGGCTCCCGGCTTGGTGGGGAGCCTGCTTGTCCCTCTCCCTCTGCCTGCCACTCCCCCTGCTTGTGTGCTCTCTCTCTCTCAAATAAACCAATGAAATCATAAATAAATAAATAAATAAATAAATAAATAAATAAATAAATAAATAAATAAAAGACAGGGGTGCTTGAGTGATGGTTAAGCATCCAACTCTTGGTTTCGGCTCGGGGGGTGATCTCAGATTTGTGAGATCGAGCCCTGCATCAGGCTCCACACTCAGCATGGAGTTCACTTGAGATTCTCTCTCCTTCCTCCCTGCCCCTCCCGATTGTGCTCTCTCTCTCTCAAATAAATAAATAAATCTTTAAATAAATAAATACAAAGACACAGATAGCTTAAAGGTAAAGACATTGAGAAAGATATATCATGCCAACACCGAGCAAAACAAAGCTGCACTATCTCAGACAAAGCACGCTTGGGGCATTACATAACAGCAAAAGACTCAATTTTCCAGAAGGCACCAATCCTTAATGTGTACATGCTTAACAACACAGTGTCAAAATACATGAGTCAAAAACTGACAGAACCGCAGGGAGAAATAGACAAATCCATTATTGTACTTGAGGACTTCAACATCCCCTCTGTTACAAACTGACAAAGACAGCAGGTAGAAAACCAGTAGAATCAAATATAATTGAACTAAGAGCACCATCCATAAACCAGATCTAAATGACATTTATAGAATACTTCAACAACAGCAGAATGCTTATCCTTCTCAAGCTCACATGGAACATTCACTAAGATAGACTATGTCCTGGGCCATAAAACACACTTCTAGATAACACATGGATCAAAGAATAAACCTCAAGAGAATTAAAAAAAAACATTTTGAACTAAATGGAAATGAAAACACAACTTGTCAAAATTTGAGGATGCAAAGGAAATCAGTGCATGGAGAGACATTCGTCACAATGAATGCATATATTAGAAAAGAAGAAAAATCCAAAATTAATAATCTCAGTTTCCACCTTAGGAACCTAGAGAAAGAAGAGCAAGTTAAATCCAAGTAAGCAGAAGAAAAGATATAAAAATCAGAGCAAAAATCAGTGAAATTGAAAACAAGAAAACAATAGAGAAAATCAATGAATCCAAAAGTTGGTTATGTGAAAATATTGATAAAAGTGATAAGTATCTGTTCAGGCTAACCAAGATAAAAAGAGAGAAGACACAAATTGCTACCATCAGAAATGAGAGGGGGACATCACTTCTGATTCTGCTGACATTAAAAGGATAATAAAAGCATATTATGAACAACTCTGGCCACAAATTTGATAACTTAGAAACAATGGCCCAATTCTTTGAAAAACACAATCTAACAATACTCATAAAAGAGAAATAGACTATATGAATAGGCCTATATCTATTTTAAATTGAATCAATAATTAATAACCTTCCAAAACAGAAAGCACCAGGCACAAATGGGTTCACCGGGGGAATTCTACCAAATGTTTCAGGAAGAAATGATACGAATTCTCTATAATCTGGTCTAGAAAATAGAACCAAGGGAATGCTTCCTAACTTGTTCTATGAGGTCAGCATTACCCTGGTACTAAAACCAGACAATACATTGTAAGAAAGGAAAACCAAAGACCAATTACTCTCATGTAAAAATCCTCAACCAAATATTAGCAGATCAAATCCAACAATGTATGAAAAGAAGTATATACTATGACCAACTAGGATTTATCTCAGGTATGCAAGGCTAGTTCACATTCAAAAAGTCAATTAATATACTCCATCACATCAACAGTCTAAAGAAGAATGACATGATCATATCATCAGATGCAGAAAAAGCACTTGACAAAATCCAACACCAACTCATGCTAAAAACGCTCAGCAAGGGGCTCCTGGGGGATTCAGGGGGCTAAGCATCTGCCTTTGGCTCAGGTGATCCGTGGGATCAGCCCGCATCAGGTTCTCTGCCCCGCGGGGAGCCTGCTTCTCCCTCTCCCTCTACCTGTCTCTCCCCCTGCTTGTGTGTGTGCCCTCTCTCTCTCTCAAACAAATAAAATCTTCAAAAAAACCAAAAAACCTCTCAGCAAACTAGGAATGTAAGGGCAGCTCCTCAACACGATAAAGGACATCTATGAAAAACCTACAGTTATTAACATACGTAGTGGTGAGAAATTAGAGGCTTTTACCCTACTACGATCCGGAAGAAAGCAGGGGTGAGCTCTCTAACTACTCTTATTGAACATCATACTGGAAGTCCTAGCTGATGCAGTAAGACAAAGGAAAAAAGGTATGTAGATGGGGAAGGTAGAAATAAAACTGTCTTTGTTCACAGATGACACGATTGTCTAGGGAGAAATTGCCAAAGAATTGTTAAAAAAAAAAAAAACCAACAAACAAATCTTCCTAGAACTCATAAATAGTCATAGCAAAATTGCAGGGCACAGGTTAATATACAAAGCTCAATCACTTTCCTATATACCAGCGATGAGCAATTGGAATGTACAATTTAAAACACAACATCATTTATATTAGCACCAAAAAATTGAAATAAAAGGCATAAACCCAACAAAATATGTGCGATATCCCAATATCTATATGTGGAAAACTATAAAACTCTGACTTAAGAAATCAAAGAACTGAATAAATAGACTGTCTGTGCTCATGTAAAATGTAGGAGAAAATCTAGGTAACCTCGGCCTTGGCAAAAAGTTTTTAAAATTTTTTTTGAAGATGTATTTATTTATTTTAGGGGGAGAGAGAGAGTGAGCATGCGAGTGGGGGGGAGGGGCAGAGGGAGAGAGGAGAAGGAGAGAAAGAGAGAATCTCAAGCAGAGCCCCCACAGAGCACCGAGCCCCGAGATGAGCTTAATCCCACGACCCCGAGATCGTGACCTCAAGATCATGACCTGAGCCGAAACCAAGAGTCAGACCCCACCCGACTGAGCCACCTAGGTACCCCTGGCAAAGGGTTTTGAAATACGACACCAACAGGGGTCTCCATGCTCAGCACCAGGAGTCTCCTGAAGTTTCTCTCTCCCTCTCCCTCTGCCCCTCCACCCCTCACCCCCCGGACTCTCGCTCTCTGTCTCTCTCTCTAAAATAAATAAATGAATCTTAAAAAAAAAATACAACACCAACAGCACAATCCATGAAAGAAAAACTGAGAACTTGGACCTCATTAGAATTAAAAATGAGTGCCCAGGGGGGCGGTCAAGATGACAGAGTAGGAAAATCCTGAGCTCACCTCCTCCCATGGTCACACCAAGGCTGCATCTATGTATAGAGCAATTCAGGACCAGCAGCTCAGTTCTTGCACACCTAAAGATACAAAGAAAAAGCCACATCAAGAAGGGAAGGAGGGACAGAGATGCAGTCTGTTCAGGACCCACACCCCCCAGGGCAGTGACCCACAAGTGGGAGGACATCACAGGTGTGCACATCCTCCATGGGGAGCAAGGGTTTAAGCCGAACATCAGGTACCTCCCGCCCTGGAGACCTCCACCAGGAAGATGATCCCATATAATGTCTGGCTTTGCACATCAGAGGGGCAGAACTCCCGGGGAGTCAGAGGGCTGTAGAAAACTGCCGCTCCGCGGCTAAAGGGCCTGTGCATAAACTCGGACCCAGCACAGGGGCAACAGCTTGAAAAGCACCTGGGCCTTCCATGAAGATTTACTGACTAATGTTAGGGTATGTGCTGGAGGAGCAGGAATCTGTAGGTTCTTTAGGACAAAAGCATTGTCAAAGGAAATAAAAAATACTTTGAGGCAAATTAAAATGAAAATATAAACTTAAAAAAGTATTTGGAAAAAAATTAAAAAATAAAGGTGCACCTGGGTGGCTTGGTTGGTTAAGCGTCTGCCTTTGGCTCCTGTCGTGATCCCTGCTCTCCCTCTGCCTCTGCCTGCCACTTCCCGTTTGCACTCTCTGTTTCTGTCAATTAATTAATTAAAAAATCTTTGGAACACAGCAAAAGCAGTTCTAAGAGGGAAGTTCAGAGCAATACAAGCCTGCCTCAAGAAACAAGAAAAACCTCAAATAAACAATCTAACCTTATACCTAAAAGAACTAAAAGAACAAAGTCCGAAGTTAATAGAAGGAAGGAAATAATAAAGATCAGAGCAGAAATAAATGAAATAGAGACTGAAAAAGCAATAGGAAAGGTAGTGAAATTAAGAGCTGGTTCTTTGAAAAGACAAACAAAATTGATAAACCTTTAAGAAAAAAAGAGAGGGGACTCAGGTGAATCAAATCAGAAATGAAAGCGGAGTTACCAGTGACACCACAGGAACACAAAGGACTGTAAGAGAGTACTACCAAAAATTATATGCCAAGAAATTGCACAATCTGGAAGAAATGGATAAATTCCTAGAAACATACACTCTTCCAAGACTGAATGAAGAATCAATAGAAAATCTGAACAGGCTGATTACTAATAATGAAATTGAATCTGTAGTCAGAAGACTCCCAACAAACAAAAGTCCAGGACCAGATGGCTTCACACTTCATACCAAACGTTAAGTTTTTAAAACTTTTTAAATTATTTTGTATTATCATGCCAACGAGAGGGGCTGGGGCATGGGTTTTACCGCTGGAACTAAAGTGCATGTCTACCAGCCATTGGGCAGGTAGCCCAAGGGCTGTTGCAAAGTCGGCTTTTATAGCCAGTAGACGGGAAAGTGTACAGCCTGGTATCCCACAAGTTAGGGATAGGTTTTCCACCCAAAACTTTCTTCTTTAAAAGATTTTATTTATTTATTTGACAGAGAGAGCACAAGCAGGGATAGTGGCAGACGGAGAGGGTGAAGCAGGCTCACTGCTGAGCAGGGAGCCAGAAGCGGGCTCCATCCCAGAACCCTGGGCTCATGACCTCAGCCAAAGGCAGGTGCTCAACCGACTGAGCCACCCAGGTGCTCCCATCCAAAACTTTCTTATTAGAAATTTCTCCAAATCCCCACCCCAAATCATATAATTTCTCCTACTCAGTTCAGTCCTTGGCGCTCATCCCATGATCAACTGTTTTTACATAGAAGATATCCAGTAGTGCGGTTCACTTTTTCCATTTACATTATGTTAGCATCTTTCCCTTAAATTCTAAAAAAGGAGATTTCCAATAATTGATCGCATTAGTTTTCATGGTCTGATAAGTTACTTCTTAGGAGGAAAGGCCCAGAAGGCCATCTAGCTACTAGTAGACTGGATTCTGAATTTCCATAGTAAACTCATTGTACCTTCAAAAATTAAAGTCAGTAAATTAGTGTTCAAATATTCTTTCTTTTAAAAACAGTATGAAATGAATAGAATAGATAACCATTAACCATGTATTGCTTGAGCTAGTGTATGATGGGACCAGTTTAAGGGGCTGGACAAGAAGGGGCTTACAAATTCCTTTTGCTGGTGCATATTAGTGGAGATGAATTTCTGGGGAATAAATAATCAGTTTTCTCTGGGCTGTGAACTTAACTGTAGTGTATCAGGCTCAAATTATTAACAAAGAATTTGCGCCCTCTAAGCTAACTGGGCAAATGCGGCTTAAACATCACAGCTCACCACCAATATTGATAAACCCTCCTTATTTTGTTTGAGGTTAGAAAGAAAAAATTGGGGACGCCTGGGTGGCTCATTCGTTATGCGTCTGCCTTCAGCTCAGGGCGTGATGCCAGGGTCCTGGGATCGAGCCCCACATCGGGTTACCTGCTCCGCTGGGAGGCTGCTTCTTCCTCTTTCACTCCCCCTGCTTGTGTTCCCTCTCCGGCTGGCTATCTCTCTCTCTGTCAAATAAATAAATAAAAAGAAAGAAAGAAAGAAAGAAAGAAAGAAAGAAAGAAAGAAAGAAAGAAAGAAAAGAAAGAAAGGGAGAGAAAGAAAGAAAGGGAGAAAGAAAGAAAGAAAGAAAGAAAGAAAGAAAGAAAGAAAGAAAGAAAGAAAAAGAGAAAGAAAGGTAAGGAAGAAAGAAAAAATAAATTGTGGGGGCGCCTGGGTGACTCGCTTAAGCGACTGCCTCCGGCTCAGATCATGATCCCACCATCCTGGGTTCGAGCCCCACCTGGGGCTCCTTGCTCAGCGGGGAGTCTGTTCTCCCTCTACCTCCCCCCCTCGTGCTCGCCCGCGCTCTCTCAAATAAATAAAAATCTTTGAAAAAATTGTGTGTGGGGTGGTATACTCCTACACACAGCCACACACATGCAAACAACGTATATATGTAAAGTTACATTGGCTTTGTTATTCACACGGCCGCTCGGGGGAATGTCTCCTGTGGCCTCTCGCCCTTCCCTTCAGGTATTTCAACTCGAGGCTAAAGCAAAGACTCGTTCTCTAGTCCAGTTTAGATAGGAGCAGCCTCACTCGGGACCGGAAGGGTGAGTGGATCGACCAACCGAGATCTTCCTAGGCTCGCGAGAGCGCTCCCTTCTCTAGCGGCTTAGGGGACCCAGCGGCCGCGATGGCTCCGGTGTCGGGGTGGCGCAGCCCTGAGGGGGAGGCCTCGGGCTCCGGGGGAAAGCGTCGCAGTTCGTCGAGGAGCCCTAAACCCAGCAGATCCGCCCGCTCCCCGCGGGGCCACCGCTCGCGCTCGAGCTCGCGCTCGGACTCGTGCTCTCGGAATGGTCTCAGCCATCAGCTGGGCGGCTTCAGTCAGGGGTCGCGACACCAGTCCTACCGATCCCGCTCGCGGTCACGCTCCCGGGAGCGGCCCTCTGCGCTGCGGGGCAACCCTTTCGCGTCAGCCTCCTCGACCGCGTCTTATGGCGGCTACTCGCGCCCCTACGGGAGCGACAAGCCGTGGCCTAGCCTTCTGGACAAGGAGAGGGAGGAGAGCCTGCGGCAGAAGTGAGTGAGACGGGCACTGGGAGTCTGACTTGCGCTTTTCGCTCTCTGCCGGGCGCCCCTGCCTAGCCCTTCAGCCCCACCCCCCTCCCCCGACAACGCCTTTTTCCGCCCGTTTCTCCCCTTGGGTTTTCACTCGTCCTCGGGCCCCTTCTCCCCGCGCCCTGGTGTCTTCGCTGCTTCTGCCTCCTGGCTATGCAGCGGTTCCGTCGGGAGCCTCAGACCTACCCGAATTACAGTTTTCGCTTGGTTGTGGCTGTTTTATTTTGCTTACTTTTTTTTTGCAAGCGTGCTTTAATTTCGCGCTCGATTGAGCTCTTGGCAAAGGAGACCTATTAGCCCAAAATGAGCAGTGCCTCGCGCTTTGTAGGCGTACCACCGTACCTTGCTGAATGATCACACAGGTTGGAGGTGACAGGACGTGTACAGTGGAAATGTCGTGTAGCCAGTCGGGAAGGCTGGGGATGAAGAGTTTAAATCGGAGGGGAGAAGAACCCCTGAGACCAGATGATTGCATGTGGGAAAAGTGACCTGCTAAACTGTTGATTACGCTACGTGGAAAAAGGCCCTGTTCGGTGGTCTCAGTGTGACCGTGAAAACCGAGGTCAGGGTGAGATCAGGTGTCCTCTCATGAGTGCGTATTGGGTGGAAAAGTGGATAGTTTAAGAAGGAGAAAGGGAAAGGGTTATAATTATTATCGTGTAAGTCTTAATAGCTAATGGTTATTGAGTGTTAAATTCTGTCAGGCGCTGTACTAGGTGCTCTACAGGTCCCCTGTGTGTGTGTGTGTTTTTAGGATTTTTTAAATTTATTTGACAGAGGGAGAGAACAAGCAAGGGGAGCAGCAGGCAGAGGGAGAAGCAGGTTCCCCGCTGAGCAGGGAGCCCGCCCCCGGGGCCCGATCATGACCGAGCAGAAGGCCGGCGCTTAACCGGCTGAGCCACCCAGGCGCCCCTACATGTCCTCTGTGTCGAAAAAGATTTTTAAGAGTAGCACAGGCATGGGGCGCCTGGGTGGCGCGGCGGTTAGGCGCCTGCCTTCGGCTCAGGGCGTGATCCCGGCGTTATGGGATCGAGCCCCACGTCAGGCTCCTCCGCTATGAGCCTGCTTCTTCCTCTCCCACTCCCCCTGCTTGTGTTCCCTCTCTCGCTGGCTGTCTCTGTCAAATAAATAAATAAAATCTTTAAAAAAAAAAAAAGAGTAGCACAGGCATGGAGGGGCAGGTTAAGATTCCAAAGCTGGGCGACGGCTCCATAAATCTCTTTTTTCCCAAGAATGGGAAGTAATAAAGGATGGCGGTGAAGAGGACGGGCTCCAGAATCGGAATGCCTGAGTTTGAAGCCATGCTTTGCTGTGTAATAGTTGTATGACCTTGAGCAAGTTTCTTGAACTTCTCTGAACTTTATTTCTTAACCATTTAAAAAGGGATAAAATTGGCGCTGAGCCTTTAGAGTTGTGATGATTTAGTTCCTGGGACATAATAATTAGTCCTTGAATGTTAGCTATTGGGGTTTCCTGAATGGAAGCAGAAACAATAAAAAACCATACTGTGTTAGGTTGGAGACCTACGTCTCCAAATTAAATTTTTCAGTTACCTCCTGGCTGTGTTCGTCAAAAAGCAACCAGCTTCCTACTGGACGATCCTCATCAAAAGATGTCAGAACTTCTTGGGTGAAATTTGCATTTGTACATTTAGAAGATCAATAATTTACCTTACGAGTACAGATGAAGCTGGGGGCAGCAGGGATGAGAACGTGACTGTTCTTACAGCCTGTCATACTTCCCCCTGCATATATAGTCCAAGTTGGGTTATAAGTATAACCCTTTTAGGCTCTTTCTTCAAGTGGGAAACGTGAGTCTAATTCTGCACGATTATAATCTTTTCTCCTGAATAAAGAAGTAAAAAATACTATATTCAAGCAGTCAAACCAATTTATTTTGTAAGGGGTGGGTGGGTGTGTGTAACAAATGCAATCACAAGGAGCTAAACTTTGAGGAATTGAGCCTTTGTTTTTTGTATTTTGTTTGTGAGCAAAATTAAAAGGAAAAAAATGACAAATTTTTCCTGTCCTCCAAGAGTAGATAGAGGATATAGTCCTTTTCCAAAAAAAAGGAACTAAAGGGAAAACAGAAAAAAAAAAACCCTGTTTCTCATTGAGGACAGTTTTTGTCAAATAAAACTTTTCTTTCATTTTCAGAGCTCTCTTTATTTTCTGTTTCTAATGCTTCATTTTTATTTTCTTTATTAATTCCTGAGTTTCTGAAAACGGGTTTGACTAAATCAAAAGTAGAGATTGCTCTTTACTCTCAAAAATGTATGTAAACAAAGAAGTTATTTCCAAATATAAAACTGTTTGTGTCACATATTGCAGAAGACGAAATGAGCAATTAGGAGCTAGGTCATGCAAGAGGCAGAAGAGATGCACTTGACAACCTTTTAGGCTGTATTTCTGGTCTGGCCTCAGGCTGTCTGTAGTCTGTGCCATTTGATAGTACTATCAAGAACATCAAATTACGATGAGTATACTTAATTTATTAATTTAACTTTTAAAATAGGAAAATAGGACTTAACTGGACTCCTTTGAATTGATTATATATTTAGGAGACCATTTAGCCATGGAGTTATAATTTATATGCCTATATCTTCTAGGAGATTAAGTGAGAGAGAGAGGATTGGAGAATTGGGAGCTCCTGAAGTATGGGGACTTTCTCCAAAGAATCCAGAACCAGAGTAAGTGATTCAAAAAATACTGTTAAAAGATGTAACGTTTGTTTAAATCCAGAGACTATTGTCAAAATTTTTGTTAAATGAATAACTTTTAAGTACAGCTCACGTTTTTTCTTCTTTTTTGTGATTTATGCTATGCTACCCCCTAGAATTTAAAAACATTGAACATACCTAACGATTAAAACATGTTGCTAGTTGATTTTAACATATTAATTGTCCTTTTTATTTATTTGTTTATTTTTAAAGATCATATTTGTATTTGAGAGAGAGAGAGAGAGAGCACAGGTAGGCAGAGCGGCAGGGAGAGGGAGAAACAGGCCCCCCAGTGAGCAGGGACCCCGACGACTCGGGCCTCGATCCCAGAACCCTGGGATTATGACCTGAGCTGAAGGCAGCCGCTTAACCAACTGAGCCACCCAGCACCCCTTAATTGTTCTTTTTAAATTGTAATTCGGGGGGGTGCTAATTTCCTATTCATAGAAGGGTTCAGTATTAAGACAAATACATTTATATTATTTTGAATTGTTTTTTCTCAACCTAATAGCAGATTGCGTGTCACATGTTAGCCTTACAAAGTGATTTTTTTTGAGTTAACAGTTGACAACATGGATGGTAGAGTAGGGTTTTCTTATATATATATATCATTTGCAGATAGTGACAGTTTTACTTCTTCTTTACCAATTTGGATGCCTTTTATTTTTCTTGTCTTGTGGCTGGGACTTCAGTATTATGTTGAATAAAAGTGGCGAGAATGGACATCCTTGTCTTGTTCCTGATCTTAGGGTGAAGCTTTCAGCTTTTTACTGTTGAGTGTGATGTTAGCTGTGGGTTTGTCGTATCTGGCCTTTCTTAAGTTGAGTTATGTTTTCTCTATATTCACTTTGGTGAGAGTTTGTATCTTTGGTTGTTGAATTTTGTCAGATGCTGTTTCTGCGTCTATTGAGATGATCGTAGGATTTTTATCCTTTATTTTGTTAATGTGGTATATTCCACATTGATTTGTGGATGTTGAATTATCCTTGCATTTCTGGAATAACTTCTACTTTAGTATGGTGTATGATCTTTTTAATGTAGTATAAAATTTGGTTTGCCAATATTTTGTTAAAGATTTTTGCATCTACATACATCAGGGATATTGGCTTGTAATTTTTTTTTTTAATTTGTGGTGTCTTTGGTTTCCATATCAGGATAATGCTGGCCTCAAAGAGTGAGTTTGTTCTTTCTTCAGTTTTTTGGAATTGTTTAAGAAGTATAGGTCTTAACTCATTAAATATTTAGTAGAATTTACCTGTGAAACCGTCTGGTCCTGGAGTTTGTTTTGTTGGGAGTTTTTTGAGTAATCAGTCTATAGTGTAATCTTCCTGATTTGGACGATTGTTATGTTTCTAGGAATTTATTTCTCCTTGGTTGTTCTATTTGTTGGCACATAATTGTTCTTAGTAGTCTTATGATTTTTTTTCTATTTCTATAGTATTGGGTATAACTTATCCCCTTTCATTTTTGATTTTATTTATATGGGCACTCTTTTTTTCTTGATGAATCTAGCTAAAGGTTTTTATCAATTTTATCATTTCAAAGAACCAACTCTTAGTTTCATTGATCTTTTCTGTTGTCTTTTTAGTCTCTTTTTCATTTATTTTTCACTCTGACCTTTATTATTTTCTTCCTTCTGCTAACTTTGGGCTTTGTTCTTTTCCTAGTTCCTTTAGGTGTAAGATTAGATTGTTTATTTGAGGTTTTTCTTGGTTCTCGAGTTGGGCCTGTATAAAATTTCCCTCATAGAACTTCTTTTGCTGCATTTCATAGATTTTGTACTGTTGTGTTTCCATTTTCATTTGTCTCAAGGTATTTTTTTAAATTTCCTCTTTGATTTCTTCATTGACCCATTGTTTGTTTATTTTTAAAGACTTATTTATTAAAGAGAGAGAGAGAAAGAGCACGTGCACAAGTGGGAGGGTCAGAGGGAGAGAGAGAGAGAATTTCAAGCAGATGCCACACTGAGCACGGAGCCTGACATGGGGCTCAATCTCAAAACCCTGAGATCATGACCTGAGTTGAAACCAAGAGTCAGACGCTTAACCGACTGTGCCACCCGGGCACCCCGACCCATTGGTTATTTAATTCCATGTGTTTATGTTTTTCCAGTTTTCTCGTAATTGATTTCTAGTTTCATACTGTTGTGGTCTGAAAAGATGCTTGATATGATTTCAGTCTTCTTAAATTTATCAAGACTTGTCTTGTGGCCTAACATGGGATCAGTCCTGGAGAATATTCCATGTGCACTTGAAAAGAATGTATGTTCTGCTGTTTTTGGATAGAATGTTTTGTGTATTATCTCTTAATTCCATCTGGTCTAATGTGTTGGTCAAGGCCACTGTTTTCCTTATTGATTTTCTGTCTGAATGATGTATCCATTCATGTAAGTGGGGTGTTAAGGTCTCTTACTATTATTGTATTACTGTCAGTTTCTCCCTTCATGTCTCTTAATAATTGGTTTATGTATTAAGGTGCTCCTATGTTGGGTGCATAGGTATTTACAAATGTTATATCCTCTTGTTGAATTGATCCCTTTATCGTATGCAGTGTCATTCATGTCCTGTTACAGGCTTTGTTTTCTAGTCTGTTTTGTATGATGTAAGTATTGCTACCCCAGGGTTTTGTTTGTTTTCATTTGCATGGAGTATCTTTTTCCATCCCTTCAGTTTCAGTCTCTGTTGTCTTTAGATCTGAAGTGAGTCTCTTGTAGGCAGCTATAGATGGGTATTGTTTTTTTTAATTTATTCAGCTACTGTGTGTTTTGATTGGAACACTTAGGAAGTTTACATTTAAAGTAATTATTGATAAAAAAAAATTATTGGTAGGGGGCGCCTGGGTGGTTTAGTCGTTAAGCATCTGCCTTCAGCTCAGGGCGTGATCCCAGAGTCCTGGGATGGAGCCCCATCCTCCGCTGGGAGCCTGCTTCTCCCTCTCCCACTCCCCCTGCTTGTGTTCCCTCTCTCGCTGGCTGTCTCTCTCTCTGTTAATAAATAAAATCTTTAAAAAATTTATTGGTAGGTATGGATTTGTAGACATTTTCTTGATATTTTTCCGGTTTTTTAAAAAGATTTTATTTCTTTGTCAGAGAGAGAGAGAGTGCACAAGCAGGGGGGAGCGGCAGGCAGAAGGAGAAGCAGCTCCCTGCTGAGCAAGGAACCAGATGTGGGACTTGATCCCAGGACCCTGGGATCATGACCTGAGCTGGAGGCAGACGCTTAACCAACTGAGGCACCCAGGCGTCGCTTTCTGATTGTTTTTTGTAGTTCTTCTCTGTTCCTTTGTTCTCTTGCTCTCTTCCCTTGAGATTTGGTGACTTTCCTTAGTGTTATGTTTGTATTCTTTTATTTTTTGTTTATCTATTATAGGTATTTGGTCAGTGGTTACCATGAGGTACATATATAACATCTTACGTATATAGCAATCTATTTTAAGTTAATGCCCACTTAAGCTCAAATGCATTCTAAAAGTACTACATCCCTTCACCATGTTTTATGTTTTTGACATCATATTTTACATCTTACTATTTTATGTTTCCATTGACTAATTATTGTGGGTCTAGCTGATTTTACTACTTTTGTCTTTTAACCTTCATACTAGCTATGTAGGTGGTTGATCCACTACCTTTACTATGTGTTTACCTTTACCAATGAGATTTTTCCTTTCATAATTTTCCTTTTTTTAAAAAATTTTATTATTAAGTAATCTCTACACCCAACCAGAGCTCGAACTCATAACCCCAAGATCAAGAGTTGCATGCTCCACTGACTAAGCCAGCCAGGCGCCCCTCCTTTCATAGTTTTCTTACTTGTAGTTATGATTTTTCTTTTCTACTTAAAATTAAGTCCCTTTAACTTTCTTGTAAGGCTGGTTTGGGAGTGATGAGCTTTAGCTTATGCTTGTCTGAGAAACTCCTTGTTTCTCCTTCACTTCTGAGTGATAACTTTGCTGGGTAGAGTAATCTTGGTTGTAAGTTTTTTCCTTTTAGCACTTCTCATATATCATGCTATTCTCTTCTGACCTATAAAGTTTCTTCTGAAAAACCAGCTTATAGACTTAGGGTTCCTTGGTATGTAACTAGTTGTTTTCCTTTTGCTGCTTTTAAGATTCTTTATCTCTAACTGTTGACACTTTGATTATAATGTGTCTTGGTCTCTTTGGGTTCATCTCATTTGGGGGTGTTTGCTTTCTGGACTTGGATATCTGTTTCCTTCCCCAGGTTAGGGAAGTTTTCAGCTATTATTTCTTCAAATAAGTTTTCTGTCCTTTTCTCTCTCTTCTCCTTCTGGGACCACTGTAGTGTGAATATTAGTACACTTGATTTTACCCCAGAGGTCCCTTAAACTTAACCTCATTTTATTCAGTTCTTTTTGCTTTTTTGCTGTTCTGATTAGGTGCTTTCTACTACCCTGTCTTCCACATTGTTAATCTGTTCTGCATTCTGTAATCTGCTTTTGATGCCCTGTATTTTTCATTTCAGTTATTGTGTTCTTTGGCTTTGATTGATTTAAAAAAATATTTTCTGTCTCTTTGTTGAATTCTCACTGTGCTCATCCATTCTTTTGAGTTCAGTGAGCATCTTTATGACCATTCATTTGAATTCCATCTGGTAGATCTCTGTTTTGTTTAGTTCTTTTTCTGAGGTTTTTGTCTTGTTCTTTCACTTGGAACGTATTGTCTGTCTCCTCATTTGCGTCTCAGTGTTTGTTTCTGTGTTTTAGGTGGATCAGCTATTGTCCCAGTCTTGGAGGAGTGGCTTTATGCCTGAAGGTGTCTGTGGGGCTCAGCATAAACCCCCGCTGGTCACCCAAGCCAAGTACCCCAGGAGTATCTCTTTTGTAGGCTGTGTGCTCCCTCTTGTGGCTGGTCACGATTGGTGCAGACTCACTGATGTGTGGGGCTGTTTACTGGTGCAGCTGTCGGCTAGGCTTGGCTATGACTACTGTGGGTATGCTGGTGAGTGGGACAGGCTTCTGGCCTGTCTGATTGACAGGCCTGGTTGCAGCTGGTGTGGGCATGCTGGTGTGTGGGGCTGGCCCTTGGCACAGCTGGCTATAAGGCCTGGTCGTGAGCTGCATGAGCACTGTTGAGTAGGGCAGGCTTTCGGTGCAGCTGGCTGCAAGGTCCAGCTGCAACTGATGCAGATACTCTAGTGTGTAGGACTGGGCCTCCATGGCAGGAGCCCTTGGGTGGAGGGTGTGCTGGTCCTGGCCAAGGATGTCTGGTATGTATGGTGGGTGGGGGCTGCTAGAGAGGAGTGCCAGGCCAGGGTGGGCAGGTGGGTGGGGTGAGTCTTCTTGGGCTGACAGTAGATAGAGAAACAGAAAAAAGGATAAGGGATGGGACGGGGCTCTCCTGGTTGAGTAGAGGGGCCTAGGAGGTCCTGCCCCACGGGACGCCAGGGGTCCTGTCCAGGGTGCTGGGACGTAGGCAGAACAGAGCAGCTGACGGTGCGCTGAGCCCGGGAAAGCCTGCGGAGGGTGGTGCGGGCTGCAGGCTGGGGAGCTGACAACAGTGACGGCGGTGTGCCTCTTTGCCCTCAGTCTGTTGGCCGGGCAAAGATTTTATGAATTGAGGAAATCTGGTCCTAGTTCGTCTAAACATCCATTGTCCCCAGTGTCTAGACTCTTGAGGTAGTGTCCAGTGCTTCGGCGTCCTCCCGTCCCAGCAAGACAAGCCACAGGCTCCTGGGCCCTCCATGCCCAGGCCTCGCTCACAATGCCACCTTTCTCACTATGACGAGGTTTCAGAAGAGGAAGGACCCTTGAGTCATTCTTAAAGGAAAGCTCTTGTTGAAAGATCCAGCACGTCCCTGTGGGTTAGTTACTTACTCTCTGTTGAAGATGGGCTGTTCAGAATGGGGGCTGTATCCCATCAGCAGGACTTTTGAATGATACTGAGCTTCCCCCATCAGTAGGGTGACGCCTGCCTAGCGACTAGGGGTTAGTGGCAGCCCGACGGCTGCTGGTCAGCTGTGAGGACACACACAACCCAGGCGTCAGAGTCACAGCAGGGCCAGAGAGCAGTGCCTCAGCTGCACATGCTGCTGAGGACGGGAAGAGTAATATGGCAGTTGGGAGCACAGAGTCCAAGCATGGAGCCGGGACAGAGCCTGGCACATCGTGGGTGCTGTCTCGGGGTGAGCTGCAGGGAGGCCCGTGGCGGTAACTTCCCTAAGCTGTTTTAGCAAAAAGGAACTAGCTTCCCTGATGCAGTTTCCAACCTGAAGGGCATAGAGAGTAGCCTGCTGTGTTTTGTCCTGTATGACTTCTGATGCTCAGTGTACTAAAATGTCCTTTTTTGCTCTCTGATTGAAGGTTTGGTTTAAGAATAGGAGGGTCAGGGGCGCCTGGGTGGCACAGCGGTTGAGCGTCTGCCTTCGGCTCAGGGCGTGATCCCAGCGTTGTGGGATCGAGCCCCACATCAGGCTCCTCTGCTATGAGCCTGCTTCTTCCTCTCCCACTCCCCCTGCTTGTGTTCCCTCTCTCGCTGGCTGTCTCTATCTCTGTCAAATAAATAAATAAAATCTTAAAAAAAAAAAAAAAGAATAGGAGGGTCAAGTGGAGGAGACCCCAGAGGGCACTGAGGTTCAGAAACACGCCCCCGGTGGCCCTGGTCCCTCCCGTCGTCATTAACTTGGGTGGACCCTGCCATGCCTCCTCATTCCGGAGCCGGAGTGCTTATGGGTTCTTCAGGAGCCACCGCCGCTGGGGCTACGTCAGCAGCCCGTGCCTCTCTTTCCTGTTGTCTTCTTGCCTCCCCTGCCCTGGCTTCCTCCACCTTTCCCTCCGTGCGGCTGCCCTCCTGTGCTCGCTCCCGGTCTCCTACCGTCGGTGGCTCTCTTGTGAGCCCTTTGCCCACACAATGGCCTCGGCGGCGGTTTTTTCCCACGGTGCTTTTGAGCGCATTCCCGTTCTGTGTCGCTCAGGGTTAAGAGCAGTTCCCGAAACGCCCGTGACATGTACTCGAGAGAAGGGCAAATTCACGGACCCTCTCTTTGGGGGCACTTGTCGTCTTTTCAATAAAGTTTTGAATTTATTCTCTGTGTATTTGTTTTGCGTGTGGTACGGGGTGAGTGCACGTGATGGACGGTGCCGCTCCTCCAGGAAGGCAAGGAGGCCTGCTTTCGTGCAGCCGCGTCCCTGAGCCCCCATCAGGAGGCCACGGCCATCTCCCAAGTTCCCCAAGTGCCCACGCAGCCGGCTTACGAGGAGCCACCCTGTCCTGCAGCACCCCATCTTCCCCCGCCCCGCCCCCCCGTGCCCCAGCGGGACCGCGCCGCCGTGCAAGACGGGGTGGCGTCAGCCTCTAGAGAGAGAACAGTGTGCTTCCAGGCGGGGCTGAGTCCCAGTCCCGGCGAGAAGCTGAGGCCCACCCGGGCACTGGAAGGGACACTTGCAAGGGGCTACTCACGGGGCTCCCGGAGGAGCGGCAGCCGCGCGTGCTGCTGGTGCTCGCCCAGGGGTGTCCGATGCCGGCCCTTTGGGTGGAGGAGACGCGCAGACCGCATTCCGGCGGGAGGGTCCTGCGTCTGCAAAGGTACCACGAGAGGGGCCCCTCTTCGAGGCCAGCGGTGGGCTCTGTGTCCTCCCTTTCGCCCCTCCCCAGAGGCCGAGGGCCCAGCATCGCTCGGTCGTCAGCTCCAGCCGCCCGGCAGCTTTCGGCGAGATCGTGCCCGGGGCCGGTGGTCCGTGCGTGCAGTCGTTCCAAGTCCGCGGCGGAGAAAGACGTGGGTTTTTGTCCTCTGGGACTCGGGGAGGGAGAGGGGCTCCTGCGGGACCGAGGCCGTGTACCTGTTGCCCGATCGGGTTATTTACACTGGCACACAGCACCATTCTTGTTGCCAGGACGACCCCAGCCCTGGGGACGAGTTTTGCCGGTGCACCCAAAATGTCTCCCCCGGTCCCCCAGGTTTGGGTTGTGGCGGTACAGTGGCTTCTGTGAGCCGAGGCGTCCTCGGTCTCCCGTGTCCACGATCGGGTGGCCCCCTCCTGCGGTAGCAGTGGTTCCGGGGTGTTGCCTCGGGGTGGGGGAAGCGTAGCGTTTCTTCGAAGCTCCCCCCTAGCCCTGCGAAGCTGCGGGCTTTCTGCGTAGCCACAGCTGTGACTCGCCTCCTTCCTCCCTGCAGAGACCTGGGTGGCCTCAGCCCTTAGCTGTGGGCTCTGGGCCCCGTCCTACATCTCCCTCTCAAGGTGTGTTCTCGGGAGCCGTCCGGGCATCATCTTCGCGTCGGATTCCAGGATCTTTGCTTGTAGAAAGCAAATTTTTTTTTAAGGGTATGAAATGTTTTAGTACACTTGCCGGGTAATACAAATCAGTAATTACGATAGCCAAATCTCTGTATCATATATATTTAATATATTAAATAACACAATAATAAAATAACCCCTACCTTAAAAAAAATATGGACTCATTTTTCATGTCATCAAATACAATGCTCATATGAGAGTGTAATGAAACTTAATAATCTGTTCACGTGCTAAGGGACAAGGCTTAGCAGTAAATTAATATTTTTAAATATCTTAAAGCAGAATAGTTTCCTTTTTGAGTTTGATAAGCCAAAGACTATCAAGGACTATTTAGAACCTGAATATAATACAGTGGCTATGAAATTATATAGGGAATTTGATGAGAAACAGGCATTTCTTTTTTTCTACTTTTTGTCAGTTAGCAAGTGAATGGAAAACTTTTAACCATAACATTCGTTTCCTTTTTCAGAGCGTCAAGAACCACCTCTGCAGCCTGCCTTGCTAAGGTTACTGCATAATCCTTGCATTCCTGCCATCCATTATCCACCTTCTCAAATTGGAGGGTTTCAGAGTCCCTAGGCTACTGTCTAGATCTGTAGCCTAAATATCAGTTTTTGAAACCACTTCCTGGTATGTTCCTGGATGGAGATTAATGTATTCTTTTTCTTTGTGTATTTTAGTAGTGTCAGATGCTAGAGTTAGACTGGGTATTTTAAATTTAATTTAATTTTTAAATATTATTCTCAAAACATAGTTGATATACAAAGTTATATTAGTTTCAGGTACACAGTATAGTGATTCAATAATTGTATATTCTGTGCTGAGAAACTGGCTGTTTTTAATTGTAATATCTGAATTGATGGGTCCTCTGGCTTTGATCGTCTCATCACTATCCTAAGAGATTTAACTACCAGGAGACCTCAGATGGAGTGGTGACTTGATACGGGTCATATTTTTCGTGCTCATTTAGAGTCTTACTTGCATGATCTGCATTAATTTCAGTATAAAAAGCTTAAGGCCAAACGTAGCATATGGTTTTAGGCTCTACTGGATCTTGAAATTTGGATATCAGATCTTATTTTTCTACCGGGAAAAAAATATCAACAAGCCTTCCGCAATTCAAAATTGGAAACGAATTTTAGGAAAAAAGAAAAGTATAAAAGGATTAATTACCAAATTTTAGATTTAGCTCCTTTATACCGTAAGCCTTTTCGTCTCAATATTTATTCTATTATTGCCAATTTCATCAGTATGTACCCAGATAACAATCTAGATTTAATGAGAGTGGGATGGGATTGGGGAAACAGTACATAAAAGAGGCTTAGGACATTCAAACTGATGTGTTGTCCCACATCTTATGCCACTTGCGCCCTTTTTTTTTTTTTTTTTAAGATTTTATTTATTTATTTGACAGAGAGAGACAGCCAGCAAGAGAGGGAACACAAGCAGGGGGAGTGGGAGAGGAAGAAGCAGGCTCATAGCAGAGGAGCCTGATGTGGGGCTCAATCCCACAACGCCGGGATCACGCCCTGAGCCGAAGGCAGATGCTTAACCGCTGTGCCACCCAGGCGCCCCGCCACTTGTGCCCTTTATCATAGTCTTTCCATAATGATTATTTTTCCCTTATATTATTTTTTTTAAATTGTGGTAAAATTGAAACAACATAAAATTACCCATTTTAAAGTATACAATTCAGTGGCATTTAATACATTCACAGTGTTCTCCACCATCACTGCCATCGACTTTCAAAGCATATTCATCACCCAAAAATGAAACCCCTTATTCATTTAGTAGTCACTCCCCATCCCTCCCGTGGCAACCGCTAATGTGCTTTCTGTCTCCATGGGTTTGCCTGTTCTGGATATTTAATATTTAGGGAATCATACAATATGTGGCCTTTAGTGTCTGGCTTCTTTCACTTAGCATCATGTTTTCCAGGTTCATTGACTTTGTAACAACCATTAATACTTTATTCCTTTTTTGAGTTGAATAATATTCCGTTATATGAATATGCCACATTTTGTTTATCCATTTCTCAATTGATGGAAATTTGGGTTTTTTCTATCTTTTGGCTGTTGTGAATAGTGCTTCTATCTACATTTATGTACAATTACTCGTTTGAATCCCCATTTTTGAAAAATACTGTATTTATTTATTTGACAGAGAGAGAGAGCATCAGTGGGGCACAGCAGGCAGATGGAGAGGGAGAAGCCGACTCCCAGCTGAGCAGGGAGACTGATACTGGGCTCGAACCCAGGACCCTGGGATCATGACCTGAGCTGAAAGCAGACGTTTAATCGACTGAGCCACCCAGGTGCCCCTGAATACCGATTTTCAGTTCTTTCAGGTATATACGTAGAAGTGGAATTCCTGGGTCACGGGGTAATTCTCTGTTTAATTTTTTGAAGAACTGCCAAATACAGCAACTGCATCATTTTACATTCCCATTAGTAATGTGTGAGTGTTCCAGTCTCTTCACATCCTCACCAACACTTATTATATTCTACTTTTTTCAGTAGTCTCTAAACCCAACGTGCAGCTCAAACTCACAACCCCAAGATCAAGAGTTGTACACTCCTCCAATTCAGCCACCCCCTCCATTTTTTTACTATAGCCATCCTAATGGGGATGAGGTATTATCTTGTGGTCTTGATTTGCATTTCCCTGATGACTGATGATACTGAGCATCTTTTCATGCTTGTTGGCCATTTGTACATATCCTTGGGAAAAAACATCTAATCGTTTGCCTATTTTTAATTTGGTGGTTTATCTTTTCATTGCTGAGTTGTAAGGGTTTTTTAAGTATTCTGGAAACTGACGTCTTACCAGAGACATGATTTGTAAA
Organism: Ursus americanus; assembly: GCF_024610735.1. Taxonomy (NCBI): domain Eukaryota; kingdom Metazoa; phylum Chordata; class Mammalia; order Carnivora; family Ursidae; genus Ursus; species Ursus americanus. The sequence goes on from NC_142164.1 coordinate 28,897,537, forward strand.
TATTTTACCTCATTGTGTAGGGTGTCTTTTCAGTTTCTTAATAGTGTCCTTTGATGCACAAAAAGTTTGATTTTGATGAAATCCAATTTATGTAATTTTCCTTTTGTTGCTTCTGCTTTGGTGTCATATTGAAGAATTCATTGCCAAATCCCAGATCATGAATTTTTCCCTGTTTTCTCCTGAAGAGAAGGAGTTTTATAGTTTTATAACTCTTTCTCTCTCTCTCTCTATATATGAGTTTTATATAACCATATATAAATGAGAGTTTTATAATCTTAATTCTTACATATAAGTATTTTCTCCATTTTGAGTTAATTTTTGTATATGATGTGAGGTATGTTTCCAGTTTGATTCTTTTGCATATAGATATCTAATTGTCCATCATTTCCTGAAGAGGTAATTATTTCCCAATTGAATGGGCTTGGCACCCTTAACCAAAATCAATCGACCATAGATGTATGGGTTGATTTCTGGTTTCTCACTTCTATTCCATTGATCTGTATGTCTATCCTTATGCCAGTACAATACTGTTTTGATTACTATAGCTTTTTTTTTTTTAAAGATTTTATTTATTCATTTGACAGAGATAGAGACAGCCAGTGAGAGAGGGAACACAAGCAGGGGGAGTGGGAGAGGAAGAAGCAGGCTCTCGGCAGAGGAGCCTGATGTGGGGCTCGATCCCAGAACACAAGGATCACGCCCTGAGCCGAAGGCAGATGCTTAACCACTGAGCCACCCAGGCGCCCCTGATTACTATAGCTTTGTAGTAAGTTTTGAAATTTAGAAATCTGGGTCCTACAACTTTTATTTTCTTTTTAAAGATTGTTTTGGCTATTTAGATTCCCTTAGAATTCCATATGATTTTTAGAATTCTTTTTCCTTGTACTTTTTGTTGAAAATTAGACATTCTGAATATTAGAATGTGACAACTTTGGAAATCACATTTTCTCCCCTCTCCTAGGTTTGTTGTTCCTGTTTCATTGAACAGAATACAAAGACCATACAATCCAGGTTTGCCTAGTTAGTGACTTTCTAAGCTATTTTTGTAATATCTGTATTCATTTTTTAAAAACTTCAGTATAAAAAAATGAAAATATAAAAGAATAAAATTTCAGCGTAGTTGACATACAATATGATACGAGTTTCAGGCATACAACACAGTGATTTGACAATTATATACATTATGAGATGCTCACCACGGTAAGTGTAATTATCACCTGTTTACCACACAAAGTTATTACGGTGTGATTGACTATATCCCCTATGCTGTACTTTTCATCTCCACGTACTTTTCATCTCATTTATTTTTAAGTAGACTCGACCCCCAGTGTAGGGCTTAAACCCATGACCCTGAGTTCAAGAGTCACATGCTCTACCAACTGAGCCAGCCAAGTGCCCTGACTCATTTCTTTTATAACTGGAAATTTGTAGCTCTTAATCCCCATTCACCTGTTTTGCCCATCCCTCAACCCCTCGCCTCTGGCAACCACCAATTTGTTCTCTGTATTTATGAGTCTGTTTCTGGTTTGTTTTGTTTTTTTGATTCCACATATAAGTAAAACCACATGGCATTTGTCTTTCTCTGTTTGACGTATTTCACTTAACATAATACCCTCTAGGTCCATCCATGTTGTTGCAGATGGCAAGATTTCATTCTTTTTTATGGTTGAGTAATATTCCTGTGTGTGTGTTGGTGTGTGTGTGTGTGTGTGTGTGTGTGTGTGTGTGTGTACCACATCTTCCTTACCCATATATCTATGGATGGACACTGAAATTGCTTCCATATCTTGGATATTGTAAATAATGCTGCAGTAAATAGAATACATATATCTTTTCAAATTAGTGTTTTATTTTCATTGGGTAGATACCCAGTAGTGGGATTACTGGTTGTATGGTATTTCTATTTTTAATTTTTTGAGGAATCTCCATCCTGGTTTACATAACAGCTGCACTCTTTGTCATGTATAGCCACTGAAGTCTATGTTCCATTAGCTTAGTGGCCAGCTAGTGTTTTGAAATACTTACCATCAATTCCTGGATTCAAAAATGAATAAAGATCAATAAAACAAGAAGGCAACCTACTGAATGGGAGAAAGATAGTTGCAAATGATATATCTGATAAGGGGTTAATATCCAAAATTTAAAAGTAACTCATACAACTCAACACCAAAAAACCAATCAAATTAATAAATGAGCAGAGGACCTAATTAGACACTTTTCCAAAGCAGACGTACAGATGGCCAGTAGACACATGAAACATCAGTAATCATCAGGGAAATGCAAATCAAAACCACAATATCACCTCACGTCAGTCAGAATGGCTAGTAACAAAAAGACAAGAAATTAGATCGGAGAAAAGGGAATCCTTGAACGTTGTTGGTGGGAACATAAACTGGTGCAGCCCCTGTGGGAAACAGTGTGGCGGTTCCTCTAAAAATTAAAAATAGAACTACCGTACAATCCAGTAATTGCACTACTGGACATTTAGCTGAAGAAAACAAAAACACTAATTTGAAAAAATGTATGCATCCCTACGTTTTTGGTTTTTGGTTTTTATATCTTATTTTTTAAAGGTTTTATATATTATTTACTTGAGAGAGAGGGAGAGAGTGCGTACACGCGAGTACATGAGCTGGTAGAGGGAGAGGGAGAAGCACACTCCCCGCTAAGCAGGGAGCTCGAAGCAGGGCTCGATCCCAGGACCCTGGGATCATGACCTGAGCTGAAGGTAGACGCTTAATAGTTTGAGCCACCCAGGCGCCCCACCTCTATGTTTATTGTAAGATATATGATATAGGCACTCCCATTTTTATTGTAGCATTATTTATAATAGCTAAGATATGGAAGTAACCTAAGTGTCCATCAATAGACGAATGGATAAAGAAGACGTGGCACACACTCACACACACACACACAACGCAATATTACTGAGCCATGAGAAGAATGAAATTTTGCCATTTGCAATAACATGGATGGACCTAGAGAAAATTATGCTAAATTAAATAAGTCAGACATAGAAAGACAAATACTGTATGATTTCACTTATATGTGGAATCTTAAAAAACAAAACAAACAACACCGACACACGAAATAGAAACAGAACAAACTGGTGGTTGCCAGAGGGGAGGAAGATGGGAGGATGGACAAAATAGGTGAAGGGGGTTAAAGAGTACAAACTTCCAGTTACAAAACAAGTAATTCAGGGTGATGAAAAGTCCAGCATAGGGGATACAGGCAATATATTGCAGTAATTTTGTATGGTGACGTATGGTAACTACACTTACAGTGTTAAGCATGGCATAATGTATATAATGTTGAATCACTGTGTTGTACACCTGAAACTAATGTATTTTATGTCAACTATACATCAAAAAGTAAGATCTTAAAAGAAAAGAAGACATTATACTTTTCCTAGTGTTTGGAGATTGTCTCTGTATTATGCACTCCTTCAATGCTTGGCCAGACTATGGACAACTCGGCCTTATCTTTTACTTCCTGCTTACACAGAGCCTGAGAGCCATCCAGACGTGAAAGCTCGTGGTATTCTCAGCTGTTTCTGAGCATGTGTCTAGCACGTGGCCTTCTTGATTCCTCTGCATACATAAGACCTTTTCAAAGCCTTTTTTCTTCCACGTGTCTCTTTTCTGAATCGTGTGTTCCCCACCCTTCTCAGTTGTCTATTCCTTGTCCTGACTGTTGTCTCTTGCCCCAGAACGCTGTGGCCAGTACTTGTGCCTTTAAATGCTTTGGCCAAAGGTACCCAGGAAGTGGCCTCAACCCTGGGTTCACTCCTTGTCAGACAAAACAAAGGCAAACCAACTCTGCCAGTCCTTGAGGGAGCTGGCAGAGCGGAGAAGACCCAGAACCACAATTCTTTGAGAATAAAGTCCATACTGCTCCTTCTAGTACCAGGAGAGCTGCCTTCCCATCCTCAAGGCTTCTACAGGCCTGGGGTCTGAAGGATGATAGGCAGACAATTCAAAACACCAAAGTGTTCCCTTACCACTGTTGGGGAGGAAGAATTTGCCTCTATACTTCCAAATTCGTCTGGGTAATCCAAGAGTTAAATTGACAGGAGACAGATTAACAGGAGAAAACCAACTTTAATTCATATGTATGGAGGCCTCAAAGATACAGGACCTAAGAAATGATGGAGGCGGGCAGTGTTTATACTTGTTACATAAAGAAACAGTAAATCTGGGAGAAATTGGCAGGACAAAGAAAACTGATGTTTGGGAACTTCAATTAGTTAGGAATTCTAAACAAAATTTGGGCCGAGGTAGTAAGTTAGGAGAAGTTACAAGGTTTGTTTACATGGGCTTCTCAGGCCCTGAATTCCCTGTCCCTGATGTCAAAGATGTTTGTCTGCCTCCTGGTGCCTCCTCTGCACCCCCCCCCCTGCAGGGAGGGTGCTTTTCACAGGGGAGATGTATTCCCTACTTTCTGGAGACAAAGGTGGATCGGAGTGTTGTTCCTACACTCGCTGTTTCTTTATTAACTTGAATTCAAAATAATCAGTATGGTGCTCTGGCTTGGCTTGGGGTGGCCCACCTTGAGCCCCAACACCACAAAGCAGCAGATTCTTTTTACACCAAGCCTTATCTGGTTGTTGTGAGTTTTTAGCTGGGTTCCAACATTCACCAAAAATTGATTCTGACAGCTTTTCCCAGCTCAGTTGCTTCGGGGGAGAGATGGAGCCCTGGAGTTCCCTACTCCACTGTTTTCCATTCTGTTAAAACTTTGACCTCTCCTTTATGGTCTCTTTTCCCTCTGTATATGAATATATTTAAATTTCTTTAATACTAAACAAAATTCGTCTTGACCTTGCATTCCCCAACATCCCTCCTTTACTTCTCAGAAAAAATTTTCTTCAAGGAGTAGTTTCTAATACCCTCCCTCAATGGTGACAAACAAAAATGTCTCCAGACATTCCCTAATGTCACCGGGGTGAAAACTCATTCCAGATTGAGATCCAGTGTATTAACTCAAATTCCGAACATATTTGGATTTAACCTGTTTTCACATGTACTTTTTAATTGTTTGGGGGGTTTTGTTTGGTTGGTCGGTTCTTGTTTTTGTTTGTGTTCTATAGCTCCATGAAATTTTATCCCATGTGTGAATGCATGGAACCATCGCCTCGATTAGGGTACAGGACTCTTCTCTCCATACGAAGAGACTCCTTGTTGTTATACAAACCATTTTCCTAAACAAGTGGCATAAAGGCGAAGAGCATGTGTATACTTCTACCTTTGTATAACAAATGGGAGACACAAGAACGTGTTTTTGTATTTAAATTTGCATAAACAATACGCTAGGTGATAAGTGGGCCTGTGTGGGGCAGGGTAGTTAAGCGATTCTTTTCATTGAATGTGTTATATTTGGGGATTTTTGAGCTATATCATTATGTTATCACTTCAAAGAATTAAAGATAGTAAATGAAAGCAAATAAATGGTATGGTTTCCAAGTAGCATTTCAACAGGTGTTCAGGCCGTAAGAGCAGATGACATATTGAGGCACCTGGCTGGCTCAGTCCGCAGCACATGCAAGTCTTGATCTCGGGGTCACGAGTTCAAGCCCCACATTGGGTGTAGAACTTACAATAAACAAACAAACAAACAAGCAAGCAAGCTACAATTTGGATGAACGTCAACAAAATTATTGAAAAGAAAAAAAGAGCAGATGACATAGTGACTGGACCACATCAGTCAGAGCTGCTATAAGAAAAGTAGAGACATGGAGCGCCTGGGTGGCTCAGTTGGTTAAGCGTCTGCCTTCAGCTCAGGTCATGATCCCTGGGTCCTGGGATCGAGTCCCATGTCAGGCTCTCTGTTCAGTGGGGAGTCTGCTTCTCCCTCTCCCTCTGCCCTTCTCTCGGCTCATGCTCCCTCTGCCTCTCTCTCTCTCAAGTAAATAAATAAAATCTTAAAAAAGAAAAGTAGAGAGAAACAGTGTTCAGAATCAGTAGATTCAGAATTAGACTCGGTGATATCATCTCCATGGGAACACCTGTCTGATTTCTTCCTTTACAGAGACAGTTCCCTTAACAGTCAACTAAATCACGTCTGTGAAACACTTAATAAACACTAGAGACTGTAGTACATGAAGCTTGTACACCTTTCCCTTAACAGCAAAACGTCATTGCCCCACCATCAGGATGGCACAATATAAATTATTAGTCTAAGCAGGAATACCACCTCCTTCCTTCCATAAACTCTGCCCAATATCATGAGGTCAGTGCAGATCACACAGCGCAGATGTTTTTAAGGTCATTATCAGATCAAAAGTTAGATTGCATAAAAAATCATGATAGATGATTTTGTTTTCTCACTTACATATACGGATGTCACCTGTGATGTTGATGGGTACAGATGGAGAAGTTACGCTTTTACAGATGTTACATGGTTCCGTTTAAGGCTGGACATGAAACTATTTGAATTGACCACTACAATCTCCTTTTAATAAACATTTAAAAAATGGTTTTTCGTTGTGCCTGTGGTTGTTTCATGGTTGTGGTTGTTCCTGTTCTATTACTTCGATGTTTAAGCTTGTATTATGTGTTAGATACCATACAGAATGCATGAAAGCTGAAAGTTCAATCTCAGTTCTCAAAGAATCCTAACGGAAAACTTAAACATTATGGGTTGCACACAGAAAGGGACTAGAAAGAAACAACACTTTTTGCTTTTCCTGTAACCCTCAGTGATCTACCTTTTATGAAGTATTAAGTGTTGAGCACAGTGATAGGTGCTTGAAATACATTATGTCTATAATTTTACAAGCTTCAGTTGTGTTCTAGTTTTTCCTAAGTGATAAAGATGCATTGGTGGTTTTGTTTTTTTTTTTTTTTTTGGTCTTGTGTAATACTATTAAAGTAAGTAAAGAAAAACTTTGATCTTTTTCTTTTTCACGTTAATTTTTTTTTCTTTTTAAGTAGTCTCCGTGCCCAGCGTGGAGCCCAGCCCTGGGCCTGAACTCACGACCCTGAGACCTGAGCTGACACCAAGACTTGGACGCTTAAGGTACTGAGCCACCCAGGTACCCCTTCATCTTCATTTTTTAAGTAGTCTCTGTGCCCAGTGTGGGGCTCAAACTCACAACTCCGAGATCAAGAGCCCAAGCTCTACCGACTGAGCCAGCCAGGTACCCCTCATTTTAATTTCTAAAACCTGTAGCAATCTACAATCCTCTGCATTTATATTATACACTGTGTTAGGAAGGAAGATTTTTTTCTCTATCCTGGAAGATCCTTCTGGCTGGTCTAAGAATGAAATTGACATCAGATAGTTTAACAGAAGAAAATGAAATTCAATTATGTACATACAGGGAAGCCACATACACATGAGCGATTCCAAAGAGAGGCAAAATGAGGTATATAAGTCATGGGGGACTAAGTAGAAAGGGGATAGGGGTCTGGGGTTTTCAAAGGAAGGAAGATGAGTCACAGAAAGAATGGAAAGAGTAAATGTTTGGTAAACAAAATGTTTGCTGGACTATCCAGAAACAACGAAACATACCTTGCAAGATTTCTCCCTTGTCTGCCATATCTAGTTCATATTATATTATATTGATGTATGATAATAGCTCCCTTCCTCGAACAGTACCTCTATCTAACTTCTTTTAGGCAGTTAGCACGGAGGCAAAAAAGAAAAACTTATTAAGGCTTCTGTTTCTTAAAAATAACTACCTAAAATAATCCACATGCCAATGAGACACATGGCCGGGGGTGGGCATGGGGCAGAATTTGCTCCCCTGCGCCGCCAAACCTAGAACGGCAAAGAGAAAGTTCTTTTCCCTCCACTACAGTACTCTGAGTCAAGACGACGTCCTTTTCTCTGCGGGCCACTGTGGCAGGTAAAGGAGCCTCCAAGGCAGAGATGGCGGGCTGAGGCCAGGATCCTGAGCACACTTGGAACGCTCACGTCAGTGGACAGCGAGCCTGCCCCTGCCGCTGGCACACTTGGGTCCACCGTTGAAGACAACATCATTCTCGCCTCGCCCCAGAGGGATACCGAGACACCCCCCGCCCCCCGCCTCGGGCCAAGCTGGCTAGTGTTACTTGAAGTGACTAAAGGCAGAGAAGTTGACATTCCTGTCCCTCCCAGGAAGGAGGCGGCCATCCTCCGGAACAGGCGCCTCAAACCACCAGGCACGCTGGGCTGCCCCACTGCCGCTTCTCTCCTGGCAGACACCTGGTGAGGACACTGCCCGGAAAGAAGGGAGAAGCTTCCAGTTCCGGGGGAGACAGATCAGAGAGGGTCCGCTGAGGAGGACTGCTGTGCTCCGGGGGAAGGCAGCGCGATCACCCTGACCGTGAGGAGGAAGACGTGCCCTCTGCTTTGCTGGTAAGCACCCGCACAGTAGTAAAGACGGGAAAGGTAAGACAGCAGTGCCAGCGCGGGCCTGGCTGTTCCCCCCAATGCGCACGTGTACACACACACACAGACCCAGGCCCAGGCTTTCCTCGAGGACCTGATCCAGGAGCCAAGTGGAAAGGGGCTGCGGGGCTCCACGGGGGAATGTGCTGGGGAGGCAGCTCCACTCACGGGGGCTGGACTCCAACACCAGGCCGCCATAGTAGGAGAGACAAAAAGCGGCCTCACGATTAGTGTGGGAGGGGGGACTTGTCCCCACAGGAGGCTTTACCCTGCTTCACGTGGCCCTTGGTGACCGGGTCGTTCTGGTGCGGAGGGCTGCCCCACCAAAGGCAGGCCTCACGCCGACCCAGGCCGGCCCAATGCAGAGTGTCCGCCGAGGCCTCTCCCTTTCGGTCGCCTCACTTCCCCTCTCCCATCTTAGTATTTGGTCCTTCTGCTGCAGGAGCACGTGGGCGCAAAAAGCCAGTGTCTTGGAGCTCATTCTGGGGCGACCCAGGTTTCCTGGAGGTCACATCTGCATCATCATAGCCAAAGCACAAAGCGGCCGACTGAGGTAGAGGCTGACACTAGTTCCCTGTTTCCAGCCCTGGTTTCGTAAAACAGCTCTTCCCGTGTGTGCAAATAGACGGAGGGCTCCGTTCATATTTTCTTTGGTGAAATACTGTATGAGCTCATATACATGGGGAACCTTCAAAGAAAAAAACAAAGCTCCTAGATAAAATGGTGAGATTTATGGTTACCAGAGGGGGTGGGGATGGGGAATTGGATGAAGGTGGTCAGAAGGTACAAATTTGCCCTTAAAAAAAATAAGTACTAGGGCACTGGGGTGGCTTCAGCTCAGGTGATGATCCCAGGGTCCTGGGTTCAAGCCCCACATCGGGCTCCCGGCTCAGTGGAGAGTCTGCTTCTCCCTCTCCCTCTGCCGCTTCCCCTGCTTGGGCTCACTCTCTCTCAAATAAATAAATAAAATATTTTTTTTAAAAAAGTACTGGGGCACCTGGATGGCTCAGTCATTAAGCGTCGGCCTTCAGCTCAGGTCATAATCCGTGTCCTGGGATTGAGCCCCACATCAGGCTCCCTGCTCAGCAGGGAGCCTCCTTCTCCCTCTCCAACTCCCCCCTGCTTGGGTTCCCTCTCTTGCTGTCTCTCTCTGTCAAATAAGTAAAAATAAAATCTCTAAAAAAAATAAGTACTGAGGTTATAATACACAACCTGCCTATAGGCCCCACTGCTGTAGGGTATTTATGGAAGCTGTTAAGAGGGTCAATCCTAAGAGTTGTCACCACAAAGAAAAGAACATTTTCCTTTTTCTGTTTTTGTTTGTATCTCTAGGACACGATGATGGTAACTGAACTTACCGTGGTAATCATTTCACAGTAGGTGTGAGTCAGATGGTCATGCCGTACACCTCAAATGTATACAGTACTCTGCGTAACTCATGTCTTCATAAAACTGGGAAACATTTCTTTGAACATTCCAAGTGCTGTAGAGTTTGGAAATGGATGAGAACATTTTGTGTTTTTCCCCATTTGTGTCTTGTGGCTCCTTTTCCCTTCAGACCCCGACTGAGAGAGCACAGTGCAAGCCCGAGGAGGCCAACATCAACTCACCCAAACTTCAGGCTACCTGTTCCTCCGAGCTTGCTTTGCCTGCTCCACAAAGCAGAGAGGCGTGGGCCTGCCCAGCCCTGGCCACACCTGACTGAGCCCAGCCCCTGGTCTGGGGGCCTGCTTTCTTGGCTGCCTGTCTGGCCTCCCCAGCTCCACTCCTGCCTCCCCTTTCCGTCCCATAAATTACACTCTCCATGACTCAAAGCTAATAAACCCACCCGAGTTTTCTTTTTCTCTCTTTCTCATTCTCTTTTTAAAAGATTTATTTATTGAGAAACAGGGAGAGAGAACATGCACATTTGCACGGGGATTGAGCAGAGGGAGAGAGAGCAAATATGGAGCAGGCTCCCCGCTGATTGAGGAGCCCCATGTGGGGCTCCATCCCAGGACCCTGAGATCATGACCTGAGCCAAAATCAAGAGTTGGTCACTTAACTGACTGAGCCACCGAGGGGCCCCTTTCTTTTTTCTTTTTCTTTCTTTTTTTTACTTTTTAAAGATTTTATTTATTTGACAGACAGAGACATAGCGAGAGAGGGAACACAAGCAGGGGGAGTGGGAGAGGGAGAAGCAGGCTCCCCACTGAGCAGGGAGCCCGATGTGGGGCTGGATCCCAGGACTCTGGGATCATGACCTGAGCCGCTTAAGGGCTGAGCCACCCAGGTGGCCCCAGGCGGCCCTTTTCTTATCTTTTTTTTTTTGTTGTTGTTGTTATTTTCAAATTATCCTTTGCTACAATTTAGGCTTTTCTATGATTTCAGACAATCACCCCTTGATCTTGTTGAGCCACAAATTAGCTGGCACTGACTGAGCCAATGGAAAGTCTTTCGAATTACCACATGAAAGAATCCAGCCTGAGGTTAGTCATCCCCCCCACTAGTGACAATATCCGTACAATGTCTTCACAATAGGACCACAAAAAGGAAGATCAAAATCTGAGGTGTTAGAAATGTCTCAATAGAAAACATTGACTAATGCATTTGGTAGTTAAAGAATTTTGAATGTGTGTGATATCCCCGAGGCATAATTAATTCTCACCTAACATTTCCACCTTTGTGAGGTGGGTGGAACTTTGTTGGAAATTGTTTTTGTAGTCTGTTTCCTGTAGTCTTCAAGGTACTTTTCGCTGTCTTAAGAATTAAATTGACGTGAGACAGATTAACAGGAGAATCGAACTTCCATATAGAGGGAGAACCCACATAAGCATGAGAGATTCCCAAGACAGTCAGGCAAAATGAAGTATAAATATCTTTCTGGACTAAGGAGGAGGAGTTAGGAGTCCGGGGGCTTCAAGGGGAAGCAGGACAATTCACAGGAAGAATAGAAGAGTAAATGTTTGGTAAACAAATCTTTATGGATCATAGAGAAACAACAGGACAAAGAGAATTGTAACGGATTTGCTAACTTCCTCCCTATTGCCCCTAGTTCAGATTATAATGTAGTTGTCTATGGTGATCGCTCCCTTCCTGGATCTGGTCCTCTATCTAAATTCTTTTAGGCAGTTAGTGGGAAGGTCTTTTTTCCCCAGCCCCAAATTCCATATATTCTGTTCTATGTTTTTTTCCTAAAGTTTTTAAATTTTACATTTAAGTCCATGATGCATTTTGAGTTGATTGTTGCGTAATATATGAGGTCTAGTTCAAGGTCAGTTTTTTTGCCTATGGATGTCCAATTGCTGCAGCATCATTTGTTTAAAAGTCTATCTTTCTGGGACACCTGGGTGGCTCAGTCGGTTAAGCAGCTGCCTTCAGCTCGGGGTCCTGGAATGGAGTCCCGTGTCAGGCTCCTTGCTCATCCGGGAGCCTGCTTCTCCCCCTGCTTGTGCTGGCTTTCTCTCTCTTTGACAATTAAATGGATAAAATCTTAAAAAAAAAAAAAAAAAGGTCTGTCTATCCTCTGTTGAATTGCTTTTGCAGCTTTGACAAAAATCATTTGAGCATATTTGTGTGGGACTGTGTTTGGGCTCTCAGTTCTGTTCTATTGATCTCTGTTTCTTTCCTCCTGCCAATGCCACACTTTCTAAATTTCATTCAGTTTATTCATAATAAAACTTAACATCTGGTAGAATAATTCCACCCCTTTTCATTTTTTTCCCCAAATTCTTTCAGCTCTGGGGTGCCTGGCTTGCTTAGTTGGTAGAACTGCGACTCTTGAAATCAGGGTCATGAGTTCAAGCCACACATTGGGTGTGGAGCCTACTTAAGAAAAAAAGTTCTTTTAGCTCTTCTAGGTCAATTGCTTTTCCATATAAATTTTAGAATGTGCTAGCCTGTGTCTGCAACAAACATTGCTGGGATTTTTATAGGACTTCCACTAAATATACAGATCAATTTAGGTGAATTTGGGGGTTACTGTTTTACTTTCATGAGTCATTCATTCATTCATTCCCTGACCATTGTGGAAACTATGTGTTTGATAGTCTGGATTTTCTGTTATTTTCCCCTAAACATGTTATGGGTTGTCTTGGCAAGCAGTTACATTATGGACAGATTTTATCCTTTCTAGCACATGTCTGTTTCAGTTTTCCTTTTGTTTCTAGGGAGACTCTCTTGGTCCATGTATGTACTCTTTCATCCTAAAATGCGACCTTTCTGTGGTTTCACATCTTTTAACCTTCCAGTTGTTGCTCTGCCCCTGCACTCTTTGGATTTTAACCCCACATATGTACAATTTTAGAGTCTTTCAAGAATTTGAGAGAAGTTTATATGCACATTTGAGAACTCCCCGTGGAACCTCCCTTTCCTAGTGTATTCTCTACATTCATAGCCAATCTAGCACCGCTGAACGCTGTCCTCTGCCTGCAAAGGCCATAGAGACTGCAGCTTCCGCTCACTTTCTGGGGCCACATGCCATGCAGCCTGGGGGTTATTTGAAGGCAACGATCCTGCTAGATGTGGGAGTGACCTATAATGTTTCCCTTCTTCCAATGGCCTGATCCCCTTCAATTTCTACCCTTTAGGTCACTCTCCAATGCCTGCAAACAGTTTTTCATTTTTGCCAGAATTTATCATTTTTTGGCACACAGGTTAGTTGGATATAACCTAGTCCACCATTATCCCCTTTGTTCTTTTATTCCTTGTTAATTTTAAATCATCAGATTTTTTAAGAAGTTGTCCTGTGGGAGGTATATTTTTATACATTTACCTAAAAATTTTTTTTCTAATCACAGTTGTTCTGCTGAAAAATATTTTAAATCTCCAGTGGATAATCCTCCTTTCCGTCCCAAATTAAATTGATCACACCACTTCAGAGGAAGAAAGGATCAAATGCTTTTTTTTTTTTAAGATTTTATTTATTTATTTGACAAAGGGAGAGCACAAGTAGGCAGAACAGAAGGCAGAGGGAGAGGGAAAAGCAGGCTCCCCGCTGAGCAGGGAGCCCCACATGAGGCTTGATCCCAGGACCCTGTGATCACAACCTGAATCAAAGGCAGACACTTAACCAACTGAGCCACCCAGGTGTCCTAAGGATCAAATGCTTTATACTTTGATTGCTTAGACTTGAGAAATGTGAGCTTTCCCTCTGATGGTCAAACTCTTTTGGCGGCTTGTAATGGATGTAAGCACAATAGCAGTATTTTTTACCTTTCTATTTCTAATAATTATTGCAGAATATCTAGATGGACAGGCTGGCAGAGAATCAGAAACACTGCATTATTACTCCAGTTCTTTTTCCTCCCTAAGATGCATTTTATTATTTTTAACATTAATTTATTATTGTTAAAGATTTTATTTATTTATTTGAAAGAGAGAGAGAGCACAGAGGGAGAGGGAGAAGCAGACTCCCCATGGAGAAGGGAGCCCGATGATGCAGGGCTCAATCCCAGGACCCTGAGATCATGACCTGAGCCGAAGGCAGACGCTCAACCAACTGAGCCACCCAGGTGCCCCTTAATTTGTTTTTTTTAAGTAGGCTCCATGCCCAGCATGGAGCCCAAGGTGGGGCTTGAATTCATGACTCTGAGATCCAGACCTGAGCTGAGATGAGGAGTCAAACACTTAACCAACTGAGCCACCCAGGTGCCCCCTAAGAGGCATTTTAAAATAAAGCAAAGAAATGAAGAAAAATCCCTCATTGCTCTAGTTCTTATCTAAACTGTCCTAAATCTGCACTTGTAGAGTCTTTCAACCCTCTGTCTTGTTTTTATGGTGTTTCTTTCTTGTATCATTGGACTTTATGTGCTGTTGAGGCAGACGTTTCTAAGCAGAGGTATAAGATGATTAGTTCCTTCCGCAGCACAGTATGTCACAGAAGTGACGATATTTTAGAAGAGTTTCAGGAATAACTAGTAATTTTTCAAAGTTCTAAGTCAGGCATTGAAAGGAACATATTCTTTTTTTTTCCTCCAAAATTCCCAGTGTCCTTATTTCTCGGAGCTAATTGCTCTGTGCAAGCACTTAGGAAATCTACACAAAGAATACACATGTCTATGGCAGTCCTGTCGGCCTGGATGCAATTTCTCAAGGGTCCTCTGCATACCTGAGCATTGTCTCCCCCTTTGAGCTCAAAGTCGGTGCTCAGGGAAACATGCAGAGAAGGACAGCCCCAGCCCCTCCCAAAAGGGGACATGTGGTGGAGGAGTGGCAGGCCCTGAAGAAGTCCGAAAGCAGACGCGCACGGCAGAGCTGTGCAGGATATGGTATGATTGTTATTGTTGTTTTAAGATTTAATTTATGTATTTGACACAGAGAGAGACAGCCAGAGAGAGAGGGAACACAAGCAGGGGGAGTGGGAGAGGAAGAAGCAGGCTTCCAGCGGAGGAGCCTGATGTGGGGCTCGATCCCAGGGACCTGGGATCACACCCTGAGCCGAAGGCAGACGCTTAACGACTGAGCCACCCAGGCGCCCCAAGATACGGTATGATTGTTGAATCTGATCCAAGTCGTCTTGGATTTGGATCAAAATCAGAAGAAGAAGTGCTTTCACAGAAGAGCGTACCCGAGTGCTAGCAGTTTCTGGGTCAAGCCCGGCAGCGAACACAGGTGCTTCTTGAGCTGTAGGCAGGTCTGCCGCAGGGCCGGTCCGAAAGACTACTTCGGATGCCAGATCGTGGATGACCAAGTTCACTGCCACAACTGCTCCAAGCCAAAGTGCCCTTTGGCGGCCACCTGGAATCAGGTAACCGCTTACCCGTCTCGAAGCTCACTTCCCAATTCCATTTCCCCACAGGAACCTGCTTCTTGAGAACTTCATTTAAGGAGCTCACCAGGAGGGACGCCCGGGTGGCTCAGTCGGTGAAGCGTCTGCCTTTGGCTCAGGTCATGATCCCAGGGTCCCGGCATCGAGTCCTGTGTTGGGCTCCCTGCTCAGCAGAGAGCCTGCTTCTCCCTCTGCCTGTCGCTCCCCCTGCTTGCATTCTCTTTGACAAATAAATAAATAAAATCTTTAAAAAGGCGGGGAGCTCACCAGGACATTCCCAGGTCTGGAGCCAGGCCTTGATCTATTCTCTTTCCGACAAGAATGTTGCTTGTGTCTCACTTTAGGGTTAAGCAGATTGAAACCCCCTCTTGCTGACCCTGAAATCAGCAGTCCTCAGCAGGGCAAGTGTTATTTTGTAATGCTGGCCATTTACCTTGTAAACCTGCTGAAGTCCCATCATCCTGGGGAATATTCCAGGCTTTCTTTTTGCGAGCTTGGTGTCTGCAGCCCACATCCTGTAGATGGGTTAATTTGGTTATTTATAGCATGTAAGCAAGGGACAGCCACACTTGGTTGGCTCTTGAAGTGAGAAGGTTTTACATAGTGAAGCACCTAAATTGGCCCAGAATCCAAAGGATTTCCTTGTGTGATAGCATCAGGGGCAGAACTGGAAGGGACGGCATCCAACCTGGTTGTGTGTTCTGCTTCCTTCCAGGTGGAAGAACTAGTGCAAGAGGAATCATTTGCATATTATGACCACGTTCTCCTCCAGTCCTCCTTGGACCCGATGGGAGTGTAGCGACTTGCTCCCGTCCAGGTGGCCAGCATGATGGAAGAGCCAAGCTCACCCTGGGAAAGGGTGTCCGCCTCGGTTATGCCTTCTGTATTCTGTGCCGACCCACCTCCCTTCCAGTCCCTCCAGACAAGATGACCGTAGTATGCCAGGATGTGTGAACTTGACAAACCAGAAAAAGAAAGTCTCGTCATTTTAGTGCTTATTTCAACAGATGTTTAGGCTCTGGGCACCGTTCTAGGTTCTGGGAATAAACTGTCAAACAAAAGACACAAAAACCTCCGACTGCATGGAACTTGCCTCTACTGGTGGGGATGCAGGTGGTAAGCCAAGTAAATAAGGGTACGATGAGGTGCTAAGAGCTAGAGGGAAATAAATGGAGCAGGGACATGGTGTAAAATGTTTCCAGGAGAAGGGTAAGAGATGAAATTTTAGTGAGGGTGGGCAATTAAGAGCCCCTGGTGAATTTGTTTTGAGTGTAGGCCAGAAGAAAGTGAGAGAACAAGCCTTTACAGATATCTGGGGGGGGGGGGCAGGGCTTTCCAGGCAGAGGGAAGAGCTAGGTAATTTCTACCCCTGAGCATAGCATGGAGATCATGGGTAACAAACGAAGAACCCTATAAGCCACCTCGATGTTGCTTCCATGGCACAAATCTTTGCTCAGTCAATGAGCCCTTTAGCACAGTCCCCAGATCTAGGGTCAGAATCCTCCCCAACACAGCATGTATGAATTCGCCACTGCTGCCATAGCAAATGACCACAAACTTTGTCACTTAACACAGATTTCTCATCTCCCGGTTCTGTAGGCCAGCAGTCTAGGTAATAAGTAGCTTTGCTGGATCCTGTTTACAGTGTGACAGAGGTAAAGTCCTGGTGTGAGCAGGGCTGTCTTTCTTTCTGGAGGCTTGGGGGATGAATTCACTGCTAAGGTCATGCAGGTTTTTAGCTAAATTCGTTTCTTGTAGTTTGGGGATTGAGGACCTCCTTTCCTGTTGTCTGTCAGCTGGAGGCAGTTTTTGCTTTTAGAAACCTTCTTCTCATGCTTTTTTTTTTTTTTTTTTAAGATTTTTATTTATTTATTTGACAGAGATAGAGATAGCCAGCGAGAGAGGGAACACAAGCAGGGGGAGTGGGAGAGGAAGAAGCAGGCTCATAGTGGAGGAGCCTGATGTGGGGCTCGATCCCAGAACGCCGGGATCACGCCCAGAGCCGAAGGCAGACGCTTAACCGCTGTGCCACCCAGGCGCCCCTCTTCTCATGCTTTTTGTGCGGCCTTCCTTCCACAACAGCTGGTGGCGTCCCTCTCACAATCTGAATCTCCCCCACTGTTCCTTTTGCCACAAGTCTGTTGCCTGTAGTCAGGTGAAGTTCTCTGCTTTGTATTATAATTCTTTTTTTTTTTTTAAAGATTTTTATTTATTTGAGAGAGAGAAAGAGAGAGAAACAGAGAGCATAAGAAGGGGGAGGGTCAGAGGGAGAAGCAGACTCCTCTCTGAGCGGGGAGCCCGATGCAGGACTCAATCCTGAGACTGAAGGCAGTCACTTAACCGACTGAGCCACCCAGGCACCCCAAACTCTCTGCTTTTAAGATGCTTGTGTGATTAGAGTGGCTCCACCCAGCTAACCCAGGATAATCTCCCTATGTTAAGGTCCATAACCTTAATTATATCTGCCAAGTACTTTTTTTTTTTTTAAGATTTTATCTATTTATTTGAGAGAGAGCACGAGCTGGAGTGGAGGGGCAAGGGGCAGTGGGAGAGGGACAGGCAATCTCAAGCAGACTCCCTGCTGAGCACAGAGGCCAATACAGGGCTCCATCCCAGGACCCCAAGATCACGACCTGAGCTAAAGTCAGACCCTTAACCAACTGAGCCACCCAGACGCCCCTGCCAAGTCCTTTTTTGGTATATAACGTAACATATTCACAGGATACAGGGATTTGGGCATGGACATCTCTGGTCAACTATTCCATCTACCCCAAGACACTCCAGAGAGTGGCACTAGCAGGCATAGGAAGAGGGGATGAAACTTGTTTGCCTTCCCTGATCCAGATAATGACAGGGAATTCAGGCCTTTCACATCCATACAGCTAGACTTTGGCTCAGCCCATTGCACCTTGTGTGTTAGCTTTCTTTCCTCTTTTTTAAAGATCTTATTTATTTATTTATTTATTTATTTATTTATTTATTTATTTGACAGAGAGAGAGAGACAGCCAGCGAGAGAGGGAACACGAGCAGGGCAAGTGGGAGAGGAGGAAGCAGGCTTCCAACGGATCAGGGAGCCTGATGCGGGGCTGGATCCCAAGACCCTGGGATCACGTCCTGAGCTGAAGGCAGATGCTTAACGACTGAGCCATGCAGGCGCCCGTGTGTGTTAGTTTTCTATTGCCATGTTAACAAGTTTCTATTTCCATGTTAACAAATTACCAGAAACGTAGCTGCTTAAACCAACAGAAATTTATTATATCATAGTTTCTTTGTGTCAGGAGTATGGGCATAGCTTTGCTAGGTCCCCTATTCAGGGTCTCACAGCCTGTCATCAAGGTGTCAGTCAGGCCATGTTTTTATCTGGAGTCTTGACTAAGGAAGCATCTACTCCCAGACTCATTTGAGTTGTTGGCAGAATTCATTTCCTTGTGGTTTTAGGACTAACGTCCCTATTTGTTAGCTGCCTATCTGCCAAAGGCCACTCTCAGCTTCTAGAAGCTGCCTGAAATTCCTTGCTGTGGGGCCCTCACCATAGGCAATCTCACATCATTGTAGCTTACTTTCTCAGAGCCAGCGAGGGAAGTTTCTCTCTCCAGTCCGCTAACATATGTAGTCTTTTTTTTTTTTAAGATTTTATTTATTTATTTGACAGAGATAGAGACAGCCAGCGAGAGAGGGAACACAGGCAGGGGGAGTGGGAGAGGAAGAAGCAGGCTCCCAGTGGAGGAGCCTGATGTGGGGCTCGATCCCAGAACTCCGGGATCACGCCCTGAGCCGAAGGCAGACGCTTAATGACTGAGCCACCCAGGCGCCCCGACACTAAATAAAATTTTTGTACCCAAAGTGTGTGAGGACTTCACTTTTCAAAGTGCTTTCATAACTGTTAATTTCACATTGGTTGTTCTGAACATCACACCCATTCAAAGTCAAATGGCTTACAAAACCAAACTGCGTGCACAAGTGTATACACACACACACACACACACACACACACACACACACACACTCTTCTAATTTTGTTCTCAGACCTGCTTATCCTGGGATACAGCACCCCTGATGTGGGGCTCTGGAAATGTAGACATTTTTCTACTAACCTGAGTAGGTAAATCTTTTGGTGCATAAAAGAAGAATCTTAACATTTTCAATAGAGACAGAACGATGTTTGCTTTAAATTTTATTGCCCCTTGTGTTTGTGACTGAATTGAACCTAGTGATAAGTCCCTAATTACCTAACGGAGGAAATTCTCATTATATTTAATCATTTCATGACATGCTTCAGACCTTGTGATAGAGTGCAGGGCTTGCCGCCAGGTGTTGATTGGGATTTAAAAAAAAATCATTTACCATTTTAAATTGCACATCTCAAATATAAGCAATTTTCAATGTTAGCATGAACATGTAACTACTACATTCCACTTTCAGGATCCATGTTTGCTTTGTACCTATTGCTTATCGGAAGGTTTGCTAATTACTTATGTCAGTCAAGTGCCTGCCTTCCGCTCAGGTCATGATCCGGAGGTCCTGGGATCGGGGCCTGCATGGGGCTCTCTGTTCATGGGGAGTCTGCTTCTCCGTCTCACTCTCCCTCTGTTCTCTCTCTGTGTCTCTCAAATAAATAAATAAATCAGTCTTAAAAAAAAATAAGAAGGTTTGCTAATTATTTAGCTGAGGAACACTTGCTAATAAGTATTTTGTTTTACTAGCCACAGTAAATATTAAGCATGAAATAAAAGGTATTTATCATGCTTCCTGTCTATCTCAACCCTGCATGGGAAAAGGTAAGATTAGGTAATGGTTGTACTGGATCTCTTTGGAGAAGTGAGTTTCTCTTTGGTTTTATAGTCCTGATGTTTTTCATTTCTATCCTTCCCTCCAGAAATTTGATGGGTATAATCATGTGAGATGACAGGTACTAGCTATATGCAATATTTCTCTGGATTTGCTTGGGTTCTCTGTCAAGAGCAAACCCTTAGAAGCTTTTTAGTGATCCTGCCTCTACCTGTTTTAACCAGTATAGTCTACCGACTTCCCCAGGCACAAGAGTAACTTTGTTGGGGTTATAATTTGCAGAACATAAATCTGGTGCTTAACTAAGTCCTCAAATTTATTTAGAAATCCCCTTAAATGTATTACAAGTATTAGCGACATTTTATATAATTTTCTTGATAATGAATTTTATGATGGGACCGTATACCATGTCTGGAAATACTTATTTTTATATCCTTTCTTTTCCTCATTTATTTTTATTGTCAAATCATTTCAAATACTCAGGAAAGGGGCGCCTGGGTGGCTCAGTTGTTAAGCATCTGCTTCGGCTCAGGGCGTGATCCCAGAGTCCTGGGATCGAGCCCCGCATCAGGGTCCTCAGCTGGGAGCCTGCTTCTTCCTCTCCCACTCCCCCTGCCTGTGTTCCCTCTCTCGCTGGCTGTCTCTCTCTCTGTCAAATGAATAAATAAAATCTTTAAAAAAAATACTCAGGAAAAATGAAGGAATACTAGGATTATGACCCTGGCACATCCTTCACCTATATATATTTTTTTAATTAAATGTCATATTTGTTTTCTGTCTCCTAAACCTTGTGAAAATAAGTTAATTGTCATGACAATTGTAACTCTAAATATTTCCATCAGACATCTCCTTCAAAAAGGAAATGTTCCTTCATAACCACAATGCTATTGCTGCATCTAAAACAATTAATAATGTCATAATAGCATCATACACCTAATCTATATTCAAATTTCCCCAATTGTCCCAAATGTCTTTTATAGCTGTTTTTAGAATAAGTAGGTTATGCATTACATTTATGTTGTATTTAGATATTACATCTCTTCAGGTTCTTTTAATCTATGATACATCTATTTCCCACCTTTCTTATGACATTGGCTTTTTAAAAAGTTGTTTTGGGGCACCTGGGTGGCTCAGATGGTTAGGCGTCTGCCTTTGGCTCAGGTCATGATCGCGGGGTCCTGGGATGGAGTCCCGTGTCGGGCTCCTTGCTCAGTGTGGAGTCTGCTTCTCCCTCTGCCCTCTGCTGCTCCCCCTTCTTGCGCTCTCTTGCTCTCCCTGTCAAATAAATAAATAAATCTTAAAGAAAAAAAGTTGTCTTGTAGATTGTCCCACCTCCTGGATTACTCTGTTTTATTATGGTGTCATTAAATTTGTTCCCATATTTCCTGTATTTCCCAGCAACTGCAGGGTAGATCTATCAACATAACTGAATCAGTTCAGGTTAAAAATTTTGACAGGAAGGGCTCCTGGGTGGCCCCATTGGTTAAGCGTCTGCCTTAGGCTCAGGTCATGATCCAGGGTCCTGGGATCAAGCCCCACATAGGGCTCCTCGCTCAGCGGGGAGCCTGCTTCTCCCTCTCCCTCTCCCTCTGCTGTTCCCCCTGCATCTGTGCTCTCTCTCTGTGTCAAATAAATAAAATTTTAGAAAAGTTTGTTTTGACAAGACTACTTCACAAATGTTAATGTTGTTTTCCTCCTTTTTAAGCTGGCAGTTTCTTATATTTCTATATTTTTTATTTTTTGAAGATTAGAGACTGTGACAGTCAACAATGCCTAGCTAGAATTTATTAACGATAATGTAATTTTTTCCCAGGGTATCCATTTTTTAAAGAAATTAAGCATAGTTGACACACAATGCTATATTAGTTTCAGGTGTACAACATAGTGATTCCACAATTCTATACATTATGCAGTGCTCACCATGATAAGTGCAGTCACCATCTGAGCTGGTATTCTTTTATTTTTTCATTATTATTTTAAGATTTATTTATTTATGGGCACCTGGGTGGCTCAGGTGGGCAAGCATCTGCCTTCGGCTCTGGTCGTGATCTCTGGGTCCTGGGACTGAGCCCCGCATCGGGCTTCCTGCTCGGCAGGGAGTCTGCTTCTCCCTCTCCCTCTCCCTCTGCCCCTCCCCACCACTCACTCTCTCTCTCTCTCTCTCAAATAAAGGAGGGGCAGAGGGAGAGGGAGAGAGAATCTCAAGCAGACTCTGCACTGAGCACAGAGCCCGATGTGGGGCTGGATCTCACAACCTTGAGATCACGACCTGAGCCAAACCAAGAGTTGGATGCTCAAATGACAGCAAACCAGGCGCTGCTAAGCTGGTATTCTTTTAAAAAGAAATCTTTCTTTTTTATCCCTGGCCCTCTCACCTCTCTCTCTTCTTCCTTCTGACCCTCAGTCTTGTCTTTCCCTTTCTCTCTAATTATGGACTCGTGTGTTTTATAAGCCAGTGGATTATATTTTCATTATTTTTTATTCTTTAAGACTTTAAATTTTTATTTATTTATTGAGAGAGAGAGAGTGCAAGTGAGAGAAGGGGCAGAGGGAGAGGGAAAGAGAATCTCAAGCAAACTGCATGTTCAGCATGGAGTCCAACACCGGGCTCCATCTTACGACCCGGAGATCATGACCTGAGCCAAAATCAAGAGTTGGAGGCTTAACCGACTGAGCCACCCAGGTGCCCCCATTATTTTTGATTCTTTATTTTGATTATTCTCTTTGATGGTCAGGTTGCCTCCCACATTTGCTAATAAAAGTTCCTTTAAACTACACGTGATCCCTTCTGGCGTGGCCTTATTGGTCTTTGAGCATGTACTTGTTTTCTGGAGCAAAGATTTCCTGAGCAGCTCTTTTACTTTTCCTGCTCCAGACCAAAGATCAGCCATTTTACCAAGGAACTCTGATTCCTTAACAAGAAATAGTATCTTGAAACCCAGATCTTGGCAGAAATAAATTATTTTAGAACATGCCAGTACTCATATTTTTTTAAGTTTTTTTTTTTTTAATTTCTACACCCAACGTGGGGCTCAAGCTCACAACCTGGAGATCAAGAGTTGCATGCTCTTTGGACTTAGGCAGCCAGGTGCCCCAGGATTCCTGTTTTAGAGGTGTGTGTTGTGAAACCAAATCACACAGTGCCCCCTACAGCACCGCAGTTGTAACAGAATTATTCTTCGTGTACTCAAGCTTTTCACTTCCCTGGTCATGTATTCTTTTTTTTTTTTTTTTTTTTTAAGATTTTATTTATTTATTTGACAGAGATAGAGACAGCCAGCGAGAGAGGGAACACAAGCAGGGGGAGTGGGAGAGGAAGAAGCAGGCTCATAACGGAGGAGCCTGATGTGGGGCTCGATCCCACAACGCCGGGATCACGCCCTGAGCCGAAGGCAGACGCTTAACCGCTGTGCCACCCAGTCGCCCCTCCCTGGTCATGTATTCTAAATCTATGATTTTGAGTAGTTGAAATAAATAAAATACCTAATCCATGTGGCATGTGGCAGATCTTGAAGGTACTAGATATCATTAATCCTGGTTTTTAAATTATAGTCAGCTTCCATTTTAAAGCTGATACCTGGACAAAATAGCTTAAGATAATCTTATAAGCTTTTTGTATGTAGCTTATTTTGGTAGGAATTATGATTTGGCCCATGTTACATCTCATCCTGGGACAGAGAAGTGAGGACAGGACAACATGTCTTGTTCTTTAAACGTCTTATCTATGTTACTGTAATTATTCCCAGCCTACAGATGACAAAACTGAGTGTTAGGGAGGGTAAGTGATTTGACCGAGTCCCTGTGCCTACAAGTGGCAGAGCTCAACCTTCACCTCATGTCTGTCTGACGTCAAGTCCCTGCTCTAAACTGCCATGCTGCGGTGACACTGGATAAATGAACAGATGTGTATAGAGCCTCCGCGATATTACATCTTGGGGGACGGGGGCAATTTAAGAGAGTTTGAGCCAAGAAGCCCTGCCATGAAGTACTGGAGTCCGGTGTGGGGGATAGCCTACATTTTAGGTAGTATAATAGGAAGCCGGTGTTTTGGCAACTTCAAAGTAATATTCTACAGAAGGAAAGTTCCAGAACCGACTGAGACAGGGGCGCCTGGGAGGCTCAGTCGTTAAGTGTCTGCGTTTGGCACGGGTTGTGATCTCAGGGTCTGGGGATCAGCCCGAGTCCAGCTCCCTGCTCAGTGGGGAGTCCGCTTCTCCCTCTGCCTCTGCCACTGCTCCTGCTTGTGCGCGCTCTCTCTGTCAAATAAATAAATAAAACCTTGAAAAAAAAGAACAGATTGAGGGGGCGCCTTGGTGGCACAGCGGTTAAGCGTCTGCCTTTGGCTCAGGGTGTGATCCTGGCGTTCTGGGATCGAGCCCCACATCAGGCTCCTCTGCTGGGAGCCTGCTTCTTCCTCTCCCACTCCCCCTGCTTGTGTTCCCTCTCTCACTGGCTGTCTCTCTGTTGAATAAATAAATAAAAACTCTTAAAAAAAAAACAGACTGAGACAATACAAAGAATAGGAAGAGAAATGAACACTTAATAGGGTTATGGTGGGTTTTAAAAAAAGATTTTATTTATTTACTTGTCAGAGAGAGACAGAGAGAGAGCGCGCGCATGCGCACAAGAAGGCCGGGGGGCAGAGGCAGAGGGAGAAGCAGACTCCCCGCTGAGCAGGGAGCCCCATGCGGGACTCGATCCCGGGACCCTGGGATCATCACCTGAGCCAAAGGCGGACACTTCACCAACTGAGCCCCCCAGGCGCCCCAGGCTGCTGGGTGCTATGGTGCTTTGAGAGAATTTATCCTCTCCTAAATTGACTAACATCCCCGACCTGCCACTGTACCCACCGTGCACACCAGGGATCATTTGGGTGACGTTGCCCTCATTATAATCTTTCCTCCTCAAGCCAGAGGAGTTGCTTGGATCGGAGAAGGGCTGTTCTGAATAACTTTCAGGCCAGCTTACTCACAGCAAAGCTGGATTCATTCAGTGCAGTGGAGTGGAGAAGAAACAAAGCTATGCCGAGGAGTCATCAGGAAAGGAGAGAAGGTAGGATTTCAGAGAAAAAAGTTAAAATGCTCTCTTTTGTCCAGGTGTAAAAAAATGCACCATGTGGTATGATCTTCCTGGTTGTTCTAAGGTACCTATGTTCTTGGCAGCATTTGGGAAGATTATGTTAAAATGGAGTAACCCTGGCTGCTCAAGATATGGAAATAAAATGGTTTTCCCTCGCCTTTGGCGGAATACACAAAGTGTAAACTTGCCGAAGCTTAAAAGCACTGTTTTCTCACTCTTTCCATAAAGAAGGTATAAGAATGTGGTTTATATTTTCACTCGGTCCTGCTGCTTAAGACATTTTTGTACATATTCTGAGATAATATAAATTGAACAAATTATAAGCTTTAGAAATGGAACACAAAGAGAATATTAATTATTGTAACATACTCCAGACTCTAAAAGTCAAATACTCAATATTTATTTCTTCCTTCCAAGTCTTACTTAAGCAGCGGGGGTCTAGGGTTAAACTTACAGTCCCTTCAATCTTCGAGCAACACCACATTTCAAGGTATCGAATCAAAACTTTCTCTGTTGAGGGGGCACCTGGGTGGCTCAGTCAGTGAAGCGTCTGACTTGGGCTCAGGTCATGATCTCCAGGTCCTGGGATCAAGCCCCACATCGGGCTCCCTGCTCAGCTTGGAGTCCGCTTGCCCTTCTCCATCTGCCCTCCCCCACTTGTGCACATGTGAACATGCTCTCTCTCTCTCTCTCTCTCTCTCTCTCTCTCTCAAATAAATAAATAAATAAATAAAACTGTGTTAGAATTTTTTCTAGTTTCTAAAAAAAAAAAAAGAACTATCTGTGTTAGAATCCTCTGGGAGTACTCTTTACAACCAGAATGGGAAGGTGGAAGTCTTATTAAAATTGTGCTATGAATTGTTTTATTCTTTTCTCTCAAGACCACATTCCATTGCCTCCATATGAATCACATTCCTTCCATTTTTAATTTCTGCCTCATTCTCCTGGAGACATGGTTTTACTCTGGCCGATTAGAAGGAGCAGGACATTTTGAGCTTCCGCTTTGCATGGACTTTGTTTTCACAGGTTCACTTATATTGCTACTTTTAATACCAAGCGTGCTTCGGGGGTCACCTGATATATATCAATAACGGAGCCCATCGATTTTGAGCCGAATATAGCATCTAGATAGATGTGTAGGCTCAGGAGAAGGTCACAGAAGCCCTGTCCCTTTTCCTGAGTGATCTAGTTTTCATTTCAAGGTGACTTTCGTTGGCTACTGCCCTATCACCCAGCTAGTCCTTTATCTGGTCCTACTTTCATTGAGTAAAGACAATTTTAATGAAAACTGTTTTGTGCTGAAATGAAAGAAACCTTAACATTTCCCATGCTGAACCAGAATGTTAAAATTTTTTTTAAGATTTATTTATTTATTTGAGAGAGAGAGAGAGAGAAGGAGGGGGAAGCTTGCACTCAGGGGTAGGGGCAGAGGGAGAGGGGGAGAGAGAGACATTCAAGCAGACTCCCCACTGAGCCTAGAGTCAGATATGGGCTCCATCTCACAACCCTGAGATCATGACCTGAGCCAAATTCAAGAATCAGACGCTTCACTGACTAAGCCACCCAGGCAACCTTGAACCAGAATTTTTTAACAAACTGCCCTTTGGGGCTCCTGGGTGGCTCAGTCGGCAAAGCATCTGCCTTCGGCCCAGGTCATGATCCCAGGGTCCTGGGATTGAGCCCCACATCAGGCTCCCTGCTAAGCAGGGAGTTTGCTTCTCCCTCTGCCCCTCTCCCCCACTCGTTCTCGCTCTCTCTCTCACAAAAATAAATAAAATCTTTTAAAAAAATAAATAAACTGCCCTTTATAACTCATTCCACCTCTCTTTTCTGGGTTAGTACATACTCAGACATAGCACAATTCATATTTGCATTTAGTTCCAAACCTAACTTTATGTACTCCTTTTTTTTTTTTAAGATTTCATTTATTTATTTGTCAGAGAGAGAGAGAGAGCACAAGCAGAGGGAGCAGCAGGCAGAGGGAGAAGCAGGCTCCCCACTGAGCAGGGAGCCCGATGCAAGACTCGATCCTACAACCCTGGGATCATGACCTGAGCTGAAGGCAGATGCTTCACTGAGTGAGTCCCCCAGGAGCCTCTAACTTTATGTGCTTCTTAAGGCATTTTGTAATGTTTCATACGAACTGTGCTTATTGCCCTCTTGCCAGACTGGTCTTCCAGAGAGTTATTTTGGCTTCATAGCTAGATCCTTGCTTCTTGGTTTTTATTTCTTTTTAACCTTATGGCTTGCTGAATAGCTTGATGGTGAAGTAAAGAAATTTTTTGCAATAGAGGGCTGAAGAATTCAGCTACCTTAGACTTTTTCCCTAACCGGTCTTAGAAAATTAAGGAACTGATGTATTATTTCAATGGTAAATAAGAATTTTTGGCTGAGTGTACTGCGGTTTCTACATTCTAGCTTCAACTATTCATCTGTAGTTATTCTAGTTTAACTAGTTGCCCAATGCTAGGTAATCTGTACCACTAAATCTAGGACCATAAGAGATAAGAATCAGGATTGTGAGAAATGGTTTTTCAAACAAATTTCCTGGTATCTTTAGCTATCCCTAGTAAACTAGTTACCGAGCTACAATAGCTATTTATAGTGCTAAAGAAATAATGGCAAGAATAAATAAGTAATAGCAAGAATAAATGACCTGATGGATAAATAAATATAAATAAAATAGTAAGAATTGGGGTGCTTGGGTGGTATAGTCGGTTGAGCAACTGACTCTTGGTTTCTTGTTTTTTTTAAACACTTTATTTATTCACTTATTTGAGAGAGAGAGAGAGTGAGAGCGAGAGAGAGCATGAGCAGGGTGAAGGGCAGAGGGAGAAGCAGGCTCCCTGCTGAGCAGGGTGCCCGATGTGGGACTTGATCCTGGGACTCCAGGATCATGACCCAAGCCAAAAGCAGACACTTAACCAGCTGAGCCACCCAGGCGCCCCTGACTCTTGGTTTCTGCTCAGTCATGGTCTTGGGGTGGTGAGATCTAGCCCCAGTGGGCTCTGTGCTTGTTGTGGAGTCTGCTTGGGACTCTCCCTCTCTCTGCCCCTCCTGCTCATGCTCTCTCTCTCTCAAATCAATCAATCAATCTTTACAAAAAATAGTCAGAATTAGGGGCACCTGGGCAGCTCAGGCGTTGTCTGCCTTCAGCTCAGATCATGATCCTGGAGTCCCGGGATCGAGGCCCACATTGGGCTCCCTGCTCAGCAGGGATTCTGCTTCTCCCTCTGCCCCTCTCCCTGGCTCGTGTTCTCTCTCTCTCTCAAATAAATAACTCTTTAAAAAAATAAAATAGTAAGAATTAATACATGCTAGTGATACGAATGGTTTTTCAACTTCCTACTTCAATTATTCTTCTCAGCATATCTAGCTACCTCTTAGTAAATAGTTTCTACTATTCTCAATAGTACTAACTCAATATTATCAAAAGAAATAGACGTTGGATTTGAGAATAATGTCTTGATTAACTTCCTGGTCCCAAATATTTATTCTGGTTATAAGTTTTTACTTAGCTCCATTTAACTAATGACCTAGGTGCCACTAGATGAGCATACTAGTCACTCATTTTTCCACTGGTAATAGGAATTTAAATTTGGATAAAATGTTTTTTAGGTTATTGGCTTCTACCAGTTTTTCTACTTATCTCCACTTATTTCTAGTTAACTAGTTCCTTTGATCACCTGGTTATCTGTAGAGGTAACTCATTATCCCAAAGAGAAATAAGAAGAGGTGAGTAGAACATGTTTTCAACTTGCTGGATTCAACTAATTATTTTAATTATCACAACCGTAGTTTCCTCATCCCCCAGGTGTCATGAGTTGTCAAAGTACTAACGCATTATGCCAACAAGAAATATGATTAGAGTTGAGAAGAGTGCTTTTTTTTTTCTGGCTTACTCTAGTCATTCTAGTTACCTCCAGTTACCCATAGAGAGCTAGTTTTTTAGATGCTACCTCTATAGTCTCGCTTCTAGGCTCTGTAGTTCTGAGGCAGTGTTCCAGCAAAGAATTAGAACAAAGTATTACAGGGGCTCCTGGGTGGCGCAGCGGTTAAGCATCTGCCTTCGGCTCAGGGCGTGATCCCGGCGTTCTGGGTTCGAGCCCCACATCAGGCTCCTCCGCTATGAGCCTGCTTCTTCCTCTCCCACTCCCCCTGCTTGTGTTCCCTCTCTCGCTGGCTGTCTCTATCTCTGTCAAATAAATAAATAAATAAAATCTTAAAAAAAAAAAAAAAGAACAAAGTATTACAAGGCTGTGTTTTTCAGCTCTCGGGCTTCAAATACTTTTTCTAATCCTATCCAGTTGCCTCTAATTAACTGGTAAAATAAGTACACAAGCTGCCTATAGTACTAACTCATTCTTGTACCAAAGGAGAAGAGCTTAGAGTGGTGACTCATGAATGTTCAAGGTCTTATTTTATTTATTTATTTTAATTTTTTTAAGTACACTCTGCCCTCAACGTGGGGCTCCAATGCATGACCCTGAGATCAAGAATCATATGCTCTACCCACTGAACCAGCCGGGTGCCTCCAATTTCTGGTTTTAAATATCCTCTGGTAATTTCCCGTTAACTTTATCACTCACCTAGGTACCACTATGGCTATTTGATCTAGAGGACACAGTCTTTTTTTTTTTTAAGAAGTAGGGATTTGAAATTGTTGTAAAGGATGTGTTTTCTAGCTTCTGCGCTAGTTATCTTTAGTTGTCTCCAGTTTGGTAGTTCCTAGGTACAACTAGTTATATAGAACTAACTGATTATGCTAACGAGAAAGAAGTCAGTTATAACAAGAATGTGTTTTCACTCGTTGGCTTCATTTACATATCTGTCTCCAATTAACTAGTTTCCTGGGTATAAGTACTGATCTGTAGTACTAACTCATGATTCACACTCTAGATAAGAAGGTAGTGTTGAGAAGAATTCTTATCAAATTCTTGGATTCAACCACTTTTCTTCAGTGTCCTCGTTTTGACTCATTATTCGAATATCATCATTTATCCCGAGGTTACAAAAGATTAAGGTACCACCAGATATATAGGGCACTAACATGTAAATTTAGAGTTGCAAAGAACTTGATTTTTAGCTTCCTGCCTTCAACTAGTTATTCTTATTATCTCTGGTTGTCTCTAATTAAGTATTTACAAAAGTACAATGAGAATCTGCAGAAGTAATTCATTTTTCCAGGAAGAGATGAGAATTTGTAGTTGGTACGGTTGTGTTTTTCATATCCACAGATTTAACTAGTTATTCTTTTCTTTAAAGATTTTATTTATTTATTTATTGAGAGAGAGAGAAAGAGAGCAAGAGTGGGGGGCAGGGGTAGAGAGAGAGAATCCACAAGCAGACTCCCTGCTGATCAGGGAGCCTGATGTGGGGCTCAATCCCAGGACCCTGAGATCATGATCTGAGCTGAAATCAAGAGTCAACTGCTTACCGACTGAGCCACCCAGGCGCCCCTTAACTAATTATTCTTATCTCTAGATAGCCATAGTTTACACGATGTAGTTATATACCACTAATTATTACTAGCAATAACTAATTCTGCCTTTAAAAAAAGATTTGAGAGATAAGATGCATGTGTTTTTCAGCATTTGAGCTTCAGGAAGTTTTCCAGTTATATCTAGTTATCTCTAGTTAAGTTTTATCTACCATTCCATGCCTTCGTGACTTATTTACTATTTACCTACCTTTCCAATATCTTATTTCAAGAAGAAATAAGTTGCACTTCAGAAGAACCTGCTTTTCAGCATCCGGATTTCAGTTACTTTTCTGGTTGTTTCCCCAGTTGTCTTTAAACAGCTACCCAATTACCACTAATTATATTACTATTACACTTCAATGAGAAAAAAATTGAGAAGTATCTGTTTTTCAGCTCCCTGCCTTCACCTCATCATTCAGATAGTATATAATTCTCTACATAAACCAAACACAATAAATCTAGCTGATTATAGTACTACTTCCACATTCTAAAAAGATATGAAAATTTAGAAGTGAGAAGAATGTTTTCTTTCAACACCATCAATATACCAGTGCATCTTGTTACGTCTAGATACCTCTGATAAAATAGGTACCTAGGTATGGTTAATTCCGTATTGGACTAATTCACTAATTCGACAACGGAGAAGAATTTACACGTGAAGATCATTTCTTTTCCATTTCCTGGTCTAACGTCATGATCACCTTATATCTCTGCTTACCTTGTTACTTAGATACCATTAACTATCTCTTGTATTAACTCATTCTTCAAAGGAGATAAGAAGCTAGTGTTGAGAAGAGTGATTTTTCAATTTTCTGGATTTGCCAATTTTCTGAGTCACTTCTAGTTAACTCTAGTAAAGTAATTGCTTAAGCATTACTAGTTACCTCCAGTGCTAATATTTTATTCCAACAGGAAATACGAATTTGGGTTCAGAAGATGATGTTTTTTTCTGGCTTGATGACTTTGAGTATGTTATACAAATGAGCCAAAAATAACCTCAGTCTATTGACCCCAAGGTTGTCTTATTTCTTTACCTCAGGCTGAGACCCATTACCCTGAAAGCCTGCTGGAGCCAAACTCAAATTTTTACACATCCAATTGCTTTAAAAGTATCTGAAATAACCATAACCACATATATTTTTAAATAAACTCTACACCCAACGTAGGACTCAAACTCACTACCGTCATATCAAGAGTCGCTCGCTCTACTCACTAAGCCAACCAGGCACCCCCCCCCATAACCACATTTTTAGCCATTTATAGCCCGGCTGCTTTACATACTCCATGAAATTGAGCCTAACACACAGATAAGATAAACCCTGGGCCATAAAGACCACAAGCCACTGCTGCCCTTTGGTGATTTTGACCCACGCGCTCTCCAACATGCTGCTAAATAACATCGCCTAGACTCGCGAGGCCCTCTCGGCCGATTCCCTTCTCTCCCAGGAGTTAACTTGCCTTCCCCCCACAGCCCCCTTCCAAATGGTGGCAACCACAAGCCTTAGCCTCCAGACACAAGCCCTGACCTCCCACAAAACTGTCAAAGCCTCACCCAAATAAATCTTGTGTATCCTACTGCCATCTTGTGGTCATAAAGTTTTCTTTCGCCGCCCCAGAAATCTGAATATTCACAACTCATTTCTTCTGGTTTACCTAGAATCCCACTGGATGCTACACAATTAACTCATTTTTATTTTTTCAAGTTTATTATTATTATTTTTTTAGAAATCTCTACACCCAACATGGGGCTCAAACTCACGACCCTGAGATCAAGAGTCCCATGCTCTTCCGACTGAGCCAGCCAGGTGCCCCCAATTAACTCATTTTTAGAACAAGGAATTAAAAAAAAAAGAATTTAGACATGAGGGGCACCTGGCTGGCTCAGTTGGTGGAGCTTCGGACTCTTGATCCTGGGGCCGTGAGTTCAAGCCCCACCTTGGGTGTGGAGCCTACTTTAAAAAAAGAATTTAGACATGAAATGATTGTGGTTTTTAGACAGGAAATGATTGTAGCTTGGACCAGTTATTCTAGTTACCACTAGTTATCTATTGTTAACTAATCATCTAGGTCCCCCTACATATCTATGGTACTAACTCGTTATTCCAAAAGAAAATAAGAGTTTACATTTGAGAAGAATGGCTTTTTTAGCTTCCTGACAGCGAGCATTACTAGCTATTTCCAGATATCTCCTGTAAACTAGTTACCTATGAACCACTATTCATTTCAGATTTATGAGTTCTTTCAACATGAAATATAAAGTTAGAAAAACAAGAAATACAGGGGCGTCTGGGTGGCTCAGTCGTTAAGCGTCTGCCATCGGCTCAGGGCGTGATCCCGGAGTCCTGGGATCGAGCCCCGCATCAGGCTCCCTGCTGCACTGGGAGCCTGCTTGTTCCTCTCCCAGTCCCCCTGCTTGTGTTCCTTCTCTCACTGGCTGTCTCTCTCTCTGTCACATAAATAAATAAAATCTTAAAAAAAAGAAAAGAAAAGAAAAACAAGAAACACAAAGCTAGAGTAAGAAGGAAATAGTTTCCAATTCAAGGCTTCAACTCCTTCTACTAATATTCTTTAGGTAGTTAGTTACCTAGGTACCATCATGCATCTGCGTTATTGACTCATTAATCCACCACGAGAAAAAAAGGAATTTGAAGTCTAGAAGAACCGACATTTAAGCTCCTAATTTCAACTATTTATTCTAGATATCTCTCCAATATCCACAGTACAGAATCATTATTCCAACAAGATTTAAGACTAATAGGGGTTCCTGGGTGGCTCAGTCGGTTAAGCGTCTGCCTTCAGCTCAGGTCATGATCCCAGGGTCCTGGGACTGAGCCCTGCATCAGGCTCCCCGGTCAGCGGGGAGTCTGCTTCTCCCTCTCCCTCTGCCCCTTCCCTGGCTTGTGCACTTTCTCTCTCAAATAAATAAATAAATAAATAAATAAAATGTTTTTAAAAAGAAATAAGACTATTATTATTTTGTCATAAAATACAGATAAAGCAAATTTACCATCTTAACCATTTTTATGGGTGCAGTTTGGCGACATGAAGTGCATTCACATTGTTGTCCAACCATCACCACCATCCATCTCCAGAACTTTTTCATCTTCCCAAACTGAGACTCCATACCCATTAAACAATAACTCCCCAGTACCACTTCTCCCAGACCCTGGGAAACTACCGTTCTATTTTCTCTTTCTTTCTTTTGAAGATTTTAAGTAATCTCTACATCCAACATGGGGCTTGAACTCACAACCCCAAGATCAAGAGTTCCATGCCCCACCGACTGAACCAACAGGTGCCCTTACCATTCTACTTTCCCTTCCTTCCTTCCTTCCTTCCTTCCTTCCTTCCTTCCTTCCTTTTTAAAGATTTTATTTATTTGAAGAGTGAGAGAGAGAGCGAGCACAAGCAAGTGGGGGGGCAGAGGGAGAAGCAAACTCCCCACTGAGCAAGGAGCCCGATGCGGGGCTTGATCCCGGGACTCTGGGGTCATGACCCGAGACGAAGGCAGACGCCCAACCGACTGAGCCACCCAGGCGCCCCTAATTTCTGTTTCTACAAATTGAACTACTCCAGGTATCACAGATAAATGGAATCATTCAATATTTGTCTTTTCGTGTCTGGTTTATTTCACTTAGCTTGATTCCTTCAACGTTCATCCATGTTGTAGCATGTGTCAGAATTTCATTCCTTTTTAAGGCTGAATAATATTTTGTTGTATGTATATACCACATTTTATTTACCCATTCATCCATCAGCGGACATTTGGGTTGTTTCCATCTTTCAGCTATTGTGAATAATGCTGCTCTGAACAGGTGTATACAGATATCTGTTCAAGTCCCTGCTCTCAGTTCTGTGGGTTGTATACCCAGAAGTGGAATTGCTGGATCATATGGTAATTCTGACTAAGTGTTTGAGGAACTGCCATACCATTTTCCACAGTGACTACAACATTTACATCCCCACCAGTAATGCACAGGGTTCCAACTTCTCCACATCCTTACCAACACCTCTTATTTTCTATTTTGTGGATAATAGTCATCCTCCTGGGTGTGAAACAGTATCTCGTTGTGGTTTTTATTTTTTTTAAGATTTTATTTATTTATTTGACAGAGAGAGAGAGAGACAGCCAGCGAGAGAGGGAACACAAGCAGGGGGAGTGGGAGAGGGAGAAGCAGGCTCCCAGCGGAGCAGGGAGCTGGATGAGGAGCTCGATCCCAGGACCCCGGTACCATGCCCTGAGCTGAAGGCAGACGCTTAACGACTGAGCCACCCAGGTGCCCCTCATTGTGGTTCTGATTAAGACTAATACGTAAGAAAAATATGTTTTTAGCCTTTTGGCTTCAAATATTTATTCTGCTTTTATATGGTTAATTCTATTTAAATCTCTCCGTGTAACTGTCATTATCTACATTATTCACTGAATATTTAAAAAAATAAGAATTGTGGGGTACCTGGGTGGCTCAGTCGTTAAGCGTCTGCCTTCGGCTCTGGTCATGATCCCAGGGCCCCGGGCTCGAGTCCCACATTGGGCTCCTTGCTTGGCAGGGAGCCTGCTTCTCCCTCTGCCTCTGCCTGCCACTCCCTCTGCTCTCTCTCATTCTCTCTTTCTGACAAATAAATAAATGAAATCTTTTTTTAAAAAAGTAAAAAGAAATCATAGGGACACAGTTAAAAACATGACTTTTATCATTCTCGAAATTCTATGAATTCTTCACCCATCCTTGAGAAACGGATAAAATTGAAAACCATCAAAATAATTGGACTTCTTAAAAATTGGATTGTATGAATGGAAGGTGTTTATAAGAAGTGATGACTCTGGAGCTTACCATCCCAAAGGACAGCACTGAATAGTTAATCTGTTCCTTGAGGGACTAGGATGCTGATGTCTTTCGGATACGGATCATGACGTGATTGCTGATCTTTCACCAGAGTATAAGTTAGCTTTTCCTCGCACCAGGTCCAGCAAGTTATTGGGCACTGGGTATATACATATATTTTTTTTCCTAACTGTAGTCAGAGGGAAGTAGCAGGGTGCACAGCGGCTGTCATTTAGCGGTATTGGACACTATGCAAAACATCACTTTAAGGGAGAAACAGAGCCCTCAATCTGCCCTGGCTCTTCTTTATTTGATATTTATCAGTGGAGAGCTAGAGCTCTGGAAGACAGTTCTAGACAAAGGGAGATGGAGGAAGACGAAGAGGAGGAGGAGAAACAGGAGAAAGTGGAGGAGAATAAAAAAGTGGGAACATGGGGCACCTGGGTGGCTCAGTCCGTTAAGTATCTGCCTTTGGCTCAGGTGATGATCCTAGGGTCCTGGGATCCAGCACCGCACCGCCTGGGGCTCCCTGCTCTGCTGGGAGGCTGCTTCTTCCTCTCCCACTCCCCCTGCTTGTGTTCGCTCTCTCGCTGGCTGTCTCTCTCTGTCAAATAAATAAATAAAATCTTAAAAAAAAAAAAAAGTGGGAACTAACCCAAGTCCCCAGCACCTGCCCAGCCCAGAAACACGTGCGCTTTTGCAGAGGACCTGCAGCGGGGGCGCGGAAGCGGAGCTCAGCCGGCAGAGGGTGTAAGCCCCACAGTCGCGTCCAGCACGTGCAGCGCAAGCATTCTTGGATGCTCAAAACAGTGGACAGGTTTCTCCATTTCTACTCTTGATGTGAATTCCTTAATACAAATCTGGGGTATTTGTTCCTATCGCAAGAGGGAGGTTTGGGTTTCTTAGAGCGTGCATCCGAGCACCCACAGTGCTCTGTAAAACCCAACCTCAAGCTGCCGCTCCGGAGCGCCCAGGAGAGCTTGATGGGCTCCACTTTCCGCGCGTATGGTAAAAACCCAGAGCAAGCAGCCCTCTAGCTAATCGTTTCGTCCGGTCACTAGCCCGGTTCGTGGACTCTGGGTGCGAACGGAACCCAACCAGAGTCCCATCCATTGGTCACTGACTTGCCGGAGGGGAGAGTCGTGCTCAGAGCCCACACGGGGACGGGGATACCGTCGCTTCAGTGCTGGGGCTGCCACGAAGCCCCCCCGCAACTTCTCCAGCCCTACCTCTGCGTCCCTCGCCCTGCAGGAGCTTAGGGCGAGAACCCTGCACCGACCCGCGTGCAGCGAGGGCAGGCGGCGAGACGTTCTCCCAACGCGTCTCCCAGGGCTCGGGAGAGCTGTGGGAAGTTTCCTTCCCCACCCCTTCCCCGCCCCCGGCTGGCTGGCACCACCCACCACCCCCCACGCCAAGGCAGTGCCCCGCGGGAGTCGGGAGTTGTCGCCCCCCCCCGCGCGCGCCCCCTGGCGGTAGCACCCTTCCGGCAAACGCTCCGCCTACTTCGTGGCCACGCCCCGGCCTCGTGCTCGCCCCGACAAGTCCCGCCCACCACACACCTGGCCGTTGGAAGTAACGGGGATCGACGGCGTCTAAGAGCGCGCGGACGTTGAAGCTGAGGTAGAGGCGTAGTAAACCGCACCCCGCACAGAGACAGGCCCGGACCCCGGAGTCTCCGCGGGCCGCCGCGCGAGTCTGTGGAGGCGTTCTGGACATGGAGCCTCCGCCCGAGAGCAGCCAAGAAGGCACCGCTTGCCGCATCCTGGAAGTCGATGAACTTGGAGGAGAACCGTTGGGTGAGTGCGCGAACCGGGACGCGGGTTTGGCGAAGTCTACGAAACGGCCTTTCCCCGGGGGAGGCGAGTGGACGGGACGCCGCAGTGGCGCGGCAGATGTCGCCGCTCTCAGGTCGCCGTCCCACGCGCCCTGGGCTCCAGCGCCCTGATCTCTCTTTTCTTTTCCAGATACGAAGCCTGCGGTGGTCTCCGTAACGGGAGGAGACGTCGAGAAGGAGCTCTGGCCCGAACCTGAGCAGGAAGCCGCGACAGGAGAAGAAAGCCACGGTGGCGCGGGAGCAGCGGGCCCCGTGGACGACGAGAACCACACGGGCGGCGGCTGCGGGCAAGAGCCCCCGCAGCAGCAGCAGCAGGACGAGGCCCAGGCGGCCGCCGAGGGGCCGCAGCCCCAGGAGCCGCAGCAACGCCTCCACCGCAGCGCGTTCCCCCGGCTAGAACTGAAGGAGCTGGAGAGCGTTTTCCAACGCACTCAATACCCCGACGTGTTCGGGCGGTGAGTGGCTTGCTCTGGCGCCCCCCCCCCATCTCTAGGACCCTCGGGGACGCCCTGGGCTCTCTCCCAGGTCTCTCTCCCCCCCTCCAAAGCCAAAGCTACCTAGGGGGCCTCGAGCTCTTTCCAAGGTGGGGACGATGCCCCCGTGGGCATCAAGGTAAATATTTTCATGCAGTATATAAACGAATCGTCAGGAAACTCTCGGGTCGGGCTCCTGTTTTTGTAAATAACATTCTATTGGATCACGATCGCGATCAGGATCAGGAGTGACATCAGGGTGCAAAATGAGGCGCGGTTGTGCGAGTGAAGGGGTGGATCTTGCCTTTATTTAACATTTTGATAATTTGGTGGTCCCGGAATTTTTTGTGCATTAGTCTTGACTTTTAAATACTACATTAAAATTGTTAATCTTGAATTCTGAAGTTTTTCAAGGTACCCTTAAATTGTGTACACAAAGGAAGATTGTCCCTAAAGCAAGCCCGGCCTTGGGTATTAAAGAAATGTGTGCTGGGGAGTTGGGGGGAAATATAAATTTAAAAACAAGCATGAAATGTACATTGTATATCTCATTTCATCCACAACTCCAGATACTAAATATTTGCAATTTTCTTCCCTCAGAAAGAAGCTTTCCATACCCATAGATGTGATGGAAGTCAGTAAACGTGAAAAAAGCGATTCGGCTGGGCAGCCATTCTAAAACCTGCTTCAGGAGTTAAAAGCTTTTGTTCTAGACATTCTCAAGTTGTTTTGGTTGCCTATTCCATGTTTGGGTAGTAAGTTTTGAATTTTAGGGCTTTGGTGAGTGGAAAATGGGATAAGTAAATCCCACTTTATGGAAGTTGCCCATTACCGTTAAAGGAAAACAATAAAATAAAAGAGAATTAAACTGCTTGTCTTGTTTCCTGCACAAAATTAAATATAAATAAAGTTCAGCTCTTTCTAACGAGTATCATTCAGGGAGCAATTCTGGGTGGAGTCATGTTGGGGCTGGGTCAAATCTGGGAAGTATGCACATTAACACAAGAAGACCTAGGCTAAGAGAGGATTAGACTATATTGTTATTTTTAATTTTTATTTTTTTAAAGATTTTATTCATTTGAGAGAGAGAGCAGGGGGAGGGGCAGAGGGAAAGGGAGAAGCAGACATCCCACTGAGTGCCAGAGCCTGATGGGGGGCGGGGGCTTGATCCCAGGATGCTGAGATCATGACCAGAGCTGAAGTCCCATGCCACCCGGGTGCCCCTGTACTGTTATTTTAAATATTTAAAACCAGGCATAAGTTCTTAGCTAAATCCACAAAAAAAGTGGATTTATAAATATTCAGGCCTTGGGGTAAGGGAATTATTCCCACACAGAGAACACACTATATGAGTAATGTCTGTTCATTTACACCGAGACTGATGCAGGGAGATAGCTTTTATTTCTTGTTTTTTAAAAGAATTAATTTTTAAAAGATTTTATTTATTCTTTTGAGAGAGAGAGAAAGCACAAGAGCGGGGAAGGTCAGAGGGAGAACCAGACTCCTCGCTGAGCGGGGAGCCCAAATCGGGGCTTGATCCAGGAATCCTGGGACCCTAGGATCATGACCCGAGCTGACGGTAGATGCCCAACCAACCAAGCCACCCAGGTGCCCCATAAAGACTTTATTTATTTGAGAGAGCGCATGAACAGGGGGAGGGGTAGACGGGGGAGAGTGAGAGAGAATCTCAAGCAGAATCCCCACTGAGTTTGGAGCCCAACACTAGCTCCATTTCACAACCCTGAGATCATGACCAAGATTCAACCAATAGACTCAACTGACTGAGCCACCCAGGTGCCCCCCAGGGAGATAAATTTCAAGTCCAAGTGCCTGGTTCTCCTGTTGTTGCTTTAGTCTGTAGTAAAGCACTGTAGACAGCGGCAGCCCTACCTTTTAATTTTCTGAAATACTTTCATGTGTTAGCCTGAAAACATTGCTTAAAATACATTATAGTGGAGGTTGGAGGAAACTGGACATTTGTCTAAAAATTGAAGCAAATGAGAACAATTTTTATGCTAAAACCTGGGAAATAACAATCTTGAAAAAAGTTTCACTGAGTTAAGAAGAGTGAAAAGGTTAGAGAAGAATTGCATACAAACATACCTTGCAGATATGGCACAAATCGAACTTCATGAGTGAATATTCTCAAGGAATTTCTAAGGATATGTTTTTCGATCGTACTATTTTGAAGAGATGGGTTTTATGGAATTTGGTGTTGGTGGCGAGGCTTTCAATTTAGGCCAGATTCCTACCTGTGTTAATTTGAAATAGTTTTTCACGTGTTCAGGCAGTAATGTCTAATTTGTAGGTCAAAAGACTACCATTTGAGACCAGAGAAAATCATAAGTTATCTTAAGAGAGTATTGGTGAAAACCAAAATCCAGGATGAGTTATTAGCTTTGTCCCATGGTATGCATATGAGTGTAGTCGCGGAAATGGGATACAGATCTGGCAGTCTTGAGATTTAGTGAATTTAGACCCAGTTTGTCTAAATTTTCCTTAACTCTACAGGCTAAAATATCAAGGCAGTATCCGGGGCGTCAGCAACTCTTATGTTCTAGTAAGAAGCCACAATGCCCAGGACTTCCTTGTCAGGTCATCTTTGTAACTCTCAAGAGGTTTTCCGAAGATGAATAACCCCTTAGATATCTTTGAGGGAAACCTGTTTTAAAATCCAACTTGCTCCTATTGAATACTTTTTTTTTTAAAGATTTTATTTATTTATTTGACAGAGAGAGACAGGCAGCGAGAGAGGGAACACAAGCAGGGGGAGTGGGAGAGGAAGAAGCAGGCTCATAGCGGAGGAGCCTGATGTGGGGCTCGATCCCATAACGCCGGAATCACGCCCTGAGCCGAAGGCAGACGCTCAACCTCTGTGCCACCCAGGCGCCCCTGAATACTTTTTTTTTTAAGATTTTATTTATTTATGTGACAGAGAGACAGCCAGCGAGAGAGGGAACACAGCAGGGGAGAGGGAGAGGAAGAAGCAGGCTCCCAGCGGAGGAGCCCGATGTGGGGCTCGATCCCGGAACGCCGGGATCACGCCCTGAGCCGAAGGCAGACGCTTAACGACTGCGCTACCCAGGCGCCCCTGAATATTTACTTTAGACTCCGGAAGCTTTCATCACGTTCAGCTTCCCCCACAACCAGGACAACACTGTCCCTAGATTGTCGGGGGCAGAGGCAGCTGGACACTGATGGTCTGCTGTCAAGATACCGACATTTCTTCATCTTGTTACCAGGCTTAGCGGCAGCAGAAGATACCGGTGCAGTTCATCAGCTAGACCCACATTCAAGAGCTGGAAAAACCATTAAAGAATATTAAAGGTGGGAGGAGAGAGACAAGGCAGGAATTACAGTCAAAAGCTTAGCACGTAGTAGATGCTCTCTAAGGGTAAACCGAAGAAGACGCTGCAGTGGTAACTTTCTTAAAATATTTTACTAATAAAAAAATAGGTTCTCCCACTGGAGTTTAATATCTCAGTGGCATAAAGAGTTGTATGTTGTGGGGTTGTTTTTCTTTTTTTCTTTTTTGTTTTTTAAAGATTTATTTATTTGACAGAGGGAGAGAGTGAGACAGAGAGCACAAGCAGGGGGAGCAGCAGGCAGAGGGAGAAGCAGGCTCCCCAATGAGCAAGGAGCCTGATGCGGGACTCGATTCCAGGACCCTAGGATCATTACCTGAGCTGAAGGCAGACGCTTAACTGACTGAGTCACCCGGGTGCCCCTGTGGTTGTTTTGGTTTTTTTTTAAGATTTTATTTATTTATTTGAGAGAGAGTGAGCACAAGCAGGGGGGAGTGGCAGAGGGAGAGGGAGAAGCAGGCTCCTGGGACCCTGAGGCTGGGCTCGACCCCAAGACCCCAGGATCATGATCTGAGTCAAAGGCAGATGCTTGACCAACTAAGCCACCCAGTCTCCCCTATTTATAATATTCTTAGTTGATCTAACAGATAATGGTTTGTTCAAAAGAATAATAGCAAAAATGTATTCAGTGATTATAGCATATGGATAAGTGAAGGGAATGACAGCACAGTTATACAAGACAGGAGAAAGGAACTGGCCACATTCGCATAAGGTACTTGTGCTACCAGTGAAATGATCTAGTGTTTCTTGAAAGTGGACTTATTTGTTGTAAATGTATATTGCAAATTCTAGGGCAACCACTAAAAAAAATTTCTAAGTGTTACTGAGATGTTAAGAGAGGAGAGAAAATTGAATCATAATAAAAAGTTCAATTAAAACCAGAGAAGGCAGAAAAAGAGTGGAAGACAAAATAG
Source organism: Ursus americanus (assembly GCF_024610735.1). Classification (NCBI taxonomy): domain Eukaryota; kingdom Metazoa; phylum Chordata; class Mammalia; order Carnivora; family Ursidae; genus Ursus; species Ursus americanus. The sequence continues at coordinate 28,939,417 of NC_142164.1, forward strand.
AAACCAAGAACAATAACAAAGAATAGAAAATGATCATAAAAATGGTAGATATTAATCAAAATATATCAAGAATAATTTTAAATGTGAATAGTCTAAATATGCCAATTAAAAGAGACAGTAAGTCTGGATAAAAAAATAAACAAGAGCCAACTACATGTCACCTAAAGAAACCTACTTTACTTGTTTTTAATTTTTTTATTTTTCAAAGATTTTAAGTAATTTCTACACCGAACATGGGGCTTGAACTCACAACCCTGAGATCAAGAGTCACACCCTCCTCTGACTGAGCCAGCCAGGCACCCCAGAAACCTACTTTAAATATAAAGACACAGGGCACCTGGGTATCTCAGTCACTTAAGCGTCTGCCTTTGGCTCCGGTTGTGATCTTAGGGTCCTGGGATCAAACCCCTCGTTGGGCTCCCGGCTTGGTGGGGAGCCTGCTTGTCCCTCTCCCTCTGCCTGCCACTCCCCCTGCTTGTGTGCTCTCTCTCTCTCAAATAAACCAATGAAATCATAAATAAATAAATAAATAAATAAATAAATAAATAAAAGACAGGGGTGCTTGAGTGATGGTTAAGCATCCAACTCTTGGTTTCGGCTCGGGGGGTGATCTCAGATTTGTGAGATCGAGCCCTGCATCAGGCTCCACACTCAGCATGGAGTTCACTTGAGATTCTCTCTCCTTCCTCCCTGCCCCTCCCGATTGTGCTCTCTCTCTCTCAAATAAATAAATAAATCTTTAAATAAATAAATACAAAGACACAGATAGCTTAAAGGTAAAGACATTGAGAAAGATATATCATGCCAACACCGAGCAAAACAAAGCTGCACTATCTCAGACAAAGCACGCTTCGGAACAAGGAAAATTATCAGGGATAAAGAGGGGCATTACATAACAGCAAAAGACTCAATTTTCCAGAAGGCACCAATCCTTAATGTGTACATGCTTAACAACACAGTGTCAAAATACATGAGTCAAAAACTGACAGAACCGCAGGGAGAAATAGACAAATCCATTATTGTACTTGAGGACTTCAACATCCCCTCTGTTACAAACTGACAAAGACAGCAGGTAGAAAACCAGTAGAATCAAATATAATTGAACTAAGAGCACCATCCATAAACCAGATCTAAATGACATTTATAGAATACTTCAACAACAGCAGAATGCTTATCCTTCTCAAGCTCACATGGAACATTCACTAAGATAGACTATGTCCTGGGCCATAAAACACACTTCTAGATAACACATGGATCAAAGAATAAACCTCAAGAGAATTAAAAAAAAACATTTTGAACTAAATGGAAATGAAAACACAACTTGTCAAAATTTGAGGATGCAAAGGAAATCAGTGCATGGAGAGACATTCGTCACAATGAATGCATATATTAGAAAAGAAGAAAAATCCAAAATTAATAATCTCAGTTTCCACCTTAGGAACCTAGAGAAAGAAGAGCAAGTTAAATCCAAGTAAGCAGAAGAAAAGATATAAAAATCAGAGCAAAAATCAGTGAAATTGAAAACAAGAAAACAATAGAGAAAATCAATGAATCCAAAAGTTGGTTATGTGAAAATATTGATAAAAGTGATAAGTATCTGTTCAGGCTAACCAAGATAAAAAGAGAGAAGACACAAATTGCTACCATCAGAAATGAGAGGGGGACATCACTTCTGATTCTGCTGACATTAAAAGGATAATAAAAGCATATTATGAACAACTCTGGCCACAAATTTGATAACTTAGAAACAATGGCCCAATTCTTTGAAAAACACAATCTAACAATACTCATAAAAGAGAAATAGACTATATGAATAGGCCTATATCTATTTTAAATTGAATCAATAATTAATAACCTTCCAAAACAGAAAGCACCAGGCACAAATGGGTTCACCGGGGGAATTCTACCAAATGTTTCAGGAAGAAATGATACGAATTCTCTATAATCTGGTCTAGAAAATAGAACCAAGGGAATGCTTCCTAACTTGTTCTATGAGGTCAGCATTACCCTGGTACTAAAACCAGACAATACATTGTAAGAAAGGAAAACCAAAGACCAATTACTCTCATGTAAAAATCCTCAACCAAATATTAGCAGATCAAATCCAACAATGTATGAAAAGAAGTATATACTATGACCAACTAGGATTTATCTCAGGTATGCAAGGCTAGTTCACATTCAAAAAGTCAATTAATATACTCCATCACATCAACAGTCTAAAGAAGAATGACATGATCATATCATCAGATGCAGAAAAAGCACTTGACAAAATCCAACACCAACTCATGCTAAAAACGCTCAGCAAGGGGCTCCTGGGGGATTCAGGGGGCTAAGCATCTGCCTTTGGCTCAGGTGATCCGTGGGATCAGCCCGCATCAGGTTCTCTGCCCCGCGGGGAGCCTGCTTCTCCCTCTCCCTCTACCTGTCTCTCCCCCTGCTTGTGTGTGTGCCCTCTCTCTCTCTCTCTCTCTCTCAAACAAATAAAATCTTCAAAAAAACCAAAAAACCTCTCAGCAAACTAGGAATGTAAGGGCAGCTCCTCAACACGATAAAGGACATCTATGAAAAACCTACAGTTATTAACATACGTAGTGGTGAGAAATTAGAGGCTTTTACCCTACTACGATCCGGAAGAAAGCAGGGGTGAGCTCTCTAACTACTCTTATTGAACATCATACTGGAAGTCCTAGCTGATGCAGTAAGACAAAGGAAAAAAGGTATGTAGATGGGGAAGGTAGAAATAAAACTGTCTTTGTTCACAGATGACACGATTGTCTAGGGAGAAATTGCCAAAGAATTGTTAAAAAAAAAAAAAACCAACAAACAAATCTTCCTAGAACTCATAAATAGTCATAGCAAAATTGCAGGGCACAGGTTAATATACAAAGCTCAATCACTTTCCTATATACCAGCGATGAGCAATTGGAATGTACAATTTAAAACACAACATCATTTATATTAGCACCAAAAAATTGAAATAAAAGGCATAAACCCAACAAAATATGTGTGATATCCCAATATCTATATGTGGAAAACTATAAAACTCTGACTTAAGAAATCAAAGAACTGAATAAATAGACTGTCTGTGCTCATGTAAAATGTAGGAGAAAATCTAGGTAACCTCGGCCTTGGCAAAAAGTTTTTAAAATTTTTTTTGAAGATGTATTTATTTATTTTAGGGGGAGAGAGAGAGTGAGCATGCGAGTGGGGGGGAGGGGCAGAGGGAGAGAGGAGAAGGAGAGAAAGAGAGAATCTCAAGCAGAGCCCCCACAGAGCACCGAGCCCCGAGATGAGCTTAATCCCACGACCCCGAGATCGTGACCTCAAGATCATGACCTGAGCCGAAACCAAGAGTCAGACCCCACCCGACTGAGCCACCTAGGTACCCCTGGCAAAGGGTTTTGAAATACGACACCAACAGGGGTCTCCATGCTCAGCACCAGGAGTCTCCTGAAGTTTCTCTCTCCCTCTCCCTCTGCCCCTCCACCCCTCACCCCCCGGACTCTCGCTCTCTGTCTCTCTCTCTAAAATAAATGAATGAATCTTAAAAAAAAATACAACACCAACAGCACAATCCATGAAAGAAAAACTGAGAACTTGGACCTCATTAGAATTAAAAATGAGTGCCCAGGGGGGCGGTCAAGATGACAGAGTAGGAAAATCCTGAGCTCACCTCCTCCCATGGTCACACCAAGGCTGCATCTATGTATAGAGCAATTCAGGACCAGCAGCTCAGTTCTTGCACACCTAAAGATACAAAGAAAAAGCCACATCAAGAAGGGAAGGAGGGACAGAGATGCAGTCTGTTCAGGACCCACACCCCCCAGGGCAGTGACCCACAAGTGGGAGGACATCACAGGTGTGCACATCCTCCATGGGGAGCAAGGGTTTAAGCCGAACATCAGGTACCTCCCGCCCTGGAGACCTCCACCAGGAAGATGATCCCATATAATGTCTGGCTTTGCACATCAGAGGGGCATAACTCCCGGGGAGTCAGAGGGCTGTAGAAAACTGCCGCTCCGCGGCTAAAGGGCCTGTGCATAAACTCGGACCCAGCACAGGGGCAACAGCTTGAAAAGCACCTGGGCCTTCCATGAAGATTTACTGACTAATGTTAGGGTATGTGCTGGAGGAGCAGGAATCTGTAGGTTCTTTAGGACAAAAGCATTGTCAAAGGAAATAAAAAATACTTTGAGGCAAATTAAAATGAAAATATAAACTTAAAAAAGTATTTGGAAAAAAATTAAAAAATAAAGGTGCGCCTGGGTGGCTTGGTTGGTTAAGCGTCTGCCTTTGGCTCCTGTCGTGATCCCTGCTCTCCCTCTGCCTCTGCCTGCCACTTCCCGTTTGCACTCTCTGTTTCTGTCAATTAATTAATTAAAAAATCTTTGGAACACAGCAAAAGCAGTTCTAAGAGGGAAGTTCAGAGCAATACAAGCCTGCCTCAAGAAACAAGAAAAACCTCAAATAAACAATCTAACCTTATACCTAAAAGAACTAAAAGAACAAAGTCCGAAGTTAATAGAAGGAAGGAAATAATAAAGATCAGAGCAGAAATAAATGAAATAGAGACTGAAAAAGCAATAGGAAAGGTAGTGAAATTAAGAGCTGGTTCTTTGAAAAGACAAACAAAATTGATAAACCTTTAAGAAAAAAAGAGAGGGGACTCAGGTGAATCAAATCAGAAATGAAAGCGGAGTTACCAGTGACACCACAGGAACACAAAGGACTGTAAGAGAGTACTACCAAAAATTATATGCCAACAAATTGCACAATCTGGAAGAAATGGATAAATTCCTAGAAACATACACTCTTCCAAGACTGAATGAAGAATCAATAGAAAATCTGAACAGGCTGATTACTAATAATGAAATTGAATCTGTAGTCAGAAGACTCCCAACAAACAAAAGTCCAGGACCAGATGGCTTCACACTTCATACCAAACGTTAAGTTTTTAAAACTTTTTAAATTATTTTGTATTATCATGCCAACGAGAGGGGCTGGGGCATGGGTTTTACCGCTGGAACTAAAGTGCATGTCTACCAGCCATTGGGCAGGTAGCCCAAGGGCTGTTGCAAAGTCGGCTTTTATAGCCAGTAGACGTGAAAGTGTACAGCCTGGTATCCCACAAGTTAGGGATAGGTTTTCCACCCAAAACTTTCTTTTTTAAAAGATTTTATTTATTTATTTGACAGAGAGAGCACAAGCAGGGATAGTGGCAGACGGAGAGGGTGAAGCAGGCTCACTGCTGAGCAGGGAGCCAGAAGCGGGCTCCATCCCAGAACCCTGGGCTCATGACCTCAGCCAAAGGCAGGTGCTTAACCGACTGAGCCACCCAGGTGCTGCCATCCAAAACTTTCTTATTAGAAATTTCTCCAAATCCCCACCCCAAATCATATAATTTCTCCTACTCAGTTCAGTCCTTGGCGCTCATCCCATGATCAACTGTTTTTACATAGAAGATATCCAGTAGTGCGGTTCACTTTTTCCATTTACATTATGTTAGCATCTTTCCCTTAAATTCTAAAAAAGGAGATTTCCAATAATTGATCGCATTAGTTTTCATGGTCTGATAAGTTACTTCTTAGGAGGAAAGGCCCAGAAGGCCATCTAGCTACTAGTAGACTGGATTCTGAATTTCCATAGTAAACTCATTGTACCTTCAAAAATTAAAGTCAGTAAATTAGTGTTCAAATATTCTTTCTTTTAAAAACAGTATGAAATGAATAGAATAGATAACCATTAACCATGTATTGCTTGAGCTAGTGTATGATGGGACCAGTTTAAGGGGCTGGACAAGAAGGGGCTTACAAATTCCTTTTGCTGGTGCATATTAGTGGAGATGAATTTCTGGGGAATAAATAATCAGTTTTCTCTGGGCTGTGAACTTAACTGTAGTGTATCAGGCTCAAATTATTAACAAAGAATTTGCGCCCTCTAAGCTAACTGGGCAAATGCGGCTTAAACATCACAGCTCACCACCAATATTGATAAACCCTCCTTATTTTGTTTGAGGTTAGAAAGAAAAAATTGGGGACGCCTGGGTGGCTCATTCGTTATGCGTCTGCCTTCAGCTCAGGGCGTGATGCCAGGGTCCTGGGATCGAGCCCCACATCGGGTTACCTGCTCCGCTGGGAGGCTGCTTCTTCCTCTTTCACTCCCCCTGCTTGTGTTCCCTCTCCGGCTGGCTATCTCTCTCTCTGTCAAATAAATAAATAAAAAGAAAGAAAGAAAGAAAGAAAGAAAGAAAGAAAGAAAGAAAGAAAGAAAAGAAAGAAAGGGAGAGAAAGAAAGAAAGGGAGAAAGAAAGAAAGAAAGAAAGAAAGAAAGAAAGAAAGAAAGAAAGAAAAAGAGAAAGAAAGGTAAGGAAGAAAGAAAAAATAAATTGTGGGGGCGCCTGGGTGACTCGCTTAAGCGACTGCCTCCGGCTCAGATCATGATCCCACCATCCTGGGTTCGAGCCCCACCTGGGGCTCCTTGCTCAGCGGGGAGTCTGTTCTCCCTCTACCTCCCCCCCTCGTGCTCGCCCGCGCTCTCTCAAATAAATAAAAATCTTTGAAAAAATTGTGTGTGGGGTGGTATACTCCTACACACAGCCACACACATGCAAACAACGTATATATGTAAAGTTACATTGGCTTTGTTATTCACACGGCCGCTCGGGGGAATGTCTCCTGTGGCCTCTCGCCCTTCCCTTCAGGTATTTCAACTCGAGGCTAAAGCAAAGACTCGTTCTCTAGTCCAGTTTAGATAGGAGCAGCCTCACTCGGGACCGGAAGGGTGAGTGGATCCGGTTGCCCCACGGACTTCTTTACACCGATACACACATCTCCGTCTCGTGGGCAGGACCACCTAGGTCGGGGGAAGGGATTTGCCGACGTACCCGGAACTGTTTCCAAGGTTTCCTTAGTTTCGGGCGGTGGCGCGACGGCGGGTTTGGGACCAGACCAACCGAGATCTTCCTAGGCTCGCGAGAGCGCTCCCTTCTCTAGCGGCTTAGGGGACCCAGCGGCCGCGATGGCTCCGGTGTCGGGGTGGCGCAGCCCTGAGGGGGAGGCCTCGGGCTCCGGGGGAAAGCGTCGCAGTTCGTCGAGGAGCCCTAAACCCAGCAGATCCGCCCGCTCCCCGCGGGGCCACCGCTCGCGCTCGAGCTCGCGCTCGGACTCGTGCTCTCGGAATGGTCTCAGCCATCAGCTGGGCGGCTTCAGTCAGGGGTCGCGACACCAGTCCTACCGATCCCGCTCGCGGTCACGCTCCCGGGAGCGGCCCTCTGCGCTGCGGGGCAACCCTTTCGCGTCAGCCTCCTCGACCGCGTATTATGGCGGCTACTCGCGCCCCTACGGGAGCGACAAGCCGTGGCCTAGCCTTCTGGACAAGGAGAGGGAGGAGAGCCTGCGGCAGAAGTGAGTGAGACGGGCACTGGGAGTCTGACTTGCGCTTTTCGCTCTCTGCCGGGCGCCCCTGCCTAGCCCTTCAGCCCCACCCCCCTCCCCCGACAACGCCTTTTTCCGCCCGTTTCTCCCCTTGGGTTTTCACTCGTCCTCGGGCCCCTTCTCCCCGCGCCCTGGTGTCTTCGCTGCTTCTGCCTCCTGGCTATGCAGCGGTTCCGTCGGGAGCCTCAGACCTACCCGAATTACAGTTTTCGCTTGGTTGTGGCTGTTTTATTTTGCTTACTTTTTTTTTGCAAGCGTGCTTTAATTTCGCGCTCGATTGAGCTCTTGGCAAAGGAGACCTATTAGCCCAAAATGAGCAGTGCCTCGCGCTTTGTAGGCGTACCACCGTACCTTGCTGAATGATCACACAGGTTGGAGGTGACAGGACGTGTACAGTGGAAATGTCGTGTAGCCAGTCGGGAAGGCTGGGGATGAAGAGTTTAAATCGGAGGGGAGAAGAACCCCTGAGACCAGATGATTGCATGTGGGAAAAGTGACCTGCTAAACTGTTGATTACGCTACGTGGAAAAAGGCCCTGTTCGGTGGTCTCAGTGTGACCGTGAAAACCGAGGTCAGGGTGAGATCAGGTGTCCTCTCATGAGTGCGTATTGGGTGGAAAAGTGGATAGTTTAAGAAGGAGAAAGGGAAAGGGTTATAATTATTATCGTGTAAGTCTTAATAGCTAATGGTTATTGAGTGTTAAATTCTGTCAGGCGCTGTACTAGGTGCTCTACAGGTCCCCTGTGTGTGTGTGGGTTTTTAGGATTTTTTAAATTTATTTGACAGAGGGAGAGAACAAGCAAGGGGAGCAGCAGGCAGAGGGAGAAGCAGGTTCCCCGCTGAGCAGGGAGCCCGCCCCCGGGGCCCGATCATGACCGAGCAGAAGGCCGGCGCTTAACCGGCTGAGCCACCCAGGCGCCCCTACATGTCCTCTGTGTCGAAAAAGATTTTTAAGAGTAGCACAGGCATGGGGCGCCTGGGTGGCGCGGCGGTTAGGCGCCTGCCTTCGGCTCAGGGCGTGATCCCGGCGTTATGGGATCGAGCCCCACGTCAGGCTCCTCCGCTATGAGCCTGCTTCTTCCTCTCCCACTCCCCCTGCTTGTGTTCCCTCTCTCGCTGGCTGTCTCTGTCAAATAAATAAATAAAATCTTTAAAAAAAAAAAAAGAGTAGCACAGGCATGGAGGGGCAGGTTAAGATTCCAAAGCTGGGCGACGGCTCCATAAATCTCTTTTTTCCCAAGAATGGGAAGTAATAAAGGATGGCGGTGAAGAGGACGGGCTCCAGAATCGGAATGCCTGAGTTTGAAGCCATGCTTTGCTGTGTAATAGTTGTATGACCTTGAGCAAGTTTCTTGAACTTCTCTGAACTTTATTTCTTAACCATTTAAAAAGGGATAAAATTGGCGCTGAGCCTTTAGAGTTGTGATGATTTAGTTCCTGGGACATAATCATTAGTCCTTGAGTGTTAGCTATTGGGGTTTCCTGAATGGAAGCAGAAACAATAAAAAACCATACTGAGTTAGGTTGGAGACCTACCTCTCCAAATTAAATTTTTCAGTTACCTCCTGGCTGTGTTCGTCAAAAAGCAACCAGCTTCCTACTGGACGATCCTCATCAAAAGATGTCAGAACTTCTTGGGTGAAATTTGCATTTGTACATTTAGAAGATCAATAATTTACCTTACGAGTACAGATGAAGCTGGGGGCAGCAGGGATGAGAACGTGACTGTTCTTACAGCCTGTCATACTTCCCCCTGCATATATAGTCCAAGTTGGGTTATAAGTATAACCCTTTTAGGCTCTTTCTTCAAGTGGGAAACCTGAGTCTAATTCTGCACGATTATAATCTTTTCTCCTGAATAAAGAAGTAAAAAATACTATATTCAAGCAGTCAAACCAATTTATTTTGTAAGGGGTGGGTGGGTGTGTGTAACAAATGCAATCACAAGGAGCTAAACTTTGAGGAATTGAGCCTTTGTTTTTTGTATTTTGTTTGTGAGCAAAATTAAAAGGAAAAAAATGACAAATTTTTCCTGTCCTCCAAGAGTAGATAGAGGATATAGTCCTTTTCCAAAAAAAAGGAACTAAAGGGAAAACAGAAAAAAAAAAACCCTGTTTCTCATTGAGGACAGTTTTTGTCAAATAAAACTTTTCTTTCATTTTCAGAGCTCTCTTTATTTTCTGTTTCTAATGCTTCATTTTTATTTTCTTTATTAATTCCTGAGTTTCTGAAAACGGGTTTGACTAAATCAAAAGTAGAGATTGCTCTTTACTCTCAAAAATGTATGTAAACAAGTTATTTCCAAATATAAAACTGTTTGTGTCACATATTGCAGAAGACGAAATGAGCAATTAGGAGCTAGGTCATGCAAGAGGCAGAAGAGATGCACTTGACAACCTTTTAGGCTGTATTTCTGGCCTGGCCTCAGGCTGTCTGTAGTCTGTGCCATTTGATAGTACTATCAAGAACATCAAATTACAATGAGTATACTTAATTTATTAATTTAACTTTTAAAATAGGAAAATAGGACTTAACTGGACTCCTTTGAATTGATTATATATTTAGGAGACCATTTAGCCATGGAGTTATAATTTATATGCCTATATCTTCTAGGAGATTAAGTGAGAGAGAGAGGATTGGAGAATTGGGAGCTCCTGAAGTATGGGGACTTTCTCCAAAGAATCCAGAACCAGAGTAAGTGATTCAAAAAATACTGTTAAAAGATGTAATGTTTGTTTAAATCCAGAGACTATTGTCAAAATTTTTGTTAAATGAATAACTTTTAAGTACAGCTCACGTTTTTTCTTCTTTTTTGTGATTTATGCTATGCTACCCCCTAGAATTTAAAAACATTGAACATACCTAACGATTAAAACATGTTGCTAGTTGATTTTAACATATTAATTGTCCTTTTTATTTATTTGTTTATTTTTAAAGATCATATTTGTATTTGAGAGAGAGAGAGAGAGAGCACAGGTAGGCAGAGCGGCAGGGAGAGGGAGAAACAGGCCCCCCAGTGAGCAGGGACCCCGACGACTCGGGCCTCGATCCCAGAACCCTGGGATTATGACCTGAGCTGAAGGCAGCCGCTTAACCAACTGAGCCACCCAGCACCCCTTAATTGTTCTTTTTAAATTGTAATTCGGGGGGGTGCTAATTTCCTATTCATAGAAGGGTTCAGTATTAAGACAAATACATTTATATTATTTTGAATTGTTTTTTCTCAACCTAACAGCAGATTGCGTGTCACATGTTAGCCTTACAAAGTGATTTTTTTTTGAGTTAACAGTTGACAACATGGATGGTAGAGTAGGGTTTTCTTATATATATATATCATTTGCAGATAGTGACAGTTTTACTTCTTCTTTACCAATTTGGATGCCTTTTATTTTTCTTGTCTTGTGGCTGGGACTTCAGTATTATGTTGAATAAAAGTGGCGAGAATGGACATCCTTGTCTTGTTCCTGATCTTAGGGTGAAGCTTTCAGCTTTTTACTGTTGAGTGTGATGTTAGCTGTGGGTTTGTCGTATCTGGCCTTTCTTAAGTTGAGTTATGTTTTCTCTATATTCACTTTGGTGAGAGTTTGTATCTTTGGTTGTTGAATTTTGTCAGATGCTGTTTCTGCGTCTATTGAGATGATCGTAGGATTTTTATCCTTTATTTTGTTAATGTGGTATATTCCACATTGATTTGTGGATGTTGAATTATCCTTGCATTTCTGGAATAACTTCTACTTTAGTATGGTGTATGATCTTTTTAATGTAGTATAAAATTTGGTTTGCCAATATTTTGTTAAAGATTTTTGCATCTACATACATCAGGGATATTGGCTTGTAATTTTTTTTTTTAATTTGTGGTGTCTTTGGTTTCCATATCAGGATAATGCTGGCCTCAAAGAGTGAGTTTGTTCTTTCTTCAGTTTTTTGGAATTGTTTAAGAAGTATAGGTCTTAACTCATTAAATATTTAGTAGAATTTACCTGTGAAACCGTCTGGTCCTGGAGTTTGTTTTGTTGGGAGTTTTTTGAGTAATCAGTCTATAGTGTAATCTTCCTGATTTGGACGATTGTTATGTTTCTAGGAATTTATTTCTCCTTGGTTGTTCTATTTGTTGGCACATAATTGTTCTTAGTAGTCTTATGATTTTTTTTCTATTTCTATAGTATTGGGTATAACTTATCCCCTTTCATTTTTGATTTTATTTATATGGGCACTCTTTTTTTCTTGATGAATCTAGCTAAAGGTTTTTATCAATTTTATCATTTCAAAGAACCAACTCTTAGTTTCATTGATCTTTTCTGTTGTCTTTTTAGTCTCTTTTTCATTTATTTTTCACTCTGACCTTTATTATTTTCTTCCTTCTGCTAACTTTGGGCTTTGTTCTTTTCCTAGTTCCTTTAGGTGTAAGATTAGATTGTTTATTTGAGGTTTTTCTTGGTTCTCGAGTTGGGCCTGTATAAAATTTCCCTCATAGAACTTCTTTTGCTGCATTTCATAGATTTTGTACTGTTGTGTTTCCATTTTCATTTGTCTCAAGGTATTTTTTTAAATTTCCTCTTTGATTTCTTCATTGACCCATTGTTTGTTTATTTTTAAAGACTTATTTATTAAAGAGAGAGAGAGAAAGAGCACGTGCACAAGTGGGAGGGTCAGAGGGAGAGAGAGAGAGAATTTCAAGCAGATGCCACACTGAGCACGGAGCCTGACATGGGGCTCAATCTCAAAACCCTGAGATCATGACCTGAGTTGAAACCAAGAGTCAGACGCTTAACCGACTGTGCCACCCGGGCACCCCGACCCATTGGTTATTTAATTCCATGTGTTTATGTTTTTCCAGTTTTCTCGTAATTGATTTCTAGTTTCATACTGTTGTGGTCTGAAAAGATGCTTGATATGATTTCAGTCTTCTTAAATTTATCAAGACTTGTCTTGTGGCCTAACATGGGATCAGTCCTGGAGAATATTCCATGTGCACTTGAAAAGAATGTATGTTCTGCTGTTTTTGGATAGAATGTTTTGTGTATTATCTCTTAATTCCATCTGGTCTAATGTGTTGGTCAAGGCCACTGTTTTCCTTATTGATTTTCTGTCTGAATGATGTATCCATTCATGTAAGTGGGGTGTTAAGGTCTCTTACTATTATTGTATTACTGTCAGTTTCTCCCTTCATGTCTCTTAATAATTGGTTTATGTATTAAGGTGCTCCTATGTTGGGTGCATAGGTATTTACAAATGTTATATCCTCTTGTTGAATTGATCCCTTTATCGTATGCAGTGTCATTCATGTCCTGTTACAGGCTTTGTTTTCTAGTCTGTTTTGTATGATGTAAGTATTGCTACCCCAGCGTTTTGTTTGTTTTCATTTGCATGGAGTATCTTTTTCCATCCCTTCAGTTTCAGTCTCTGTTGTCTTTAGATCTGAAGTGAGTCTCTTGTAGGCAGCTATAGATGGGTATTGTTTTTTTTAATTTATTCAGCTACTGTGTGTTTTGATTGGAACACTTAGGAAGTTTACATTTAAAGTAATTATTGATAAAAAAAAATTATTGGTAGGGGGCGCCTGGGTGGTTTAGTCGTTAAGCATCTGCCTTCAGCTCAGGGCGTGATCCCAGAGTCCTGGGATGGAGCCCCATCCTCCGCTGGGAGCCTGCTTCTCCCTCTCCCACTCCCCCTGCTTGTGTTCCCTCTCTCGCTGGCTGTCTCTCTCTCTGTTAATAAATAAAATCTTTAAAAAATTTATTGGTAGGTATGGATTTGTAGACATTTTCTTGATATTTTTCCGGTTTTTTAAAAAGATTTTATTTCTTTGTCAGAGAGAGAGAGAGTGCACAAGCAGGGGGGAGCGGCAGGCAGAAGGAGAAGCAGCTCCCTGCTGAGCAAGGAACCAGATGTGGGACTTGATCCCAGGACCCTGGGATCATGACCTGAGCTGGAGGCAGACGCTTAACCAACTGAGGCACCCAGGCGTCGCTTTCTGATTGTTTTTTGTAGTTCTTCTCTGTTCCTTTGTTCTCTTGCTCTCTTCCCTTGAGATTTGGTGACTTTCCTTAGTGTTATGTTTGTATTCTTTTATTTTTTGTTTATCTATTATAGGTATTTGGTCAGTGGTTACCATGAGGTACATATATAACATCTTACGTATATAGCAATCTATTTTAAGTTAATGCCCACTTAAGCTCAAATGCATTCTAAAAGTACTACATCCCTTCACCATGTTTTATGTTTTTGACATCATATTTTACATCTTACTATTTTATGTTTCCATTGACTAATTATTGTGGGTCTAGCTGATTTTACTACTTTTGTCTTTTAACCTTCATACTAGCTATGTAGGTGGTTGATCCACTACCTTTACTATGTGTTTACCTTTACCAATGAGATTTTTCCTTTCATAATTTTCCTTTTTTTAAAAAATTTTATTATTAAGTAATCTCTACACCCAACCAGAGCTCGAACTCATAACCCCAAGATCAAGAGTTGCATGCTCCACTGACTAAGCCAGCCAGGCGCCCCTCCTTTCATAGTTTTCTTACTTGTAGTTATGATTTTTCTTTTCTACTTAAAATTAAGTCCCTTTAACTTTCTTGTAAGGCTGGTTTGGGAGTGATGAGCTTTAGCTTATGCTTGTCTGAGAAACTCCTTGTTTCTCCTTCACTTCTGAGTGATAACTTTGCTGGGTAGAGTAATCTTGGTTGTAAGTTTTTTCCTTTTAGCACTTCTCATATATCATGCTATTCTCTTCTGACCTATAAAGTTTCTTCTGAAAAACCAGCTTATAGACTTAGGGTTCCTTGGTATGTAACTAGTTGTTTTCCTTTTGCTGCTTTTAAGATTCTTTATCTCTAACTGTTGACACTTTGATTATAATGTGTCTTGGTCTCTTTGGGTTCATCTCATTTGGGGGTGTTTGCTTTCTGGACTTGGATATCTGTTTCCTTCCCCAGGTTAGGGAAGTTTTCAGCTATTATTTCTTCAAATAAGTTTTCTGTCCTTTTCTCTCTCTTCTCCTTCTGGGACCACTGTAGTGTGAATATTAGTACACTTGATTTTACCCCAGAGGTCCCTTAAACTTAACCTCATTTTATTCAGTTCTTTTTGCTTTTTTGCTGTTCTGATTAGGTGCTTTCTACTACCCTGTCTTCCACATTGTTAATCTGTTCTGCATTCTGTAATCCGCTTTTGATGCCCTGTATTTTTCATTTCAGTTATTGTGTTCTTTGGCTTTGATTGATTTAAAAAAATATTTTCTGTCTCTTTGTTGAATTCTCACTGTGCTCATCCATTCTTTTGAGTTCAGTGAGCATCTTTATGACCATTCATTTGAATTCCATCTGGTAGATCTCTGTTTTGTTTAGTTCTTTTTCTGAGGTTTTTGTCTTGTTCTTTCACTTGGAACGTATTGTCTGTCTCCTCATTTGCGTCTCAGTGTTTGTTTCTGTGTTTTAGGTGGATCAGCTATTGTCCCAGTCTTGGAGGAGTGGCTTTATGCCCGAAGGTGTCTGTGGGGCTCAGCATAAATCCCCGCTGGTCACCCAAGCCAAGTACCCCAGGAGTATCTCTTTTGTAGGCTGTGTGCTCCCTCTTGTGGCTGGTCACGATTGGTGCAGACTCACTGATGTGTGGGGCTGTTTACTGGTGCAGCTGTCGGCTAGGCTTGGCTATGACTACTGTGGGTATGCTGGTGAGTGGGACAGGCTTCTGGCCTGTCTGATTGACAGGCCTGGTTGCAGCTGGTGTGGGCATGCTGGTGTGTGGGGCTGGCCCTTGGCACAGCTGGCTATAAGGCCTGGTCGTGAGCTGCATGAGCACTGTTGAGTAGGGCAGGCTTTCGGTGCAGCTGGCTGCAAGGTCCAGCTGCAACTGATGCAGATACTCTAGTGTGTAGGACTGGGCCTCCATGGCAGGAGCCCTTGGGTGGAGGGTGTGCTGGTCCTGGCCAAGGATGTCTGGTATGTATGGTGGGTGGGGGCTGCTAGAGAGGAGTGCCAGGCCAGGGTGGGCAGGTGGGTGGGGTGAGTCTTCTTGGGCTGACAGTAGATAGAGAAACAGAAAAAAGGATAAGGGATGGGACGGGGCTCTCCTGGTTGAGTAGAGGGGCCTAGGAGGTCCTGCCCCACGGGACGCCAGGGGTCCTGTCCAGGGTGCTGGGACGTAGGCAGAGCAGAGCAGCTGACCGGGCGCTGAGCCCGGGAAAGCCTGCGGAGGGTGGTGCGGGCTGCAGGCTGGGGAGCTGACAACAGTGACGGCGGTGTGCCTCTTTGCCCTCAGTCTGTTGGCCGGGCAAAGATTTTATGAATTGAGGAAATCTGGTCCTAGTTCGTCTAAACATCCATTGTCCCCAGTGTCTAGACTCTTGAGGTAGTGTCCAGTGCTTCGGCTTCCTCCCGTCCCAGCAAGACAAGCCACAGGCTCCTGGGCCCTCCATGCCCAGGCCTCGCTCACAATGCCACCTTTCTCACTATGACGAGGTTTCAGAAGAGGAAGGACCCTTGAGTCATTCTTAAAGGAAAGCTCTTGTTGAAAGATCCAGCACGGCCCTGTGGGTTAGTTACTTACTCTCTGTTGAAGATGGGCTGTTCAGAATGGGGGCTGTATCCCATCAGCAGGACTTTTGAATGATACTGAGCTTCCCCCATCAGTAGGGTGACGCCTGCCTAGCGACTAGGGGTTAGTGGCAGCCCGACGGCTGCTGGTCAGCTGTGAGGACACACACAACCCAGGTGTCAGAGTCACAGCAGGGCCAGAGAGCAGTGCCTCAGCTGCACATGCTGCTGAGGACGGGAAGAGTAATATGGCAGTTGGGAGCACAGAGTCCAAGCATGGAGCCGGGACAGAGCCTGGCACATCGTGGGTGCTATCTCGGGGTGAGCTGCAGGGAGGCCCGTGGCGGTAACTTCCCTAAGCTGTTTTAGCAAAAAGGAACTAGCTTCCCTGATGCAGTTTCCAACCTGAAGGGCATAGAGAGTAGCCTGCTGTGTTTTGTCCTGTATGACTTCTGATGCTCAGTGTACTAAAATGTCCTTTTTTGCTCTCTGATTGAAGGTTTGGTTTAAGAATAGGAGGGTCAGGGGCGCCTGGGTGGCACAGCGGTTAAGCGTCTGCCTTCGGCTCAGGGCGTGATCCCAGCATTGTGGGATCGAGCCCCACATCAGGCTCCTCTGCTATGAGCCTGCTTCTTCCTCTCCCACTCCCCCTGCTTGTGTTCCCTCTCTCACTGGCTGTCTCTATCTCTGTCAAATAAATAAACAAAATCTTAAAAAAAAAAAAAAAAGAATAGGAGGGTCAAGTGGAGGAGACCCCAGAGGGCACTGAGGTTCAGAAACACGCCCCCGGTGGCCCTGGTCCCTCCCGTCGTCATTAACTTGGGTGGACCCTGCCATGCCTCCTCATTCAGGAGCTGGAGTGCGTATGGGTTCTTCAGGAGCCACCGCCGCTGGGGCCACCTCAGCAGCCCATGCCTCTCTTTCCTGTTGTCTTCTTGCCTCCCCTGCCCTGGCTTCCTCCACCTTTCCCTCCGTGCGGCTGCCCTCCTGTGCTCGCTCCCGGTCTCCTACCGTCGGTGGCTCTCTTGTGAGCCCTTTGCCCACACAATGGCCTCGGCGGCGGTTTTTTCCCACGGTGCTTTTGAGCGCATTCCCGTTCTGTGTCGCTCAGGGTTAAGAGCAGTTCCCGAAACGCCCGTGACATGTACTCGAGAGAAGGGCAAATTCACGGACCCTCTCTTTGGGGGCACTTGTCGTCTTTTCAATAAAGTTTTGAATTTATTCTCTGTGTATTTGTTTTGCGTGTGGTACGGGGTGAGTGCACGTGATGGACGGTGCCGCTCCTCCAGGAAGGCAAGGAGGCCTGCTTTCGTGCAGCCGCGTCCCTGAGCCCCCATCAGGAGGCCACGGCCATCTCCGAAGTTCCCCAAGTGCCCACGCAGCCGGCTTACGAGGAGCCACCCTGTCCTGCAGCACCCCATCTTCCCCCGCCCCGCCCCCCCGTGCCCCAGCGGGACCGCGCCGCCGTGCAAGACCGGGTGGCGTCAGCCTCTAGGGAGAGAACAGTGTGCTTCCAGGCGGGGCTGAGGCCCAGTCGCGGCGAGGAGCTGAGGCCCACCCGGGCACTGGAAGGGACACTTGCAAGGGGCTACTCACGGGGCTCCCGGAGAAGCGGCAGCCGCGCGTGCTGCTGGTGCTCGCCCAGGGGTGTCCGATGCCGGCCCTTTGGTTGGAGGAGACGCGCAGACCGCATTCCGGCGGGAGGGTCCTGCGTCTGCAAAGGTACCAAGAGAGGGGCCCCCCTTCGAGGCCAGCGCTGGGCTCTGTGTCCTCCCTTTCGCCCCTCCCCAGAGGCCGAGGCCCCAGCATCTCTCGGTCGTCAGCTCCAGCCGCCCGGCACCTTTCGTCGAGATCGTGCCCGGGGCCGGTGGTCCGTGCGTGCAGTCGTTCCAAGTCCGCGGCGGAGAAAGGACAGGACGTGGGTTTTTGTCCTCTGGGACTCGGGGAGGGAGAGGGGCTCCTGCGGGACCGAGGCCGTGTACCTGTTGCCCGATCGGGTTATTTACACTGGCACACAGCACCCTTCTTGTTGCCAGGACGACCCCAGCCCTGGGGACGAGTTTTGCCGGTGCACCCAAAATGTCTCCCCCGGTCCCCCAAGTTTGGGTTGTGGCGGCGCAGTGGCTTCTGTGAGCCGAGGCGTCCTCGGTCTCCCGTGTCCACGATCGGGTGGCCCCCTCCTGCGGTAGCAGTGGTTCCGGGGTGTTGCCTCGGGATGGGGGAAGCGTAGCGTTTCTTCGAAGCTCCCCCCTAGCCCTGCGAAGCTGCGGGCTTTCTGCGTAGCCACAGCTGTGACTCGCCTCCTTCCTCCCTGCAGAGACCTGGGTGGCCTCAGCACTTAGCCGTGGGCTCTGGGCCCCGTCCTACATCTCCCTCTCAAGGTGTGTTCTCGGGAGCCGTCCAGGCATCATCTTCGCGTCGGATTCCAGGATCTTTGCTTGTAGAAAGCAATTTTTTTTTTAAGGGTATGAAATGTTTTAGTACACTTGCCGGGTAATACAAATCAGTAATTACGATAGCCAAATCTCTGTATCATATATATTTAATATATTAAATAACACAATAATAAAATAACCCCTACCTTAAAAAAATATGGACTCATTTTTCATGTCATCAAATACAATGCTCATATGAGAGTGTAATGAAACTTAATAATCTGTTCACGTGCTAAGGGACAAGGCTAAGCAGTAAATTAATATTTTTAAATATCTTAAAGCAGAATAGTTTCCTTTTTGAGTTTGATAAGCCAAAGACTATCAAGGACTATTTAGAACCTGAATATAATACAGTGGCTATGAAATTATATAGGGAATTTGATGAGAAACAGGCATTTCTTTTTTTCTACTTTTTGTCAGTTAGCAAGTGAATGGAAAACTTTTAACCATAACATTCGTTTCCTTTTTCAGAGCGTCAAGAACCACCTCTGCAGCCTGCCTTGCTAAGGTTACTGCATAATCCTTGCATTCCTGCCATCCATTATCCACCTTCTCAAATTGGAGGGTTTCAGAGTCCCTAGGCTACTGTCTAGATCTGTAGCCTAAATATCAGTTTTTGAAACCACTTCCTGGTATGTTCCTGGATGGAGATTAATGTATTCTTTTTCTTTGTGTATTTTAGTAGTGTCAGATGCTAGAGTTAGACTGGGTATTTTAAATTTAATTTAATTTTTAAATATTATTCTCAAAACATAGTTGATATACAAAGTTATATTAGTTTCAGGTACACAGTATAGTGATTCAATAATTGTATATTCTGTGCTGAGAAACTGGCTGTTTTTAATTGTAATATCTGAATTGATGGGTCCTCTGGCTTTGATCGTCTCATCACTATCCTAAGAGATTTAACTACCAGGAGACCTCAGATGGAGTGGTGACTTGATACGGGTCATATTTTTCGTGCTCATTTAGAGTCTTACTTGCATGATCTGCATTAATTTCAGTATAAAAAGCTTAAGGCCAAACGTAGCATATGGTTTTAGGCTCTACTGGATCTTGAAATTTGGATATCAGATCTTATTTTTCTACCGGGAAAAAAATATCAACAAGCCTTCCGCAATTCAAAATTGGAAACGAATTTTAGGAAAAAAGAAAAGTATAAAAGGATTAATTACCAAATTTTAGATTTAGCTCCTTTATACCGTAAGCCTTTTCGTCTCAATATTTATTCTATTATTGCCAATTTCATCAGTATGTACCCAGATAACAATCTAGATTTAATGAGAGTGGGATGGGATTGGGGAAACAGTACATAAAAGAGGCTTAGGACATTCAAACTGATGTGTTGTCCCACATCTTATGCCACTTGCGCCCTTTTTTTTTTTTTTTTAAGATTTTATTTATTTATTTGACAGAGAGAGACAGCCAGCAAGAGAGGGAACACAAGCAGGGGGAGTGGGAGAGGAAGAAGCAGGCTCATAGCAGAGGAGCCTGATGTGGGGCTCGATCCCACAACGCCGGGATCACGCCCTGAGCCGAAGGCAGATGCTTAACCGCTGTGCCACCCAGGCGCCCCGCCACTTGTGCCCTTTATCATAGTCTTTCCATAATGATTATTTTTCCCTTATATTATTTTTTTTAAATTGTGGTAAAATTGAAACAACATAAAATTACCCATTTTAAAGTATACAATTCAGTGGCATTTAATACATTCACAGTGTTCTCCACCATCACTGCCATCGACTTTCAAAGCATATTCATCACCCAAAAATGAAACCCCTTATTCATTTAGTAGTCACTCCCCATCCCTCCCGTGGCAACCGCTAATGTGCTTTCTGTCTCCATGGGTTTGCCTGTTCTGGATATTTAATATTTAGGGAATCATACAATATGTGGCCTTTAGTGTCTGGCTTCTTTCACTTAGCATCATGTTTTCCAGGTTCATTGACTTTGTAACAACCATTAATACTTTATTCCTTTTTTGAGTTGAATAATATTCCGTTATATGAATATGCCACATTTTGTTTATCCATTTCTCAATTGATGGAAATTTGGGTTTTTTCTATCTTTTGGCTGTTGTGAATAGTGCTTCTATCTACATTTATGTACAATTACTCGTTTGAATCCCCATTTTTGAAAAATACTGTATTTATTTATTTGACAGAGAGAGAGAGCATCAGTGGGGCACAGCAGGCAGATGGAGAGGGAGAAGCCGACTCCCAGCTGAGCAGGGAGACTGATACTGGGCTCGAACCCAGGACCCTGGGATCATGACCTGAGCTGAAAGCAGACGTTTAATCGACTGAGCCACCCAGGTGCCCCTGAATACCGATTTTCAGTTCTTTCAGGTATATACGTAGAAGTGGAATTCCTGGGTCACGGGGTAATTCTCTGTTTAATTTTTTGAAGAACTGCCAAATACAGCAACTGCATCATTTTACATTCCCATTAGTAATGTGTGAGTGTTCCAGTCTCTTCACATCCTCACCAACACTTATTATATTCCACTTTTTTCAGTAGTCTCTAAACCCAACGTGCGGCTCAAACTCACAACCCCAAGATCAAGAGTTGTACACTCCTCCAATTCAGCCACCCCCTCCATTTTTTTACTATAGCCATCCTAATGGGGATGAGGTATTATCTTGTGGTCTTGATTTGCATTTCCCTGATGACTGATGATACTGAGCATCTTTTCATGCTTGTTGGCCATTTGTACATATCCTTGGGAAAAAACATCTAATCGTTTGCCTATTTTTAATTTGGTGGTTTATCTTTTCATTGCTGAGTTGTAAGGGTTTTTTAAGTATTCTGGAAACTGACGTCTTACCAGAGACATGATTTGTAAATATTTTACCTCATTGTGTAGGGTGTCTTTTCAGTTTCTTAATAGTGTCCTTTGATGCACAAAAAGTTTGATTTTGATGAAATCCAATTTATGTAATTTTCCTTTTGTTGCTTCTGCTTTGGTGTCATATTGAAGAATTCATTGCCAAATCCCAGATCATGAATTTTTCCCTGTTTTCTCCTGAAGAGAAGGAGTTTTATAGTTTTATAACTCTTTCTCTCTCTCTCTCTATATATGAGTTTTATATAACCATATATAAATGAGAGTTTTATAATCTTAATTCTTACATATAAGTATTTTCTCCATTTTGAGTTAATTTTTGTATATGATGTGAGGTATGTTTCCAGTTTGATTCTTTTGCATATAGATATCTAATTGTCCATCATTTCCTGAAGAGGTAATTATTTCCCAATTGAATGGGCTTGGCACCCTTAACCAAAATCAATCGACCATAGATGTATGGGTTGATTTCTGGTTTCTCACTTCTATTCCATTGATCTGTATGTCTATCCTTATGCCAGTACAATACTGTTTTGATTACTATAGCTTTTTTTTTTTTAAAGATTTTATTTATTCATTTGACAGAGATAGAGACAGCCAGTGAGAGAGGGAACACAAGCAGGGGGAGTGGGAGAGGAAGAAGCAGGCTCTCGGCAGAGGAGCCTGATGTGGGGCTCGATCCCAGAACACAAGGATCACGCCCTGAGCCGAAGGCAGATGCTTAACCACTGAGCCACCCAGGCGCCCCTGATTACTATAGCTTTGTAGTAAGTTTTGAAATTTAGAAATCTGGGTCCTACAACTTTTATTTTCTTTTTAAAGATTGTTTTGGCTATTTAGATTCCCTTAGAATTCCATATGATTTTTAGAATTCTTTTTCCTTGTACTTTTTGTTGAAAATTAGACATTCTGAATATTAGAATGTGACAACTTTGGAAATCACATTTTCTCCCCTCTCCTAGGTTTGTTGTTCCTGTTTCATTGAACAGAATACAAAGACCATACAATCCAGGTTTGCCTAGTTAGTGACTTTCTAAGCTATTTTTGTAATATCTGTATTCATTTTTTAAAAACTTCAGTATAAAAAAATGAAAATATAAAAGAATAAAATTTCAGCGTAGTTGACATACAATATGATACGAGTTTCAGGCATACAACACAGTGATTTGACAATTATATACATTATGAGATGCTCACCACGGTAAGTGTAATTATCACCTGTTTACCACACAAAGTTATTACGGTGTGATTGACTATATCCCCTATGCTGTACTTTTCATCTCCACGTACTTTTCATCTCATTTATTTTTAAGTAGACTCGACCCCCAGTGTAGGGCTTAAACCCATGACCCTGAGTTCAAGAGTCACATGCTCTACCAACTGAGCCAGCCAAGTGCCCTGACTCATTTCTTTTATAACTGGAAATTTGTAGCTCTTAATCCCCATTCACCTGTTTTGCCCATCCCTCAACCCCTCGCCTCTGGCAACCACCAATTTGTTCTCTGTATTTATGAGTCTGTTTCTGGTTTGTTTTGTTTTTTTGATTCCACATATAAGTAAAACCACATGGCATTTGTCTTTCTCTGTTTGACGTATTTCACTTAACATAATACCCTCTAGGTCCATCCATGTTGTTGCAGATGGCAAGATTTCATTCTTTTTTATGGTTGAGTAATATTCCTGTGTGTGTGTTGTGTGTGTGTGTGTGTGTGTGTGTGTACCACATCTTCCTTACCCATATATCTATGGATGGACACTGAAATTGCTTCCATATCTTGGATATTGTAAATAATGCTGCAGTAAATAGAATACATATATCTTTTCAAATTAGTGTTTTATTTTCATTGGGTAGATACCCAGTAGTGGGATTATTGGTTGTATGGTATTTCTATTTTTAATTTTTTGAGGAATCTCCATCCTGGTTTACATAACAGCTGCACTCTTTGTCATGTATAGCCACTGAAGTCTATGTTCCATTAGCTTAGTGGCCAGCTAGTGTTTTGAAATACTTACCATCAATTCCTGGATTCAAAAATGAATAAAGATCAATAAAACAAGAAGGCAACCTACTGAATGGGAGAAAGATAGTTGCAAATGATATATCTGATAAGGGGTTAATATCCAAAATTTAAAAGTAACTCATACAACTCAACACCAAAAAACCAATCAAATTAATAAATGAGCAGAGGACCTAATTAGACACTTTTCCAAAGCAGACGTACAGATGGCCAGTAGACACATGAAACATCAGTAATCATCAGGGAAATGCAAATCAAAACCACAATATCACCTCACGTCAGTCAGAATGGCTAGTAACAAAAAGACAAGAAATTAGATCGGAGAAAAGGGAATCCTTGAACGTTGTTGGTGGGAACATAAACTGGTGCAGCCCCTGTGGGAAACAGTGTGGCGGTTCCTCTAAAAATTAAAAATAGAACTACCGTACAATCCAGTAATTGCACTACTGGACATTTAGCTGAAGAAAACAAAAACACTAATTTGAAAAAATGTATGCATCCCTACGTTTTTGGTTTTTGGTTTTTATATCTTATTTTTTAAAGGTTTTATATATTATTTACTTGAGAGAGAGGGAGAGAGTGCGTACACGCGAGTACATGAGCTGGTAGAGGGAGAGGGAGAAGCACACTCCCCGCTAAGCAGGGAGCTCGAAGCAGGGCTCGATCCCAGGACCCTGGGATCATGACCTGAGCTGAAGGTAGACGCTTAATAGTTTGAGCCACCCAGGCGCCCCACCTCTATGTTTATTGTAAGATATATGATATAGGCACTCCCATTTTTATTGTAGCATTATTTATAATAGCTAAGATATGGAAGTAACCTAAGTGTCCATCAATAGACGAATGGATAAAGAAGACGTGGCACACACTCACACACACACACACAATGCAATATTACTGAGCCATGAGAAGAATGAAATTTTGCCATTTGCAATAACATGGATGGACCTAGAGAAAATTATGCTAAATTAAATAAGTCAGACATAGAAAGACAAATACTGTATGATTTCACTTATATGTGGAATCTTAAAAAACAAAACAAACAACACCGACACACGAAATAGAAACAGAACAAACTGGTGGTTGCCAGAGGGGAGGAAGATGGGAGGATGGACAAAATAGGTGAAGGGGGTTAAAGAGTACAAACTTCCAGTTACAAAACAAGTAATTCAGGGTGATGAAAAGTCCAGCATAGGGGATACAGGCAATATATTGCAGTAATTTTGTATGGTGACATATGGTAACTACACTTACAGTGTTAAGCATGGCATAATGTATATAATGTTGAATCACTGTGTTGTACACCTGAAACTAATGTATTTTATGTCAACTATACATCAAAAAGTAAGATCTTAAAAGAAAAGAAGACATTATACTTTTCCTAGTGTTTGGAGATTGTCTCTGTATTACACACTCCTTCAATGCTTGGCCAGACTATGGACAACTCGGCCTTATCTTTTACTTCCTGCTTACACAGAGCCTGAGAGCCATCCAGACGTGAAAGCTCGTGGTATTCTCAGCTGTTTCTGAGCATGTGTCTAGCACGTGGCCTTCTTGATTCCTCTGCATACATAAGACCTTTTCAAAGCCTTTTTTCTTCCACGTGTCTCTTTTCTGAATCGTGTGTTTCCCACCCTTCTCAGTTGTCTATTCCTTGTCCTGACTGTTGTCTCTTGCCCCAGGACGCTGTGGCCAGTACTTGTGCCTTTAAATGCTTTGGCCAAAGGTACCCAGGAAGTGGCCTCAACCCTGGGTTCACTCCTTGTCAGACAAAACAAAGGCAAACCAACTCTGCCAGTCCTTGAGGGAGCTGGCAGAGCGGAGAAGACCCTGAACCACAATTCTTTGAGAATAAAGTCCATACTGCTCCTTCTAGTACCAGGAGAGCTGCCTTCCCATCCTCAAGGCTTCTACAGGCCTGGGGTCTGAAGGATGATAGGCAGACAATTCAAAACACCAAAGTGTTCCCTTACCACTGTTGGGGAGGAAAAATTTGCCTCTATACTTCCAAATTCTTCTGGGTAATCCAAGAGTTAAATTGACAGGAGACAGATTAACAGGAGAAAACCAACTTTAATTCATATGTATGGAGGCCTCAAAGATACAGGACCTAAGAAATGATGGAGGCGGGCAGTGTTTATACTTGTTACATAAAGAAACAGTAAATCTGGGAGAAATTGGCAGGACAAAGAAAACTGATGTTTGGGAACTTCAATTAGTTAGGAATTCTAAACAAAATTTGGGCCGAGGTAGTAAGTTAGGAGAAGTTACAAGGTTTGTTTACATGGGCTTCTCAGGCCCTGAATTCCCTGTCCCTGATGTCAAAGATGTTTGTCTGCCTCCTGGTGCCTCCTCTGCACCCCCCCCCCCCTGCAGGGAGGGTGCTTTTCACAGGGGAGATGTATTCTCTACTTTCTGGAGACAAAGGTGGATCGGAGTGTTGTTCCTACACTCGCTGTTTCTTTATTAACTTGAATTCAAAATAATCAGTATGGTGCTCTGGCTTGGCTTGGGGTGGCCCACCTTGAGCCCCAACACCACAAAGCAGCAGATTCTTTTTACACCAAGCCTTATCTGGTTGTTGTGAGTTTTTAGCTGCGTTCCAACATTCACCAAAAATTGATTCTGACAGCTTTTCCCAGCTCAGTTGCTTCGGGGGAGAGATGGAGCCCTGGAGTTCCCTACTCCATTGTTTTCCATTCTGTTAAAACTTTGACCTCTCCTTTATGGTCTCTTTTCCCTCTGTATATGAATATATTTAAATTTCTTTAATACTAAACAAAATTCCTCTTGACCTTGCATTCCCCAACATCCCTCCTTTACTTCTCAGAAAAAATTTTCTTCAAGAGTAGTTTCTAATACCCTCCCTCAATGGTGACAAACAAAAATGTCTCCAGACATTCCCTAATGTCACCGGGGTGAAAACTCATTCCAGATTGAGATCCAGTGTATTAACTCAAATTCCGAACATATTTGGATTTAACCTGTTTTCACATGTACTTTTTAATTGTTTGGGGGGTTTTGTTTGGTTGGTCGGTTCTTGTTTTTGTTTGTGTTCTATAGCTCCATGAAATTTTATCCCATGTGTGAATGCATGGAACCATCGCCTCGATTAGGGTACAGGACTCTTCTCTCCATACGAAGAGACTCCTTGTTGTTATACAAACCATTTTCCTAAACAAGTGGCATAAAGGCGAAGAGCATGTGTATACTTCTACCTTTGTATAACAAATGGGAGACACAAGAACGTGTTTTTGCATTTAAATTTGCATAAACAATATGCTGGGTGATAAGTGGGCCTGTGTGGGGCAGGGTATTTAAGCGATTCTTTTCATCGAAAGTGTTATATTTGGGGATTTTTGAGCTATATCATTATGTTATCACTTCAAAGAATTAAAGATAGTAAATGAAACCAAATAAATGGTATGGTTTCCAAGTAGCTTTTCAACAGGTGTTCAGGCTTTAAGAGCAGATGACATATTGAGGCACCTGGCTGGCTCAGTCCGCAGCACATGCAAGTCTTGATCTCGGGGTCACGAGTTCAAGCCCCACATTGGGTGTAGAACTTACAATAAATAAATAAATAAACAAGCAAGCAAGCTACAATTTGGATGAACGTCAACAAAATTATTGAAAAGAAAAAAAGAGCAGATGACATAGTGACTGGACCACATCAGTCAGAGCTGCTATAAGAAAAGTAGAGACATGGAGCGCCTGGGTGGCTCAGTTGGTTAAGCGTCTGCCTTCAGCTCAGGTCATGATCCCTGGGCCCTGGGATCGAGTCCCATGTCAGGCTCTCTGTTCAGTGGGGAGTCTGCTTCTCCTTCTCCCTCTGCCCTTCTCTCGGCTCATGCTCCCTCTGCCTCTCTCTCTCTCAAGTAAATAAATAAAATCTTAAAAAAGAAAAGTAGAGAGAAACAGTGTTCAGAATCAGTAGATTCAGAATTAGACTCGGTGATATCATCTCCATGGGAACACCTGTCTGATTTCTTCCTTTACAGAGACAGTTCCCTTAACAGTCAACTAAATCACGTCTGTGAAACACTTAATAAACACTAGAGACTGTAGTACATGAAGCTTGTACACCTTTCCCTTAACAGCAAAACGTCATTGCCCCACCATCAGGATGGCACAATATAAATTATTAGTCTAAGCAGGAATACCACCTCCTTCCTTCCATAAACTCTGCCCAATATCATGAGGTCAGTGCAGATCACACAGTGCAGATGTTTTTAAGGTCATTATCAGATCAAAAGTTAGATTGCATAAAAAATCATGATAGATGATTTTGTTTTCTCACTTACATATACGGATGTCACCTGTGATGTTGATGGGTACAGATGGAGAAGTTACGCTTTTACAGATGTTATATGGTTCCATTTAAGGCTGGACATGAAACTATTTGAATTGACCACTACAATCTCCTTTTAATAAACATTTAAAAAATGGTTTTTCGTTGTGCCTGTGGTTGTTTCATGGTTGTGGTTGTTCCTGTTCTATTACTTCGATGTTTAAGCTTGTATTATGTGTTAGATACCATACAGAATGCATGAAAGCTGAAAGTTCAATCTCAGTTCTCAAAGAATCCTAACGGAAAACTTAAACATTATGGGTTGCACACAGAAAGGGACTAGAAAGAAACAACACTTTTTGCTTTTCCTGTAACCCTCAGTGATCTACCTTTTATGAAGTATTAAGTGTTGAGCACAGTGATAGGTGCTTGAAATACATTATGTCTATAATTTTACAAGCTTCAGTTGTGTTCTAGTTTTTCCTAAGTGATAAAGATGCATTGGTGGTTTTGTTTTTTTTTTTTTTTTGGTCTTGTGTAATACTATTAAAGTAAGTAAAGAAAAACTTTGATCTTTTTCTTTTTCACGTTAATTTTTTTTTCTTTTTAAGTAGTCTCCGTGCCCAGCGTGGAGCCCAGCCCGGGGCCTGAACTCACGACCCTGAGACCTGAGCTGACACCAAGACTTGGACGCTTAAGGTACTGAGCCACCCAGGTACCCCTTCATCTTCATTTTTTAAGTAGTCTCTGTGCCCAATGTGGGGCTCAAACTCACAACTCCGAGATCAAGAGCCCAAGCTCTACCGACTGAGCCAGCCAGGTACCCCTCATTTTAATTTCTAAAACCTGTAGCAATCTACAATCCTCTGCATTTATATTATACACTGTGTTAGGAAGGAAGATTTTTTTCTCTATCCTGGAAGATCCTTCTGGCTGGTCTAAGAATGAAATTGACATCAGATAGTTTAACAGAAGAAAATGAAATTCAATTATGTACATACAGGGAAGCCACATACACATGAGCGATTCCAAAGAGAGGCAAAATGAGGTATATAAGTCATGGGGGACTAAGTAGAAAGGGGATAGGGGTCTGGGGTTTTCAAAGGAAGGAAGATGAGTCACAGAAAGAATGGAAAGAGTAAATGTTTGGTAAACAAAATGTTTGCTGGACTATCCAGAAACAACGAAACATACCTTGCAAGATTTCTCCCTTGTCTGCCATATCTAGTTCATATTATATTATATTGATGTATGATAATAGCTCCCTTCCTCGAACAGTACCTCTATCTAACTTCTTTTAGGCAGTTAGCACGGAGGCAAAAAAGAAAAACTTATTAAGGCTTCTGTTTCTTAAAAATAACTACCTAAGGGGGCGCCTGGGTGGCACAGCGGTTAAGCGTCTGCCTTCGGCTCAGGGCGTGATCCCGGCGTTATGGGATCTAGCCCCACATCAGGCTCCTCTGCTATGAGCCTGCTTCTTCCTCTCCCACTCCTCCTGCTTGTGTTCCCTCTCTCACTGTCTGTCTCTGGCTCTGTCGAATAAATAAATAAAATCTTTAAAAAAAAAAAAAAATAACTACCTAAAATAATCCACATGCCAATGAGACACATGGCCGGGGGTGGGCATGGGGCAGAATTTGCTCCCCTGCGCCGCCAAACCTAGAACGGCAAAGAGAAAGTTCTTTTCCCTCCACTACAGTACTCTGAGTCAAGACGACGTCCTTTTCTCTGCGGGCCACTGTGGCAGGTAAAGGAGCCTCCAAGGCAGAGATGGCGGGCTGAGGCCAGGATCCTGAGCACACTTGAAACGCTCACGTCAGTGGACAGCGAGCCTGCCCCTACCGCTGGCACACTTGGGTCCTCCGTTGAAGACAACATCATTCTCGCCTCACCCCAGAGGGATACCGAGATCCCCCCCCCACCGCCTTGGGCCGAGCTGGCTAGTGTTACTTGAAGTGACTAAAGGCAGAGAAGTTGACATTCCTGTCCCTCCCAGGAAGGAGGCGGCCATCCTCCGGAACAGGCGCCTCAAACCACCAGGCACGCTGGGCTGGCCCCCTGCCGCTTCTCTCCTGGCAGACATCTGGTGAGGACACTGCCCGGAAAGAAGGGAGAAGCTTCCAGTTCCGGGGGAGACAGATCAGAGAGGGTCCGCTGAGGAGGACTGCTGTGCTCCGGGGGAAGGCAGCGCGATCACCCTGACCGTGAGGAGGAAGACGTGCCCTCTGCTTTGCTGGTAAGCACCCGCACAGTAGTAAAGACGGGAAAGGTAAGACGGCAGTGCCAGCGCGGGCCTGGCTGTTCCCCCCAATGCGCACGTGTACACACACACACACAGACCCAGGCCCAGGCTTTCCTCGAGGACCTGATCCAGGAGCCAAGTGGAAAGGGGCTGCGGGGCTCCACGGGGGAATGTGCTGGGGAGGCAGCTCCACTCACGGGGGCTGGACTCCAACACCAGGCCGCCATAGTAGGAGAGACAAAAAGCGGCCTCACGATTAGTGTGGGAGGGGGGACTTGTCCCCACAGGAGGCTTTACCCTGCTTCACGTGGCCCTTGGTGACCGGGACGTTCTGGTGCGGAGGGCTGCCCCACCGAAGGCAGGCCTCACGCCGACCCAGGCCGGCCCAATGCAGAGTGTCCGCCGAGGCCTCTCCCTTTCGGTCGCCTCACTTCCCCTCTCCCATCTTAGTATTTGGTCCTTCTGCTGCGGGAGCACGTGGGCGCAAAAAGCCAGTGTCTTGGAGCTCAATCTGGGGGGGACCCAGGTTTCCTGGAGGTCACATCTGCATCAGCATAGCCAAAGCACAAAGCGGCCGACTGAGGTAGAGGCTGACGCTAGTTCCCTGTTTCCAGCCCTGGTTTCGTAAAACAGCTCTTCCCGTGTGTGCAAATAGACGGAGGGCTCCGTTCGTATTTTCTTTGGTGAAATACTGTATGAGCTCATACACATGGGGAACCTTCAAAGAAAAAAACAAAGCTCCTAGAAAAAATGATGAGATTTATGGTTACCAGAGGGGGTGGGGATGGGGAATTGGATGAAGGTGGTCAGAAGGTATAAATTTGCCCTTAAAAAAAATAAGTACTAGGGCACTGGGGTGGCTTCAGCTCAGGTGATGATCCCAGGGTCCTGGGTTCAAGCCCCACATCGGGCTCCCAGCTCAGTGGGGAGTCGGCTTCTCCCTCTCCCTCTGCCGCTCCCCCTGCTTGGGCTCACTCTCTCTCAAATAAATAAATAAAATATATTTTTTTAAAAAGTACTGGGGCACCTGGGTGGCTCAGTCATTAAGCGTCGGCCTTCAGCTCAGGTCATAATCCCAGTGTCCTGGGATTGAGCCCCACATCAGGCTCCCTGCTCAGCAGGGAGTCTCCTTCTCCCTCTCCAACTCCCCCCTGCTTGGGTTCCCTCTCTTGCTGTCTCTCTCTGTCAAATAAGTAAAAATAAAATCTCTAAAAAAAATAAGTACTGAGGTTATAATACACAACCTGCCTATAGGCCCCACTGCTGTAGGGTATTTATGGAAGCTGTAAGAGGGTCAATCCTAAGAGTTGTCACCACAAAGAAAAGAACATTTTCCTTTTTCTGTGTTTGTTTGTATCTCTAGGACACGATGATGGTAACTGAACTTACCGTGGTAATCATTTCACAGTAGGTGTGAGTCAGATGGTCATGCCGTACACCTCAAATGTATACAGGACTCTGCGTAACTCATGTCTTCATAAAACTGGGAAACATTTCTTTGAACATTCCAAGTGCTGTAGAGTTTGGAAATGGATGAGAACATTTTGTGTTTTTCCCCATTTGTGTCTTGTGGCTCCTTTTCCCTTCAGACCCCGACTGAGAGAGCACAGTGCAAGCCCGAGGAGGCCAACATCAACTCACCCAAACTTCAGGCTACCTGTTCCTCCGAGCTTGCTTTGCCTGCTCCACAAAGCAGAGAGGCGTGGGCCTGCCCAGCCCTGGCCACACCTGACTGAGCCCAGCCCCTGGTCTGGGGGCCTGCTTTCTTGGCTGCCTGTCTGGCCTCCCCAGCTCCACTCCTGCCTCCCCTTTCCGTCCCATAAATTACACTCTCCATGACTCAAAGCTAATAAACCCACCCGAGTTTTCTTTTTCTCTCTTTCTCATTCTCTTTTTAAAAGATTTATTTATTTATTGAGAAACAGGGAGAGAGAGCATGCACATTTGCACGGGGATTGAGCAGAGGGAGAGAGAGCAAATATGGAGCAGGCTCCCCGCTGATTGAGGAGCCCCATGCGGGGCTCCATCCCAGGACCCTGAGATCATGACCTGAGCCAAAATCAAGAGTTGGTCACTTAACTGACTGAGCCACCGAGGGGCCCCTTTCTTTTTTCTTTTTCTTTCTTTTTTTTTTCTTTTTAAAGATTTTATTTATTTGACAGAGAGAGACACAGCGAGAGAGGGAACACAAGCAGGGGGAGTGGGAGAGGGAGAAGCAGGCTCCCCACTGAGCAGGGAGCCCGATGTGGGGCTCCATCCCAGGACCCTGGGATCATGACCTGAGCCGCTTAAGGGCTGAGCCACCCAGGTGGCCCCAGGCGGCCCTTTTCTTATCTTTTTTTTGTTGTTGTTGTTATTTTCAAATTATCCTTTGCTACAATTTAGGCTTTTCTATGATTTCAGACAATCACCCCTTGATCTTGTTGAGCCACAAATTAGCCGGCACTGACTGAGCCAATGGAAAGTCTTTCGAATTACCACGTGAAAGAATCCAGCCTGAGGTTAGTCATCCCCCCCACTAGTGACAGTTTCCATACAATGTCTTCATAATAGGACCACAAAAAGGAAGATCAAAATCTGAGGTGTTAGAAATGTCTCAATAGAAAACATTGACTAATGCATTTGGTAGTTAAAGAATTTTGAATGTGTGTGATATCCCCGAGGCATAATTAATTCTCACCTAACATTTCCACCTTTGTGAGGTGGGTGGAACTTTGTTGGAAATTGTTTTTGTAGTCTGTTTCCTGTAGTCTTCAAGGTACTTTTCGCTGTCTTAAGAATTAAATTGACGTGAGACAGATTAACAGGAGAATCGAAATTCCATATAGAGGGAGAATCCACATAAGCATGAGAGATTCCCAAGACAGTCAGGCAAAATGAGGTATAAATGTCTTTCTGGACTAAGGAGGAGGAGTTAGGAGTCCAGGGGCTTCAACGGGAAGGAGGACAATTCACAGGAAGAATAGAAGAGTAGGGGCGCCTGGGTGGCTCAGTCCTTAAGCGTCTGCCTTCGGCTCAGGGCGTGATCCCAGCGTTCTGGGATCGAGCCCCACATTAGGCTCCACTGCTGGGAGCCTGCTTCTTCCTCTCCCACTCCTCCTGCTTGTGTTCCCTCTCTTGCTGGCTGTCTCTCTCGGTCAAATGAATAAATAAAATCTTTAAAAATAAGAGTAAATGTTTGGTAAACAAATCTTTATGGATCATAGAGAAAAACAGGACAAAGAGAATTGTAACAGACTTTGCTAACTTCCTCCCTATTGCCCCTAGTTCAGATTATAATGTAGTTGTATGGTGATCGCTCCCTTCCTGGATCTGGTCCTCTATCTAAATTCTTTTAGGCAGTTAGTGGGAAGGTCTTTTTTCCCCAGCCCTAAATTCCATATATTCTGTTCTATGTTTTTTTCCTAAAGTTTTTAAATTTTACATTTAAGTCCATGATGCATTTTGAATTGATTGTTGCATAATATATGAGGTCTAGTTCAAGGTCATTTTTTTTGCCTATGGATGTCCAATTGCTGCAGCATCATTTGTTTAAAAGTCTATCTTTCTGGGACACCTGGGTGGCTCAGTCGGTTAAGCAGCTGCCTTCAGCTCGGGGTCCTGGAATGGAGTCCCGTGTCAAGCTCCTTGCTCATCCGGGAGCCTGCTTCTCCCCCTGCTTGTGCTGGCTTTCTCTCTCTTTGACAATTAAATGGATAAAATCTTAAAAAAAAAAAAAAAAAAAAAAAAAGGTCTGTCTGTCCTCTATTGAATTGCTTTTGCAGCTATGACAAAAATCATTTGAGCATATTTGTGTGGGACTGTGTTTGGGCTCTCAGTTCTGTTCTATTGATCTCTGTTTCTTTCCTCCTGCCAATGCCACACTTTCTAAATTTCATTCAGTTTATTCATAATAAAACTTAACATCTGGTAGAATAATTCCACCCCTTTTCATTTTTTTCCCCAAATTCTTTTAGCTCTGGGGTGCCTGGCTTGCTTAGTTGGTAGAACTGCGACTCTTGAAATCAGGGTCATGAGTTCAAGCCACACATTGGGTGTGGAGCCTACTTAAGAAAAAAAGTTCTTTTAGCTCTTCTAGGTCAATTGCTTTTCCATATAAATTTTAGAATGTGCTAGCCTGTGTCTGCAACAAACATTGCTGGGATTTTTATAGGACTTCCACTAAATATACAGATCAATTTAGGGGAATTTGGGGGTTACTGTTTTACTTTCATTAGTCATTCATTCATTCATTCCCTGACCATTGTGGAAACTGTGTTCGATAGTCTGGATTTTCTATTATTTTCCCCTAAACATGTTATGGGTTGTCTTGGCAAGCAGTTATATTATGGACAGATTTTATCCTTTCTAGCACATGTCTGTTTCAGTTTTCCTTTTGTTTCTAGGGAGACTCTCTTGGTCCATGTATGTACTCTTTCATCCTAAAATGCGACCTTTCTGTGGTTTCACATCTTTTAACCTTCCAGTTGTTGCTCTGCCCCTGCACTCTTTGGATTTTAACCCCACATATGTACAATTTTAGAGTCTTTCAAGAATTTGAGAGAAGTTTATATGCACATTTGAGAACTCCCCGTGGAACCTCCCTTTCCTAGTGTATTCTCTACATTCACAGCCAATCTAGCACCGCTGAACGCTGTCCTCTGCCTGCAAAGGCCATAGAGACTGCAGCTTCCGCTCACTTTCTGGGGCCACATGCCATGCAGCCTGGGGGTTATTTCAGGGCAACGAACCTGCTAGATGTGGGAGTAACCTATAATGTTTCCCTTCTTCCAATGGCCTGATCCCCTTCAATTTCTACCCTTTAGGTCACTCTCCAATGCCTTCAAACAGTTTTTCATTCTTGCCAGAATTTATCATTTTTTGGCACACAGGTTAGTTGGATATAACCTAGTCCACCATTATCCCCTTTGTTCTTTTATTCCTTGTTAATTTTAAATCATCAGATTTTTTAAGAAGTTGTCCTGTGGGAGGTATATTTTTATACATTTACCTAAAAAATTTTTTTTAATCACAGTTGTTCTGCTGAAAAGTATTTTAAATCTCCAGTGGATAATCCTCCTTTCCTTCCCAAATTAAATTGATCAGACCACTTCAAAGGAAGAAAGGATCAAATGCTTTTTTTAAAAAAAAGATTTTATTTATTTATTTGACAAAGGGAGAGCACAAGTAGGCAGAACAGTAGGCAGAGGGAGAGGGAAAAGCAGGCTCCCCGCTGAGCAGGGAGCCCCACATGAGGCTTGATCCCAGGACCCTGTGATCACAACCTGAATCAAAGGCAGACACTTAACCAACTGAGCCACCCAGGCGTCCTAAGGATCAAATGCTTTATACTTTGATTGCTTAGACTTGAGAAATGAGAGCTTTCCCTCTGATGGTCAAACTCTTTTGGCGGCTTGTAATGGATGTAAGCACAATAGCAGTATTTTTTACCTTTCTATTTCTAAAATTATTGCAGAATATCTAGATGGACAGGCTGGCAGAGAATCAGAAACACTGCATTATTACTCCAGTTCTTCTTCCTCCCTAAGATGCATTTTATTATTTTTAACATTAATTTATTATTTTTAAAGATTTTATTTATTTATTTGAAAGAGAGCGCAGAGGGAGAGGGAGAAGCAGACTCCCCATGGAGAAGGGAGCCCGATGATGCAGGGCTCAATCCCAGGACCCTGAGATCATGACCTGAGCTGAAGGCAGACGCTCAACCAACTGAGCCACCCAGGTGCCCCTTAATTTGTTTTTTTTAAGTAGGCTCCATGCCCAGCATGGAGCCCAAGGTGGGGCTTGAATTCATGACCCTGAGATCCAGACCTGAGCAGAGATGAGGAGTCAAACATTTAACCAACTGAGCCACCCAGGTGCCCCCTAAGAGGCATTTTAAAATAAAGCAAAGAAATGAAGAAAAATCCCTCATTGCTCTAGTTCTTATCTAAACTGTCCTAAATCTGCACTTGTAGAGTCTTTCAACCCTCTGTCTTGTTTTTATGGTGTTTCTTTCTTGTATCATTGGACTTTATGTGCTGTTGAGGCAGACGTTTCTAAGCAGAGGTATAAGATGATTAGTTCCTTCCGCAGCACAGTATGTCACAGAAGTGACGATATTTTAGAAGAGTTTCAGGAATAACTAGTAATTTTTCAAAGTTCTAAGTCAGGCATTGAAAGGAACA
Source organism: Ursus americanus (assembly GCF_024610735.1). Classification (NCBI taxonomy): domain Eukaryota; kingdom Metazoa; phylum Chordata; class Mammalia; order Carnivora; family Ursidae; genus Ursus; species Ursus americanus. Next base: position 28,975,391 of record NC_142164.1, read on the forward strand.
TATTCTTTTTTTTTCCTCCAAACTTCCCAGTGTCCTTATTTCTCGGAGCTAATTGCTCTGTGCAAGCACTTAGGAAATCTACACAAAGAATACACATGTCTATGGCAGTCCTGTCGGCCTGGATGCAATTTCTTAAGGGACCTCTGCATACCTGAGCATTGTCTCCCCCTTTGAGCTCAAAGTCGGTGCTCAGGGAAACATGCAGAGAAGGACAGCCCCAGCCCCTCCCAAAAGGGGACATGTGGTGGAGGAGTGGCAGGCCCTGAAGAAGTCCGAAAGCAGACGCGCACGGCAGAGCTGTTCAGGATATGGTATGATTGTTGTTGTTGTTTTAAGATTTATTTTATGTATTTGACACAGAGAGAGACAGCCAGTGAGAGAGGGAACACAAGCAGGGGGAGTGGGACAGGAAGAAGCAGGCTTCCAGCGGAGGAGCCTGATGTGGGGCTCGATCCCAGGGACCTGGGATCACACCCTGAGCCGAAGGCAGACGCTTAACGACTGAGCCACCCAGGCGCCCCAAGATACGGTATGATTGTTGAATCTGATCCAAGTCGTCTTGGATTTGGATCAAAATCAGAAGAAGAAGTGCTTTCACAGAAGAGCGTACCCGAGTGCTAGCAGTTTCTGGGTCAAGCCCGGCAGCGAACACAGGTGCTTCTTGAGCTGTAGGCAGGTCTGCCGCAGGGCCGGTCCGAAAGACTACTTCGGATGCCAGATCGTGGATGACCAAGTTCACTGCCACAACTGCTCCAAGCCAAAGTGCCCTTTGGCGGCCACCTGGAATCAGGTAACCGCTTACCCGTCTCGAAGCTCACTTCCCAATTCCATTTCCCCACAGGAACCTGCTTCTTGAGAACTTCATTTAAGGAGCTCACCAGGAGGGACGCCCGGGTGGCTCAGTCGGTGAAGCGTCTGCCTTTGGCTCAGGTCATGATCCCAGGGTCCCGGCATTGAGTCCTGCGTTGGGCTCCCTGCTCAGCAGAGAGCCTGCTTCTCCCTCTGCCTGTCGCTCCCCCTGCTTGCATTCTCTTTGACAAATAAATAAATAAAATCTTTAAAAAGGCGGGGAGCTCACCAGGACATTCCCAGGTCTGGAGCCAGGCCTTGATCTATTCTCTTTCCGACAAGAATGTTGCTTGTGTCTCACTTTAGGGTTAAGCAGATTGAAACCCCCTCTTGCTGACCCTGAAATCAGCAGTCCTCAGCAGGGCAAGTGTTATTTTGTAATGCTGGCCATTTACCTTGTAAACCTGCTGAAGTCCCATCATCCTGGGGAATATTCCAGGCTTTCTTTTTGCGAGCTTGGTGTCTGCAGCCCACATCCTGTAGATGGGTTAATTTGGTTATTTATAGCATGTAAGCAAGGGACAGCCACACTTGGTTGGCTCTTGAAGTGAGAAGGTTTTACATAGTGAAGCACCTAAATTGGCCCAGAATCCAAAGGATTTCCTTGTGTGATAGCATCAGGGGCAGAACTGGAAGGGACGGCATCCAACCTGGTTGTGTGTTCTGCTTCCTTCCAGGTGGAAGAACTAGTGCAAGAGGAATCATTTGCATATTATGACCACGTTCTCCTCCAGTCCTCCTTGGACCCGATGGGAGTGTAGCGACTTGCTCCCGTCCAGGCGGCCAGCATGATGGAAGAGCCAAGCTCACCCTGGGAAAGGGTGTCCGCCACGGTTATGCCTTCTGTATTCTGTGCCGACCCACCTCCCTTCCAGTCCCTCCAGACAAGATGACCGTAGTATGCCAGGATGTGTGAACTTGACAAACCAGAAAAAGAAAGTCTCTTCATTTTAGTGCTTATTTCAACAGATGTTTAGGCTCTGGGCACCGTTCTAGGTTCTGGGAATAAACTGTCAAACAAAAGACACAAAAACCTCCGACTGCATGGAACGTGCCTCTACTGGTGGGGATGCAGGTGGTAAGCCAAGTAAATAAGGGTACGATGAGGTGCTAAGAGCTAGAGGGAAACAAATGGAGCAGGGACATGGTGTAAAATGTTTCCAGGAGAAGGGTAAGAGATGAAATTTTAGTGAGGGTGGGCAATTAAGAGCCCCTGGTGAATTTGTTTTGAGTGTAGGCCAGAAGAAAGTGAGAGAACAAGCCTTTACAGATATCTGGGGGGGGGGGGGGGGGCAGGGCTTTCCAGGCAGAGGGAAGAGCTAGGTAATTTCTACCCCTGAGCATAGCATGGAGATCATGGGTAACAAACGAAGAACCCTATAAGCCACCTCGATGTTGCTTCCATGGCACAAATCTTTGCTCAGTCAATGAGCCCTTTAGCACAGTCCCCAGATCTAGGCTCAGAATCCTCCCCAACACAGCATGTATGAATTCGCCACTGCTGCCGTAGCAAATGACCACAAACTTTGTCACTTAACACAGATTTCTCATCTCCCGGTTCTGTAGGCCAGCAGTCTAGGTAATAAGTAGCTTTGCTGGATCCTGTTTACAGTGTGACAGAGGTAAAGTCCTGGTGTGAGCAGGGCTGTCTTTCTTTCTGGAGGCTTGGGGGATGAATTCACTGCTAAGGTCATGCAGGTTTTTAGCTAAATTCGTTTCTTGTAGTTTGGGGATTGAGGACCTCCTTTCCTGTTGTCTGTCAGCTGGAGGCAGTTTTTGCTTTTAGAAACCTTCTTCTCATGCTTTTTTTTTTTTTTTAAGATTTTTATTTATTTATTTGACAGAGATAGAGATAGCCAGCGAGAGAGGGAACACAAGCAGGGGGAGTGGGAGAGGAAGAAGCAGGCTCATAGTGGAGGAGCCTGATGTGGGGCTCGATCCCAGAACGCCGGGATCACGCCCAGAGCCGAAGGCAGACGCTTAACCGCTGTGCCACCCAGGCGCCCCTCTTCTCATGCTTTTTGTGCGGCCTTCCTTCCATAACAGCTGGTGGCGTCCCTCTCACAATCTGAATCTCCCCCACTGTTCCTTTTGCCACAAGTCTGTTGCGTGTAGTCAGGTGAAGTTCTCTGCTTTCTATTATAATTCTTTTTTTTTTTTAAAGATTTTTATTTATTTGAGAGAGAGAGAGTGAAAGAGAGAGAAACAGAGAGCATAAGAAGGGGGAGGGTCAGAGGGAGAAGCAGACTCCTCGCTGAGCGGGGAGCCCGATGCAGGACTCAATCCTCAGACTCTGGGATCATGACCTGAGCTGAAGGCAGTCACTTAACCGACTGAGCCACCCAGGCACCCCAAACTCTCTGCTTTTAAGATGCTTGTGTGATTAGATTGGCCCCACCCAGCTAACCCAGGATAATCTCCCTATGTTAAGGTCCATAACCTTAATTATATCTGCCAAGTCCTTTTTTTTTTTTTTTTTAAGATTTTATCTGTTTATTTGAGAGAGAGCACGAGCTGGAGTGGAGGGGCAAGGGGCAGTGGGAGAGGGACAGGCAATCTCAAGCAGACTCCCTGCTGAGCACAGAGGCCAATACAGGGCTCCATCCCAGGACCCCAAGATCACGACCTGAGCTGAAGTCAGACGCTTAACCAACTGAGCCACCCAGACGCCCCTGCCAAGTCCTTTTTTGGTATATAACGTAACATATTCACAGGATACAGGGATTTGGGCATGGACATCTCTGGTCAACTATTCCATCTACCCCAAGACACTCCAGAGAGTGGCACTAGCAGGCATAGGAAGAGGGGATGAAACTTGTTTGCCTTCCCTGATCCAGATAATGACAGGGAATTCAGGCCTTTCACATCCATACAGCTAGACTTTGGCTCAGCCCATTGCACCTTGTGTGTTAGCTTTCTTTCCTCTTTTTTAAAGATCTTATTTATTTATTTATTTATTTATTTATTTATTTATTTATTTATTTATTTATTTGACAGAGAGAGAGAGACAGCCAGCGAGAGAGGGAACACAAGCAGGGCAAGTGGGAGAGGAGGAAGCAGGCTTCCAACGGAGCAGGGAGCCTGATGCGGGGCTGGATCCCAAGACCCTGGGATCACGCCCTGAGCTGAAGGCAGATGCTTAACGACTGAGCCATGCAGGCGCCCGTGTGTGTTAGTTTTCTATTGCCATGTTAATAAGTTTCTATTTCCATGTTAACAAATTACCAGAAACGTAGCTGCTTAAACCAACAGAAATTTATTATATCATAGTTTCTTTGTGTCAGGAGTATGGGCATAGCTTTGCTAGGTCCCCTATTCAGGGTCTCACAGCCTGTCATCAAGGTGTCAGTCAGGCCATGTTTTTATCTGGAGTCTTGACTAAGGAAGCATCTACTCCCAAACTCATTTGAGTTGTTGGCAGAATTCATTTCCTTGTGGTTTTAGGACTAACGTCCCTATTTGTTAGCTGCCTATCTGCCAAAGGCCACTCTCAGCTTCTAGAAGCTGCCTGAAATTCCTTGCTGTGGGGCCCTCACCATAGGCAATCTCACATCATTGTAGCTTACTTTCTCAGAGCCAGCGAGGGAAGTTTCTCTCTCCAGTCCGCTAACATATGTAGTCTTTTTTTTTTTTTTAAGATTTTATTTATTTATTTGACAGAGATAGAGACAGCCAGCGAGAGAGGGAACACAGGCAGGGGGAGTGGGAGAGGAAGAAGCAGGCTCCCAGTGGAGGAGCCTGATGTGGGGCTCAATCCCAGAACTCCGGGATCACGCCCTGAGCCGAAGGCAGACGCTTAATGACTGAGCCACCCAGGCGCCCCGACACTAAATAAAATTTTTGTACCCAAAGTGTGTGAGGACTTCACTTTTCAAAGTGCTTTCATAACTGTTAATTTCACATTGGTTGTTCTGAACATCACACCCATTCAAAGTCAAATGGCTTACAAAACCAAACTGCGTGCACAAGTGTATACACACACACACACACACACACACACACACACACACACACACACTCTCTTCTAATTTTGTTCTCAGACCTGCTTTTCCCGGGATACAGCACCCCTGATGTGGGGCTCTGGAAATGTAGACATTTTTCTACTAACCTGAGTAGGTAAATCTTTTGGTGCATAAAAGAAGAATCTTAACATTTTCAATAGAGACAGAACGATGTTTGCTTTAAATTTTATTGCCCCTTGTGTTTGTGACTGAATTGAACCTAGTGATAAGTCCCTAATTACCTAACGGAGGAAATTCTCATTATATTTAATCATTTCATGACATGCTTCAGACCTTGTGATAGAGTGCAGGGCTTGCCGCCAGGTGTTGATTGGGATTTAAAAAAAAATCATTTACCATTTTAAATTGCACATCTCAAATATAAGCAATTTTCAATGTTAGCATGAACATGTAACTACTACATTCCACTTTCAGCATCCATGTTTGCTTTGTACCTATTGCTTATCGGAAGGTTTGCTAATTACTTATGTCAGTCAAGTGCCTGCCTTCTGCTCAGGTCATGATCCGGAGGTCCTGGGATCGAGGCCTGCATGGGGCTCTCTGTTCATGGGGAGTCTGCTTCTCCCTCTCACTCTCCCTCTGTTCTCTCTCTGTGTCTCTCAAATAAATAAATCAGTCTTAAAAAAGAATAAGAAGGTTTGCTAATTATTTAGCTGAGGAACACTTGCTAATAAGTATTTTGTTTTACTAGCCACAGTAAATATTAAGCATGAAATAAAAGGTATTTATCATGCTTCCTGTCTATCTCAACCCTGCACGGGAAAAGGTAAGATTAGGTAATGGTTGTACTGGATCTCTTTGGAGAAGTGAGTTTCTCTTTGGTTTTATAGTCCCGATGTTTTTCATTTCTATCCTTCCCTCCAGAAATTTGATGGGTATAATCATGTGAGATGACAGGTACTAGCTATATGCAATATTTCTGCTGGATTTGCTTGGGTTCTCTGTCAAGAGTAAACCCTTAGAAGCTTTTTAGTGATCCTGCCTCTACCTGTTTTAACCAGTATAGTCTACCGACTTCCCCAGGCACAAGAGTAACTTTGTTGGGGTGTATAATTTGCAGAACATAAATCTGGTGCTTAACTAAGTCCTCAAATTTATTTAGAAATCCTCTTAAATGTATTACAAGTATTAGCGACATTTTATATAATTTTCTTGAAAATGAATTTTATGATGGGACCGTATACCATGTCTGGAAATACTTATTTTTATATCATTTCTTTTCCTCATTTATTTTTATTGCCAAATCATTTCAAATACTCAGGAAAGGGGCGCCTGGGTGGCTCAGTTGTTAAGCATCTGCTTCGGCTCAGGGCGTGATCCCAGAGTCCTGGGATCGAGCCCCGCATCAGGGTCCTCAGCTGGGAGCCTGCTTCGTCCTCTCCCACTCCCCCTGCCTGTGTTCCCTCTCTCGCTGGCTGTCTCTCTCTCTCTGTCAAATGAATAAATAAAATCTTTTAAAAAAATAGGAAAAATGAAGGAATACTAGGATTATGACCCTGGCACATCCTTCACCTATATATATTTTTTTAATTAAATGTCGTATTTGTTTTCTGTCTCTCTGTCTCCTAAACCTTGTGAAAATAAGTTAATTGTCATGACAATTGTAACTCTAAATATTTCCATCAGACATCTCCTTCAAAAAGGAAATGTTCCTTCATAACCACAATGCTATTGCTACATCTAAAACAATTAACAGTAATGTCATAATAGCATCATACACCTAATCTATATTCAAATTTCCCCAATTGTCCCAAATGTCTTTTATAGCTGTTTTTAGAATAAGTAGGTCATGCATCACATTTATGTTGTATTTAGATATTACATCTCTTCAGTTTCTTTTAATCTATGATACATCTATTTCCCACCTTTCTTATGACATTGGCTTTTTAAAAAGTTGTTTTGGGGCACCTGGGTGGCTCAGATGGTTAGGCGTCTGCCTTTGGCTCAGGTCATGATCCCGGGGTCCTGGGATGGAGTCCCGTGTCGGGCTCCTAGCTCAGGGTGGAGTCTGCTTCTCCCTCTGCCCTCTGCTGCTCCCCCTTCTTGCGCTCTCTTGCTCTCCCTGTCAAATAAATAGATAAATCTTAAAAAAAAAAAGTTGTCTTGTATATTGTCCCACCTCCTGGATTACTCTGTTTTATTATGGTGTCATTAAATTTGTTCCCATATTTCCTGTATTTCCCAGCAACTGCAGGGTAGATCTATCAACATAACTGAATCAGTTCAGGTTAAAAATTTTGACAGGAAGGGCTCCTGGGTGGCCCCATTGGTTGAGCATCTGCCTTAGGCTCAGGTCATGATCCAGGGTCCTGGGATCAAGCCCCACATAGGGCTCCTCGCTCAGCGGGGAGCCTGCTTCTCCCTCTCCCTCTCCCTCTGCTGTTCCCCCTGCATCTGTGTTCTCTCTCTGTGTCAAATAAATAAATAAATTTTTAGAAAAGTTTGTTTTGACAAGACTACTTCATAAATGTTAATGTTGTTTTCCTCCTTTTTAAGCTGGCAGTTTCTTATATTTCTATATTTTTTATTTTTTGAAGATTAGAGACTGTGACAGTCAACAATGCCTAGCTAGAATTTATTAACGATAATGTAATTTTTTCCCAGGGTATCCATTTTTTAAAGAAATTAAGCATAGTTGACACACAATGCTATATTTGTTTCAGGTGTACAACATAGTGATTCCACAATTCTATACATTATGCAGTGCTCACCATGATAAGTGCAGTCACCATCTGAGCTGGTATTCTTTTATTTTTTCATTATTATTTTAAGATTTCTTTATTTATGGGCACCTGGGTGGCTCAGGTGGGCAAGCATCTGCCTTTGGCTCTGGTCGTGATCTCTGGGTCCTGGGACTGAGCCCCGCATCGGGCTTCCTGCTCGGCAGGGAGTCTGCTTCTCCCTCTCCCTCTCCCTCTGCCCCTCCCCACCACTCACTCTCTCTCTCTCTCTCTCAAATAAAGGAGGGGCAGAGGGAGAGGGAGACGGAGAGAGAATCTCAAGCAGACTCTGCACTGAGCACAGAGCCCGATGTGGGGCTGGATCTCACAACCTTGAGATCACGACCTGAGCCAAACCAAGAGTTGGATGCTCAAATGACAGCAAACCAGGCGCTCCTGAGCTAGTATTCTTTTAAAAAGAAATCTTTCTTTTTTATCCCTGGCCCTCTCACCTCTCTCTCTTCTTCCTTCTGACCCTCAGTCTTGTCTTTCCCTTTCTCTCTAATTATGGACTCGTGTGTTTTATAAGCCAGTGGATTATATTTTCATTATTTTTTATTCTTTAAGACTTTAAATTTTTATTTATTTATTGAGAGAGAGAGAGTGCAAGTGAGAGAAGGGGCAGAGGGAGAGGGAAAGAGAATCTCAAGCAAACTGCATGTTCAGCATGGAGTCCAACACCGGGCTCCATCTTACGACCCGGAGATCATGACCTGATCCAAAATCAAGAGTTGGAGGCTTAACCGACTGAGCCACCCAGGTGCCCCCATTATTTTTGATTCTTTATTTTGATTATTCTCTTTGATGGTCAAGTTGCCTCCCACATTTGCTAATAAAAGTTCCTTTAAACTACACGTGATCCCTTCTGGCGTGGCCTTATTGGTCTTTGAGCATGTACTTGTTTTCTGGAGCAAAGATTTCCTGAGCAGCTCTTTTACTTTTCCTGCTCCAGACCAAAGATCAGCCATTTTACCAAGGAACTCTGATTCCTTAACAAGAAATAGTATCTTGAAACCCAGATCTTGGCAGAAATAAATTATTTTAGAACATGCCAGTACTCATATTTTTTTTTTTTAAATTCTACACCCAACGTGGGCTGAAGCTCACAACCTGGAGATCAAGAGTTGCATGCTCTTTGGACTTAGGCAGCCAGGTGCCCCAGGATTCCTGTTTTAGAGGTGTGTGTTGTGAAACCAAATCACACAGTGCCCCCTACAGCACCGCAGTTGTAACAGAATTATTCTTCGTGTACTCAAGCTTTTCGCTTCCCTGGTCATGTATTCTAAATCTATGATTTTGAGTAGTTGAAATAAATAAAATACCTAATCCATGTGGCATGTGGCAGATCTTGAAGGTACTAGATATCATTAATCCTGGTTTTTAAATTATAGTCAGCTTCCATTTTAAAGCTGATACCTGGACAAAATAGCTTAAGATAATCTTATAAGCTTTCTGTATGTAGCTTATTTTGGTAGGAATTATGATTTGGCCCATGTTACATCTCATCCTGGGACAGAGAAGTGAGGACAGGACAAGATGTCTTGTTCTTTAAACGTCTTATCTATGTTACTGTAATTATTCCCAGCCTACAAATGACAAAACTGAGCGTTAGGGAGGGTAAGTGATTTGACCGAGTCCCTGTGCCTACAAGTGGCAGAGCTCAACCTTCACCTCATGTCTGTCTGACGTCAAGTCCCTGCTCTAAACTGCCATGCTGCGGTGACACTGGATAAATGGACAGGTGTGTATAGAGCCTCTGCAATATTACATCTTGGGGGACGGGGGCAATTTAAGAGAGTTTGAGCCAAGAAGCCCTGCCATGAAGTACTGGAGTCCGGTGTGGGGGATAGCCTACATTTTAGGTAGTATAATAGGAAGCCGGTGTTTTGGCAACTTCAAAGTAATATTCTACAGAAGGAAAGTTCCAGAACCGACTGAGACAGGGGCGCCTGGGAGGCTCAGTCGTTAAGTGTCTGCGTTTGGCACGGGTTGTGATCTCAGGGTCTGGGGATCAGCCCGAGTCCAGCTCCCTGCTCAGTGGGGAGTCCGCTTCTCCCTCTGCCTCTGCCACTGCTCCTGCTTGTGCGCGCTCTCTCTGTCAAATAAATAAATAAAACCTTGAAAAAAAAGAACAGATTGAGGGGGCGCCTTGGTGGCACAGCGGTTAAGCGTCTGCCTTTGGCTCAGGGTGTGATCCTGGCGTTCTGGGATCGAGCCCCACATCAGGCTCCTCTGCTGGGAGCCTGCTTCTTCCTCTCCCACTCCCCCTGCTTGTGTTCCCTCTCTCACTGGCTGTCTCTCTGTCGAATAAATAAATAAAAACTCTTAAAAAAAAACAGACTGAGACAATACAAAGAATAGGAAGAGAAATGAACACTTAATAGGGTTATAGTGGGTTTTATTTTTTATTTTTTTTAATTAAAGATTTTATTTATTTATGTGACAGAGAGACAGCCAGCGAGAGAGGGAACACAGCAGGGGAGTGGGAGAGGAAGAAGCAGGCTCCCAGCGGAGGAACCCGATGTGGGGTTCGATCCCGGTACGCCAGGATCACGCCCTGAGCCAAAGGCAGACGCTCAACGACTGCGCCACCCAGGCGCCCCTATGGTGGGTTTTAAAAAAAGATTTTATTTATTTACTTGTCAAAGACAGAGAGAGAGAGAGCGCGCGCGTGCGCACAAGCAGGGGGAGGGGCAGAGGCAGAGGGAGAAGCAGACTCCCCGCTGAGCAGGGAGCCCCATGCGGGACTCGATTCCAGGACCCTGGGATCATCACCTGAGCCAAAGGCGGACACTTCACCAACTGAGCCCCCCAGGCGCCCCAGGTTGCTGGGTGCTATGGTGCTTTGAGAGAATTTATCCTCTCCTAAATTGACTAACATCCCCGACCTGCCACTGTACCCACCGTGCACACCAGGGATCATTTGGGTGACGTTGCCCTCATTGTAATCTTTCCTGCTCGAGCCAGAGGAGTTGCTTGGATCGGAGAAGGGCTGTTCTGAATAACTTTCAGGCCAGCTTACTCACAGCAAAGCTGGATTCATTCAGTGCAGTGGAGTGGAGAAGAAACAAAGCTATGCTGAGGAGTCATCAGGAAAGGAGAGAAGGTAGGATTTCAGAGAAAGAAGTTAAAATGCTCTCTTTTGTCCAGGTGTAAAAAAATGCACCATGTGGTATGATCTTCCTGGTTGTTCTAAGGTACCTATGTTCTTGGCAGCATTTGGGAAGATTACGTTACAATGGAGTAACCCTGGCTGCTCAAGATATGGAAATCAAATGGTTTTCCCTCGCCTTTGGCGGAATACACAAAGTGTAAACTTGCCGAAGCTTAAAAGCACTGTTTTCTCACTCTTTCCATAAAGAAGGTATAAGAATGTGGTTTATATTTTCAGTCGGTCCTACTGCTTAAGACATTTTTGTACATATTCTGAGATAATATAAATTGAACAAATTATAAGCTTTAGAAATGGAACACAAAGAGAATATTAATTATTGTAACATACTCCAGACTCTAAAAGTCAAATACTCAATATTTATTTCTTCCTTCCAAGTCTTACTTAAGCAGCGGGGGTCTAGGGTTAAACTTACAGTCCCTTCAATCTTCGAGCAACACCACATTTCAAGGTATCGAATCAAAACTTTCTCTGTTGAGGGGGCACCTGGGTGGCTCAGTCAGTGAAGCGTCTGACTTGGGCTCAGGTCATGATCTCCAGGTCCTGGGATCAAGCCCCACATCGGGCTCCCTGCTCAGCTTGGAGTCTGCTTGCCCTTCTCCATCTGCCCTCCCCCACTTGTGCACATGTGAACATGCTCGCTCTCTCTCTCTCTCAAATAAATAAATAAATAAATAAATAAATAAATAAATAAAACTGTGTTAGAATTTTTTCTAATTTCTAATTTAAAAAAAAAACTATCTCTGTTAGAATCCTCTGGGAGTACTCTTTACAACCAGAATGGGAAGGTGGAACTCTTATTAAAATTGTGCTATGAATTGTTTTATTCTTTTCTCTCAAGACCACATTCCATTGCCTCCATATGAATCACATTCCTTCCATTTTTAATTTCTGCCTCATTCTCCTGGAGACATGGTTTTACTCTGGCCGATTAGAAGGAGCAGGACATTTTGAGCTTCCGCTTTCATGGACTTTGTTTTCACAGGTTCACTTATATTGCTACTTTTAATACCAAGCATGCTTCGTGGGTCACCTGATATATATCAATAACGGAGCCCATCGATTTTGAGCCGAATATAGCATCTAGATAGATGTGTAGGCTCAGGAGAAGGTCACAGAAGCCCTGTCCCTTTTCCTGAGTGATCCAGTTTTCATTTCAAGGTGACTTTCGTTGGCTACTGCCCTATCACCCAGCTAGTCCTTTATCTGGTCCTACTTTCATTGAGTAAGGACAATTTTAATGAAAACTGTATTGTGCTGAAATGAAAGAAACCTTAACATTTCCCATGCTGAACCAGAATGTTAAAATTTTTTTTAAGATTTATTTATTTATTTGAGAGAGAGAGAGAGAGAGAAGGGGGGGAAGCTTGCACTCAGGGGTAGGGGCAGAGGGAGAGGGGGAGAGAGAGACATTCAAGCAGACTCCCCACTGAGCCTAGAGTCAGATATGGGCTCCATCTCACAACCCTGAGATCATGACCTGAGCCAAATTCAAGAATCAGACGCTACACTGACTAAGCCACCCAGGCAACCTTGAACCAGAATTTTTTAACACACTGCCCTTTGGGGCTCCTGGGTGGCTCAGTCGGCAAAGCATCTGCCTTCGGCCCAGGTCATGATAGCAGGGTCCTGGGATTGAGCCCCACATCAGGCTCCCTGCTCAGCAGGGAGTTTGCTTCTCCCTCTGCCCCACTCCCCCACTCGTTCTCACTCTCTCTCACACAAAAATAAATAAATAAAATCTTTTTAAAAAATAAATAAACTGCCCTTTATAACTCATTCCACCTCTCTCTTCTGGGTTAGTACATACTCAGACAGAGCACAATTCATATTTGCATTTAGTTCCAAACCTAACTTTATGTACTCCTTTTTTTTGGTAAGATTTCATTTATTTATTTGTCAGAGAGAGAGCGCAAGCAGAGGGAGCAGCAGGCAGAGGGAGAAGCAGGCTCCCCACTGAGCAGGGAGCCCGATGCAAGACTCGATCCTACAACCCTGGGATCATGACCTGAGCTGAAGGCAGATGCTTCACCGAGTGAGTCCCCCAGGAGCCTCTAACTTTATGTGCTTCTTAAGGCATTTTGTAATGTTTCATACGAACTGTGCTTATTGCCCTCTTGCCAGACTGGTCTTCCAGAGAGTTATTTTGGCTTCATAGCTAGATCCTTGCTTCTTGGTTTTTATTTCTTTTTAACCTTATGGCTTGCTGAATAGCTTGATGGTGAAGTAAAGAAATTTTTTGCAATAGAGGGCTGAAGAATTCAGCTACCTTACGACTTTTTCCCTAACCGGTCTTAGAAAATTAAGGAACTGATGTATTATTTCAATGGTAAATAAGATTTTTTGGCTGAGTGTACTGCGGTTTCTACATTCTAGCTTCAACTATTCATCTGTAGTTATTCTAGTTTAACTAGTTGCCCAATGCTAGGTAATCTGTACCACTAAATCTAGGACCATAAGAGATAAGAATCAGGATTGTGAGAAATGGTTTTTCAAACAAATTTCCTGGTATCTTTAGCTATCCCTAGTAAACTAGTTACCGAGCTACAATAGCTATTTATAGTGCTAAATAAAGAAATAATGGCAAGAATAAATAAGTAATAGCAAGAATAAATGACCTGATGGATAAATAAATATAAATAAAATAGTAAGAATTGGGGTGCTTGGGTGGTGTAGTCGGTTGAGCAACTGACTCTTGGTTTCTTGTTTTTTTTAAACACTTTATTTATTCACTTATTTGAGAGAGAGAGAGAGTGAGAACGAGAGAGAGCATGAGCAGGGTGAAGGGCAGAGGGAGAAGCAGGCTCCCTGCTGAGCAGGGTGCCCGATGTGGGACTTGATCCTGGGACTCCAGGACCATGACCCAAGCCAAAGGCAGACACTTAACCAGCTGAGCCAGCCAGGCGCCCCTGACTCTTGGTTTCTGCTCAGTCATGGTCTTGGGGTGGTGAGATCTAGCCCCAGTGGGCTCTGTGCTTGTTGTGGAGTCTGCTTGGGACTCTCCCTCTCTCTGCCCCTCCTGCTCATGCTCTCTCTCTCTCAAATCAATCAATCTTTACAAAAAATAGTCAGAATTAGGGGCACCTGGGCGGCTCAGGCGTTGTCTGCCTTCAGCTCAGATCATGATCCTGGAGTCCCGGGATCGAGGCCCACATTGGGCTCCCTGCTCAGCAGGGATTCTGCTTCTCCCTCTGCCCCTCTCCCCGGCTCGTGTTCTCTCTCTCTCTCAAATAAATAACTCTTTAAAAAAATAAAATAGTAAGAATTAATACATGCTAGTGATACGAATGGTTTTTCAACTTCCTACTTCAATTATTCTTCTCAGCATATCTAGCTACCTCTTAGTAAATAGTTTCTACTATTCTCAATAGTACTAACTCAATATTATCAAAAGAAATAGACGTTGGATTTGAGAATAATGTCTTGATTAACTTCCTGGTCCCAAATATTTATTCTGGTTATAAATTTTTACTTAGCTCCATTTAACTAATGACCTAGGTGCCACTAGATGAGCATACTAGTCACTCATTTTTCCACTGGTAATAGGAATTTAAATTTGAATAAAATGTTTTTTAGGTTATTGGCTTCTACCAGTTTTTCTACTTATCTCCACTTATTTCTAGTTAACTAGTTCCTTTGATCACCTGGTTATCTGTAGAGGTAACTCATTATCCCAAAGAGAAATAAGAAGAGGTGAGTAGAACATGTTTTCAACTTGCTGGATTCAACTAATTATTTTAATTATCACAACCGTAGTTTACTCATCCCCCAGGTGTCATGAGTTGTCAAAGTACTAACGCATTATGCCAACAAGAAATATGATTAGAGTTGAGAAGAGTGCTTTTTTTTTTCTGGCTTACTCTAGTCATTCTAGTTACCTCCAGTTACCCATAGAGAGCTAGTTTTTTGGATGCTACCTCTATAGTCTCGCTTCTAGGCTCTGTAGTTCTGAGGCAGTGTTCCAGCAAAGAATTAGAACAAAGTATTACAAGGCTGTGTTTTTCAGCTCTCGGGCTTCAAATACTTTTTCTAATCCTATCCAGTTGCCTCTAATTAACTGGTAAAATAAGTACACAAGCTGCCTATAGTACTAACTCATTCTTGTACCAAAGGAGAAGAGCTTAGAGTGGTGACTCATGAATGTTCAAGGTCTTATTTTATTTATTTATTTTAATTTTTTTAAGTACACTCTGCCCTCAACGTGGGGCTCCAATGCATGACCCTGAGATCAAGAATCATATGCTCTACCCACTGAACCAGCCGGGTGCCTCCAATTTCTGGTTTTAAATATCCTCTGGTAATTTCCCGTTAACTTTATCACTCACCTAGGTACCACTATGGCTATTTGATCTAGAGGACACAGTCTTTTTTTTTTTTAAGAAGTAGGGATTTAAAATTGTTGTAAAGGATGTGTTTTCTAGCTTCTGCGCTAGTTATCTTTAGTTGTCTCCAGTTTGGTAGTTCCTAGGTACAACTAGTTATATAGAACTAACTGATTATGCTAACGAGAAAGAAGTCAGTTATAACAAGAATGTGTTTTCACTCGTTGGCTTCATTTACATATCTGTCTCCAATTAACTAGTTTCCTGGGTATAAGTACTGATCTGTAGTACTAACTCATGATTCACACTCTAGATAAGAAGGTAGTGTTGAGAAGAATTCTTATCAAATTCTTGGATTCAACCACTTTTCTTCAGTGTCCTGGTTTTGACTCATTATTCGAATATCATCATTTATCCCGAGGTTACAAAAGATTAAGGTACCACCAGATATATAGGGCACTAACATGTAAATTTAGAGTTGCAAAGAACTTGATTTTTAGCTTCCTGCCTTCAACTAGTTATTCTTATTATCTCTGGTTGTCTCTAATTAAGTATTTACAAAAGTACAATGAGAATCTGCAGAAGTAATTCATTTTTCCAGGAAGAGATGAGAATTTCTAGTTGGTACGGTTGTGTTTTTCATATCCACAGATTTAACTAGTTATTCTTTTCTTTAAAGATTTTATTTATTTATTTATTGAGAGAGAGAGAAAGAGAGCAAGAGTGGGGGGCAGGGGTAGAGAGAGAGAATCCACAAGCAGACTCCCTGCTGATCAGGGAGCCTGATGTGGGGCTCAATCCCAGGACCCTGAGATCATGATCTGAGCTGAAATCAAGAGTCAACTGCTTACCGACTGAGCCACCCAGGCGCCCCTTAACTAATTATTCTTATCTCTAGATAGCCATAGTTTACACGATGTAGTTATATACCACTAATTATTACTAGCAATAACTAATTCTGCCTTTAAAAAAAGATTTGAGAGATAAGATGTATGTGTTTTTCAGCATTTGAGCTTCAGGAAGTTTTCCAGTTATATCTAGTTATCTCTAGTTAAGTTTTATCTACCATTCCATGCCTTCGTGACTTATTTACTATTTACCTACCTTTCCAATATCTTATTTCAAGAAGAAATAAGTTGCACTTCAGAAGAACCTGCTTTTCAGCATCCGGATTTCAGTTACTTTTCTGGTTGTTTCCCCAGTTGTCTTTAAACAGCTACCCAATTACCACTAATTATATTACTATTACACTTCAATGAGAAAAAAATTGAGAAGTATCTGTTTTTCAGCTCCCTGCCTTCACCTCATCATTCAGATAGTATATAATTCTCTACATAAACCAAACACAATAAATCTAGCTGATTATAGTACTACTTCCACATTCTAAAAAGATATGAAAATTTAGAAGTGAGAAGAATGTTTTCTTTCAACACCATCAATATACCAGTGCATCTTGTTACGTCTAGATACCTCTGATAAAATAGGTACCTAGGTATGGTTAATTCCGTATTGGACTAATTCACTAATTCGACAACGGAGAAGAATTTACACGTGAAGATCATTTCTTTTCCATTTCCTGGTCTAACGTCATGATCACCTTATATCTCTGCTTACCTTGTTACTTAGATACCATTAACTATCTCTTGTATTAACTCATTCTTCAAAGGAGATAAGAAGCTAGTGTTGAGAAGAGTGATTTTTCAATTTTCTGGATTTGCCAATTTTCTGAGTCACTTCTAGTTAACTCTAGTAAAGTAATTGCTTAAGCATTACTAGTTACCTCCAGTGCTAATATTTTATTCCAACAGGAAATACGAATTTGGGTTCAGAAGATGATGTTTTTTTCTGGCTTGATGACTTTGAGTATGTTATACAAATGAGCCAAAAATAACCTCAGTCTATTGACCCCAAGGTTGTCTTATTTCTTTACCTCAGGCTGAGACCCATTACCCTGAAAGCCTGCTGGAGCCAAACTCAAATTTTTACACATCCAATTGCTTTAAAAGTATCTGAAATAACCATAACCACATATATTTTTAAATAAACTCTACACCCAACGTGGGACTCAAACTCACTACCGTCATATCAAGAGTCGCTCGCTCTACTCACTAAGCCAACCAGGCACCCCCCCCATAACCACATTTTTAGCCATTTATAGCCCGGCTGCTTTACATACTCCATGAAATTGAGCCTAACACACAGATAAGATAAACCCTGGGCCATAAAGACCACAAGCCACTGCTGCCCTTTGGTGATTTTGACCCACGCGCTCTCCAACATGCTGCTAAATAACATCGCCTAGACTCGCGAGGCCCTCTCGGCCGATTCCCTTCTCTCCCAGGAGTTAACTTGCCTTCCCCCCACAGCCCCCTTCCAAATGGTGGCAACCACAAGCCTTAGCCTCCAGACACAAGCCCTGACCTCCCACAAAACTGTCAAAGCCTCACCCAAATAAATCTTGTGTATCCTACTGCCATCTTGTGGTCATAAAGTTTTCTTTCGCCGCCCCAGAAATCTGAATATTCACAACTCATTTCTTCTGGTTTACCTAGAATCCCACTGGATGCTACACAATTAACTCATTTTTATTTTTTCAAGTTTATTATTATTATTTTTTTAGAAATCTCTACACCCAACATGGGGCTCAAACTCACGACCCTGAGATCAAGAGTCCCATGCTCTTCCGACTGAGCCAGCCAGGTGCCCCCAATTAACTCATTTTTAGAACAAGGAATTAAAAAAAAAAGAATTTAGACATGAGGGGCACCTGGCTGGCTCAGTTGGTGGAGCTTCGGACTCTTGATCCTGGGGCCGTGAGTTCAAGCCCCACCTTGGGTGTGGAGCCTACTTTAAAAAAAGAATTTAGACATGAAATGATTGTGGTTTTTAGACAGGAAATGATTGTAGCTTGGACCAGTTATTCTAGTTACCACTAGTTATCTATTGTTAACTAATCATCTAGGTCCCCCTACATATCTATGGTACTAACTCGTTATTCCAAAAGAAAATAAGAGTTTACATTTGAGAAGAATGGCTTTTTTAGCTTCCTGACAGCGAGCATTACTAGCTATTTCCAGATATCTCCTGTAAACTAGTTACCTATGAACCACTATTCATTTCAGATTTATGAGTTCTTTCAACATGAAATATAAAGTTAGAAAAACAAGAAATACAGGGGCGTCTGGGTGGCTCAGTCGTTAAGCGTCTGCCATCGGCTCAGGGCGTGATCCCGGAGTCCTGGGATCGAGCCCCGCATCAGGCTCCCTGCTGCACTGGGAGCCTGCTTGTTCCTCTCCCAGTCCCCCTGCTTGTGTTCCTTCTCTCACTGGCTGTCTCTCTCTCTGTCACATAAATAAATAAAATCTTAAAAAAAAGAAAAGAAAAGAAAAACAAGAAACACAAAGCTAGAGTAAGAAGGAAATAGTTTCCAATTCAAGGCTTCAACTCCTTCTACTAATATTCTTTAGGTAGTTAGTTACCTAGGTACCATCATGCATCTGCGTTATTGACTCATTAATCCACCACGAGAAAAAAAGGAATTTGAAGTCTAGAAGAACCGACATTTAAGCTCCTAATTTCAACTATTTATTCTAGATATCTCTCCAATATCCACAGTACAGAATCATTATTCCAACAAGATTTAAGACTAATAGGGGTTCCTGGGTGGCTCAGTCGGTTAAGCGTCTGCCTTCAGCTCAGGTCATGATCCCAGGGTCCTGGGACTGAGCCCTGCATCAGGCTCCCCGGTCAGCGGGGAGTCTGCTTCTCCCTCTCCCTCTGCCCCTTCCCTGGCTTGTGCACTTTCTCTCTCAAATAAATAAATAAATAAATAAATAAATAAAATGTTTTTAAAAAGAAATAAGACTATTATTATTTTGTCATAAAATACAGATAAAGCAAATTTACCATCTTAACCATTTTTATGGGTGCAGTTTGGCGACATGAAGTGCATTCACATTGTTGTCCAACCATCACCACCATCCATCTCCAGAACTTTTTCATCTTCCCAAACTGAGACTCCATACCCATTAAACAATAACTCCCCAGTACCACTTCTCCCAGACCCTGGGAAACTACCGTTCTATTTTCTCTTTCTTTCTTTTGAAGATTTTAAGTAATCTCTACATCCAACATGGGGCTTGAACTCACAACCCCAAGATCAAGAGTTCCATGCCCCACCGACTGAACCAACAGGTGCCCTTACCATTCTACTTTCCCTTCCTTCCTTCCTTCCTTCCTTCCTTCCTTCCTTCCTTCCTTCCTTTTTAAAGATTTTATTTATTTGAAGAGTGAGAGAGAGAGCGAGCACAAGCAAGTGGGGGGGCAGAGGGAGAAGCAAACTCCCCACTGAGCAAGGAGCCCGATGCGGGGCTTGATCCCGGGACTCTGGGGTCATGACCCGAGACGAAGGCAGACGCCCAACCGACTGAGCCACCCAGGCGCCCCTAATTTCTGTTTCTACAAATTGAACTACTCCAGGTATCACAGATAAATGGAATCATTCAATATTTGTCTTTTCGTGTCTGGTTTATTTCACTTAGCTTGATTCCTTCAACGTTCATCCATGTTGTAGCATGTGTCAGAATTTCATTCCTTTTTAAGGCTGAATAATATTTTGTTGTATGTATATACCACATTTTATTTACCCATTCATCCATCAGCGGACATTTGGGTTGTTTCCATCTTTCAGCTATTGTGAATAATGCTGCTCTGAACAGGTGTATACAGATATCTGTTCAAGTCCCTGCTCTCAGTTCTGTGGGTTGTATACCCAGAAGTGGAATTGCTGGATCATATGGTAATTCTGACTAAGTGTTTGAGGAACTGCCATACCATTTTCCACAGTGACTACAACATTTACATCCCCACCAGTAATGCACAGGGTTCCAACTTCTCCACATCCTTACCAACACCTCTTATTTTCTATTTTGTGGATAATAGTCATCCTCCTGGGTGTGAAACAGTATCTCGTTGTGGTTTTTATTTTTTTTAAGATTTTATTTATTTATTTGACAGAGAGAGAGAGAGACAGCCAGCGAGAGAGGGAACACAAGCAGGGGGAGTGGGAGAGGGAGAAGCAGGCTCCCAGCGGAGCAGGGAGCTGGATGAGGAGCTCGATCCCAGGACCCCGGTACCATGCCCTGAGCTGAAGGCAGACGCTTAACGACTGAGCCACCCAGGTGCCCCTCATTGTGGTTCTGATTAAGACTAATACGTAAGAAAAATATGTTTTTAGCCTTTTGGCTTCAAATATTTATTCTGCTTTTATATGGTTAATTCTATTTAAATCTCTCCGTGTAACTGTCATTATCTACATTATTCACTGAATATTTAAAAAAATAAGAATTGTGGGGTACCTGGGTGGCTCAGTCGTTAGGCGTCTGCCTTCGGCTCTGGTCATGATCCCAGGGCCCCGGGCTCGAGTCCCACATTGGGCTCCTTGCTTGGCAGGGAGCCTGCTTCTCCCTCTGCCTCTGCCTGCCACTCCCTCTGCTCTCTCTCATTCTCTCTTTCTGACAAATAAATAAATGAAATCTTTTTTTAAAAAAGTAAAAAGAAATCATAGGGACACAGTTAAAAACATGACTTTTATCATTCTCGAAATTCTATGAATTCTTCACCCATCCTTGAGAAACGGATAAAATTGAAAACCATCAAAATAATTGGACTTCTTAAAAATTGGATTGTATGAATGGAAGGTGTTTATAAGAAGTGATGACTCTGGAGCTTACCATCCCAAAGGACAGCACTGAATAGTTAATCTGTTCCTTGAGGGACTAGGATGCTGATGTCTTTCGGATACGGATCATGACGTGATTGCTGATCTTTCACCAGAGTATAAGTTAGCTTTTCCTCGCACCAGGTCCAGCAAGTTATTGGGCACTGGGTATATACATATATTTTTTTTCCTAACTGTAGTCAGAGGGAAGTAGCAGGGTGCACAGCGGCTGTCATTTAGCGGTATTGGACACTATGCAAAACATCACTTTAAGGGAGAAACAGAGCCCTCAATCTGCCCTGGCTCTTCTTTATTTGATATTTATCAGTGGAGAGCTAGAGCTCTGGAAGACAGTTCTAGACAAAGGGAGATGGAGGAAGACGAAGAGGAGGAGGAGAAACAGGAGAAAGTGGAGGAGAATAAAAAAGTGGGAACATGGGGCACCTGGGTGGCTCAGTCCGTTAAGTATCTGCCTTTGGCTCAGGTGATGATCCTAGGGTCCTGGGATCCAGCACCGCACCGCCTGGGGCTCCCTGCTCTGCTGGGAGGCTGCTTCTTCCTCTCCCACTCCCCCTGCTTGTGTTCGCTCTCTCGCTGGCTGTCTCTCTCTGTCAAATAAATAAATAAAATCTTAAAAAAAAAAAAAAGTGGGAACTAACCCAAGTCCCCAGCACCTGCCCAGCCCAGAAACACGTGCGCTTTTGCAGAGGACCTGCAGCGGGGGCGCGGAAGCGGAGCTCAGCCGGCAGAGGGTGTAAGCCCCACAGTCGCGTCCAGCACGTGCAGCGCAAGCATTCTTGGATGCTCAAAACAGTGGACAGGTTTCTCCATTTCTACTCTTGATGTGAATTCCTTAATACAAATCTGGGGTATTTGTTCCTATCGCAAGAGGGAGGTTTGGGTTTCTTAGAGCGTGCATCCGAGCACCCACAGTGCTCTGTAAAACCCAACCTCAAGCTGCCGCTCCGGAGCGCCCAGGAGAGCTTGATGGGCTCCACTTTCCGCGCGTATGGTAAAAACCCAGAGCAAGCAGCCCTCTAGCTAATCGTTTCGTCCGGTCACTAGCCCGGTTCGTGGACTCTGGGTGCGAACGGAACCCAACCAGAGTCCCATCCATTGGTCACTGACTTGCCGGAGGGGAGAGTCGTGCTCAGAGCCCACACGGGGACGGGGATACCGTCGCTTCAGTGCTGGGGCTGCCACGAAGCCCCCCCGCAACTTCTCCAGCCCTACCTCTGCGTCCCTCGCCCTGCAGGAGCTTAGGGCGAGAACCCTGCACCGACCCGCGTGCAGCGAGGGCAGGCGGCGAGACGTTCTCCCAACGCGTCTCCCAGGGCTCGGGAGAGCTGTGGGAAGTTTCCTTCCCCACCCCTTCCCCGCCCCCGGCTGGCTGGCACCACCCACCACCCCCCACGCCAAGGCAGTGCCCCGCGGGAGTCGGGAGTTGTCGCCCCCCCCCGCGCGCGCCCCCTGGCGGTAGCACCCTTCCGGCAAACGCTCCGCCTACTTCGTGGCCACGCCCCGGCCTCGTGCTCGCCCCGACAAGTCCCGCCCACCACACACCTGGCCGTTGGAAGTAACGGGGATCGACGGCGTCTAAGAGCGCGCGGACGTTGAAGCTGAGGTAGAGGCGTAGTAAACCGCACCCCGCACAGAGACAGGCCCGGACCCCGGAGTCTCCGCGGGCCGCCGCGCGAGTCTGTGGAGGCGTTCTGGACATGGAGCCTCCGCCCGAGAGCAGCCAAGAAGGCACCGCTTGCCGCATCCTGGAAGTCGATGAACTTGGAGGAGAACCGTTGGGTGAGTGCGCGAACCGGGACGCGGGTTTGGCGAAGTCTACGAAACGGCCTTTCCCCGGGGGAGGCGAGTGGACGGGACGCCGCAGTGGCGCGGCAGATGTCGCCGCTCTCAGGTCGCCGTCCCACGCGCCCTGGGCTCCAGCGCCCTGATCTCTCTTTTCTTTTCCAGATACGAAGCCTGCGGTGGTCTCCGTAACGGGAGGAGACGTCGAGAAGGAGCTCTGGCCCGAACCTGAGCAGGAAGCCGCGACAGGAGAAGAAAGCCACGGTGGCGCGGGAGCAGCGGGCCCCGTGGACGACGAGAACCACACGGGCGGCGGCTGCGGGCAAGAGCCCCCGCAGCAGCAGCAGCAGGACGAGGCCCAGGCGGCCGCCGAGGGGCCGCAGCCCCAGGAGCGGCAGCAACGCCTCCACCGCAGCGCGTTCCCCCGGCTGCAACTGAAGGAGCTGGAGAGCGTTTTCCAACGCACTCAATACCCCGACGTGTTCGGGCGGTGAGTGGCTTGCTCTGGCGCCCCCCCCCCCATCTCTAGGACCCTCGGGGACGCCCTGGGCTCTCTCCCAGGTCTCTCTCCCCGCCTCCAAAGCCAAAGCTACCTAGGGGGCCTCGAGCTCTTTCCAAGGTGGGGACGATGCCCCCGTGGGCATCAAGGTAAATATTTTCATGCAGTATATAAACGAATCGTCAGGAAACTCTCGGGTCGGGCTCCTGTTTTTGTAAATAACATTCTATTGGATCACGATCGCGATCAGGATCAGGAGTGACATCAGGGTGCAAAATGAGGCGCGGTTGTGCGAGTGAAGGGGTGGATCTTGCCTTTATTTAACATTTTGATAATTTGGTGGTCCCGGAATTTTTTGTGCATTAGTCTTGACTTTTAAATACTACATTAAAATTGTTAATCTTGAATTCTGAAGTTTTTCAAGGTACCCTTAAATTGTGTACACAAAGGAAGATTGTCCCTAAAGCAAGCCCGGCCTTGGGTATTAAAGAAATGTGTGCTGGGGAGTTGGGGGGAAATATAAATTTAAAAACAAGCATGAAATGTACATTGTATATCTCATTTCATCCACAACTCCAGATACTAAATATTTGCAATTTTCTTCCCTCAGAAAGAAGCTTTCCATACCCATAGATGTGATGGAAGTCAGTAAACGTGAAAAAAGCGATTCGGCTGGGCAGCCATTCTAAAACCTGCTTCAGGAGTTAAAAGCTTTTGTTCTAGACATTCTCAAGTTGTTTTGGTTGCCTATTCCATGTTTGGGTAGTAAGTTTTGAATTTTAGGGCTTTGGTGAGTGGAAAATGGGATAAGTAAATCCCACTTTATGGAAGTTGCCCATTACCGTTAAAGGAAAACAATAAAATAAAAGAGAATTAAACTGCTTGTCTTGTTTCCTGCACAAAATTAAATATAAATAAAGTTCAGCTCTTTCTAACGAGTATCATTCAGGGAGCAATTCTGGGTGGAGTCATGTTGGGGCTGGGTCAAATCTGGGAAGTATGCACATTAACACAAGAAGACCTAGGCTAAGAGAGGATTAGACTATATTGTTATTTTTAATTTTTATTTTTTTAAAGATTTTATTCATTTGAGAGAGAGAGCAGGGGGAGGGGCAGAGGGAAAGGGAGAAGCAGACATCCCACTGAGTGCCAGAGCCTGATGGGGGGCGGGGGCTTGATCCCAGGATGCTGAGATCATGACCAGAGCTGAAGTCCCATGCCACCCGGGTGCCCCTGTACTGTTATTTTAAATATTTAAAACCAGGCATAAGTTCTTAGCTAAATCCACAAAAAAAGTGGATTTATAAATATTCAGGCCTTGGGGTAAGGGAATTATTCCCACACAGAGAACACACTATATGAGTAATGTCTGTTCATTTACACCGAGACTGATGCAGGGAGATAGCTTTTATTTCTTGTTTTTTAAAAGAATTAATTTTTAAAAGATTTTATTTATTCTTTTGAGAGAGAGAGAAAGCACAAGAGCGGGGAAGGTCAGAGGGAGAACCAGACTCCTCGCTGAGCGGGGAGCCCAAATCGGGGCTTGATCCAGGAATCCTGGGACCCTAGGATCATGACCCGAGCTGACGGTAGATGCCCAACCAACCAAGCCACCCAGGTGCCCCATAAAGACTTTATTTATTTGAGAGAGCGCATGAACAGGGGGAGGGGTAGACGGGGGAGAGTGAGAGAGAATCTCAAGCAGAATCCCCACTGAGTTTGGAGCCCAACACTAGCTCCATTTCACAACCCTGAGATCATGACCAAGATTCAACCAATAGACTCAACTGACTGAGCCACCCAGGTGCCCCCCAGGGAGATAAATTTCAAGTCCAAGTGCCTGGTTCTCCTGTTGTTGCTTTAGTCTGTAGTAAAGCACTGTAGACAGCGGCAGCCCTACCTTTTAATTTTCTGAAATACTTTCATGTGTTAGCCTGAAAACATTGCTTAAAATACATTATAGTGGAGGTTGGAGGAAACTGGACATTTGTCTAAAAATTGAAGCAAATGAGAACAATTTTTATGCTAAAACCTGGGAAATAACAATCTTGAAAAAAGTTTCACTGAGTTAAGAAGAGTGAAAAGGTTAGAGAAGAATTGCATACAAACATACCTTGCAGATATGGCACAAATCGAACTTCATGAGTGAATATTCTCAAGGAATTTCTAAGGATATGTTTTTCGATCGTACTATTTTGAAGAGATGGGTTTTATGGAATTTGGTGTTGGTGGCGAGGCTTTCAATTTAGGCCAGATTCCTACCTGTGTTAATTTGAAATAGTTTTTCACGTGTTCAGGCAGTAATGTCTAATTTGTAGGTCAAAAGACTACCATTTGAGACCAGAGAAAATCATAAGTTATCTTAAGAGAGTATTGGTGAAAACCAAAATCCAGGATGAGTTATTAGCTTTGTCCCATGGTATGCATATGAGTGTAGTCGCGGAAATGGGATACAGATCTGGCAGTCTTGAGTTTTAGTGAATTTAGACCCAGTTTGTCTAAATTTTCCTTAACTCTACAGGCTAAAATATCAAGGCAGTATCCGGGGCGTCAGCAACTCTTATGTTCTAGTAAGAAGCCACAATGCCCAGGACTTCCTTGTCAGGTCATCTTTGTAACTCTCAAGAGGTTTTCCGAAGATGAATAACCCCTTAGATATCTTTGAGGGAAACCTGTTTTAAAATCCAACTTGCTCCTATTGAATACTTTTTTTTTAAAGATTTTATTTATTTATTTGACAGAGAGAGACAGGCAGCGAGAGAGGGAACACAAGCAGGGGGAGTGGGAGAGGAAGAAGCAGGCTCATAGCGGAGGAGCCTGATGTGGGGCTCGATCCCATAACGCCGGAATCACGCCCTGAGCCGAAGGCAGACGCTCAACCTCTGTGCCACCCAGGCGCCCCTGAATACTTTTTTTTTTAAGATTTTATTTATTTATGTGACAGAGAGACAGCCAGCGAGAGAGGGAACACAGCAGGGGAGAGGGAGAGGAAGAAGCAGGCTCCCAGCGGAGGAGCCCGATGTGGGACTCGATCCCGGAACGCCGGGATCACGCCCTGAGCCGAAGGCAGACGCTTAACGACTGCGCTACCCAGGCGCCCCTGAATATTTACTTTAGACTCCGGAAGCTTTCATCACGTTCAGCTTCCCCCACAACCAGGACAACACTGTCCCTAGATTGTCGGGGGCAGAGGCAGCTGGACACTGATGGTCTGCTGTCAAGATACCGACATTTCTTCATCTTGTTACCAGGCTTAGCGGCAGCAGAAGATACCGGTGCAGTTCATCAGCTAGACCCACATTCAAGAGCTGGAAAAACCATTAAAGAATATTAAAGGTGGGAGGAGAGAGACAAGGCAGGAATTACAGTCAAAAGCTTAGCACGTAGTAGATGCTCTCTAAGGGTAAACCGAAGAAGACGCTGCAGTGGTAACTTTCTTAAAATATTTTACTAATAAAAAAATAGGTTCTCCCACTGGAGTTTAATATCTCAGTGGCATAAAGAGTTGTATGTTGTGGGGTTGTTTTTCTTTTTTTCTTTTTTGTTTTTTAAAGATTTATTTATTTGACAGAGGGAGAGAGTGAGACAGAGAGCACAAGCAGGGGGAGCAGCAGGCAGAGGGAGAAGCAGGCTCCCCAATGAGCAAGGAGCCTGATGCGGGACTCGATTCCAGGACCCTAGGATCATTACCTGAGCTGAAGGCAGACGCTTAACTGACTGAGTCACCCGGGTGCCCCTGTGGTTGTTTTTTTTTTTTTTTTAAGATTTTATTTATTTATTTGAGAGAGAGTGAGCACAAGCAGGGGGGAGTGGCAGAGGCAGAGGGAGAAGCAGGCTCCTGGGAGCCTGAGGCTGGGCTCGACCCCAAGACCCCGGGATCATGATCTGAGTCAAAGGCAGATGCTTGACCAACTAAGCCACCCAGTCTCCCCTATTTATAATATTCTTAGTTGATCTAACAGATAATGGTTTGTTCAAAAGAATAATAGCAAAAATGTATTCAGTGATTATAGCATATGGATAAGTGAAGGGAATGACAGCACAGTTATACAAGACAGGAGAAAGGAACTGGCCACATTCGCATAAGGTACTTGTGCTACCAGTGAAATGATCTAGTGTTTCTTGAAAGTGGACTTATTTGTTGTAAATGTATATTGCAAATTCTAGGGCAACCACTAAAAAAAATTTCTAAGTGTTACTGAGATGTTAAGAGAGGAGAGAAAATTGAATCATAATAAAAAGTTCAATGAAAACCAGAGGAGGCAGAAAAAGAGTGGAAGACAAAATAGAAACCAAGAACAATAACAAAGAATAGAAAATGATCATAAAAATGGTAGCTATTAATCAAAATATATCAAGAATAATTTTAAATGTGAATAGTCTAAATATGCCAATTAAAAGAGACAGTAAGTCTGGATAAAAAAATAAACAAGAGCCAACTACATGTCACCTAAAGAAGCCTACTTTGTTTTTAATTTTTTTATTTTTCAAAGATTTTAAGTAATTTCTACACCGAACATGGAGCTTGAACTCACAACTCTGAGATCAAGAGTCACACCCTCCTCTGACTGAGCCAGCCAGGCACCCCAGAAACCTACTTTAAATATAAAGACACAGGGCACCTGGGTAGCTCAGTCACTTAAGCGTCTGCCTTTGGCTCCAGTTGTGATCTTAGGGTCTTGGGATCAAACCTCTCGTTGCGCTCCCGGCTTGGTGGGGAGCCTGCTTGTCCCCCTCCCTCGGCCTGCCACTCCCCCTGCTTGTGTGCTCTCTCTCTCTCAAATAAACCAATGAAATCATAAATAAATAAATAAATAAATAAATAAATAAATAAATAAATAAAAGACACAGGGGTGCTTGAGTGATGGTTAAGCATCCAACTCTTGGTTTCGGCTCGGGGGGTGATCTCAGAGTTGTGAGATCGAGCCCTGCATCAGGCCCCACACTCAGCATGGAGTTCACTTGAGATTCTCTCTCCTTCCTCCCTGCCCCTCCCGATTGTGCTCTCTCTCTCTCAAATAAATAAATAAATCTTTAAATAAATAAATACAAAGACACAGATAGCTTAAAGGTAAAGACATTGAGAAAGATATACCATGCCAACACCCAGCAAAACAAAGCTGCACTATCTCAGACAAAGCACGCTTCAGAACAAGGAAAATTATCAGGGATAAAGAGGGGCATTACATAACAGCAAAAGACTCAATTTTCCAGAAGGCACCAATCCTTAATGTGTACATGCTTAACAACACAGTGTCAAAATACATGAGTCAAAAACTGACAGAACCGCAGGGAGAAATAGACAAATCCATTATTGTACTTGAGGACTTCAACATCCCCTCTGTTACAAACTGACAAAGACAGCAGGTAGAAAACCAGTAGAATCAAATATAATTGAACTAAGAGCACCATCCATAAACCAGATCTAATTGACATTTATAGAATACTTCAACAACAGCAGAATGCTTATCCTTCTCAAGCTCACATGGAACATTCACTAAGATAGACTATATCCTGGGCCATAAAACACACTTCTAGATAACACATGGATCAAAGAATAAACCTCAAGAGAATTAAAAAAAAAACATTTTGAACTAAATGGAAATGAAAACACAACTTGTCAAAATTTGAGGATGCAAAGGAAATCAGTACATGGAGAGACATTTGTCACAATGAATGCATATATTAGAAAAGAAGAAAAATCCAAAATTAATAATCTCAGTTTCCACCGTAGGAACCTAGAGAAAGAAGAGCAAGTTAAATCCAAGTAAGCAGAAGAAAAGATATAAAAATCAGAGCACAAATCAGTGAAATTGAAAACAAGAAAACAATAGAGAAAATCAATGAATCCAAAAGTTGGTTATGTGAAAATATTGATAAAAGTGATAAGTATCTGTTCAGGCTAACCAAGATAAAAAGAGAGAAGACACAAATTGCTACCATCAGAAATGAGAGGGGGACATCACTTCTGATTCTGCTGACATTAAAAGGATAATAAAAGCATATTATGAACAACTCTGGCCACAAATTTGATAACTTAGAAACAATGGCCCAATTCTTTGAAAAACACAATCTAACAATACTCATAAAAGAGAAATAGACTATATGAATAGGCCTATATCTATTTTAAATTGAATCAATAATTAATAACCTTCCAAAACAGAAAGCACCAGGCACAAATGGGTTCACCGGGGGAATTCTACCAAATGTTTCAGGAAGAAATGATACGAATTCTCTATAATCTGGTCTAGAAAACAGAACCAAGGGAATGCTTCCTAACTTGTTCTATGAGGTCAGCATTACCCTGGTACTAAAACCAGACAATACATTGTAAGAAAGGAAAACCAAAGACCAATTACTCTCATGAAAAAATGCAAAAATCCTCAACCAAATATTAGCAGATCAAATCCAACAATGTATGAAAAGAAGTATATACTATGACCAACTAGGATTTATCTCAGCTATGCAAGGCTAGTTCACATTCAAAAAGTCAATTAATATACTCCATCACATCAACAGTCTAAAGAAGAATGACATGATCATATCATCAGATGCAGAAAAAGCACTTGACAAAATCCAACACCAACTCATGCTAAAAACTCTCAGCAAGGGGCTCCTGGGGGATTCAGGGGGCTAAGCATCTGCCTTTGGCTCAGGTGATCCGTGGGATCAGCCCGCATCAGGTTCTCTGCCCCGCGGGGAGCCTGCTTCTCCCTCTCCCTCTACCTGTCTCTCCCCCTGCTTGTGTGTGTGCTCTCTCTCTCTCTCTCTCAAACAAATAAAATCTTCAAAAAAACCAAAAAACCTCTCAGCAAACTAGGAATGTAAGGGCAGCTCCTCAACACAATAAAGGACATCTATGAAAAACCTACAGTTATTAACATACGTAGTGGTGAGAAATTAGAGGCTTTTACCCTACTACGATCCGGAAGAAAGCAGGGGTGAGCTCTCTAACTACTCTTATTGAACATCATACTGGAAGTCCTAGCTGATGCAGTAAGACAAAGGAAAAAAGGTATGTAGATGGGGAAGGTAGAAATAAAACTGTCTTTGTTCACAGATGACACGATTGTCTAGGGAGAAATTCCCAAAGAATTGTTAAAAAAAAAAAAAACCAACAAACAAATCTTCCTAGAACTCATAAATAGTTATAGCAAAATTGCAGGGCACAGGTTAATATACAAAGGTCAATCACTTTCCTATATACCAGCGATGAGCAATTGGAATGTACAATTTAAAACACAGCATCATTTATATTAGCACCAAAAAATTGAAATAAAAGGCATAAACCCAACAAAATATGTGCGATATCCCAATATCTATATGTGGAAAACTATAAAACTCTGACATAAGAAATCAAAGAACTGAATAAATGAAGAGACTGTCTGTGCTCATGTAAAATGTAGGAGAAAATCTAGGTAACCTCGGCCTTGGCAAAAAGTTTTTAAAATATTTTTTGAAGATGTATTTATTTATTTTAGGGGGAGAGAGCGAGCGAGCATGCGAGTGGGGGGGAGGGGCAGAGGGAGAGAGGAGAGGGAGAGAAAGAGAGAATCTCAAGCAGAGCCCCCACAGAGCCCCGAGCCCCGAGATGAGCTTAATCCCACGACCCCGAGATCGTGACCTCAAGATCATGACCTGAGCCGAAACCAAGAGTCAGACCCCACCCGACTGAGCCACCTAGGTACCCCTGGCAAAGGGTTTTGAAATACGACACCAACAGGGGTCTCCATGCTCAGCACCAGGAGTCTCCTGAAGTTTCTCTCTCCCTCTCCCTCTGCCCCTCCACCCCTCACCCCCCGGACTCTCGCTCTCTGTCTCTCTCTCTAAAATAAATAAATGAATCTTAAAAAAAAAATACAACACCAACAGCACAATCCATGAAAGAAAAACTGAGAACTTGGACCTCATTAGAATTAAAAATGTGTGCCCTGGGGGGCGGTCAAGATGACAGAGTAGGAAAATCCTGAGCTCACCTCCTCCCATGGTCACACCAAGGCTGCATCTATGTATAGAGCAATTCAGGACCAGCAGCTCAATTCTTGCACACCTAAAGATACAAAGAAAAAGCCACATCAAGAAGGGAAGGAGGGACAGAGATGCAGTCTGTTCAGGACCCACACCCCCCAGGGCAGTGACCCACAAGTGGGAGGACATCACAGGTGTGGACATCCTCCATGGGGAACAAGGGTTTAAGCCGAACATCAGGTACCTCCCGCCCTGGAGACCTCCACCAGGAAGATGATCCCATATAATGTCTGGCTTTGCACATCAGAGGGGCAGAACTCCCGGGGAGTCAGAGGGCTGTAGAAAACTGCCGCTCCGCGGCTAAAGGGCCTGTGCATAAACTCGGACCCAGCACAGGGGCAACAGCTTGAAAAGCACCTGGGCCTTCCATGAAGATTTACTGACTAATGTTAGGGTATGTGCTGGAGGAGCAGGAATCTGTAGGTTCTTTAGGACAAAAGCATTGTCAAAGGAAATAAAAAATACTTTGAGGCAAATTAAAATGAAAATATAAACTTAAAAAAGTATTTGGAAAAAAATTAAAAAATAAAGGTGCGCCTGGGTGGCTTGGTTGGTTAAGCGTCTGCCTTTGGCTCCTGTCGTGATCCCTGCTCTCCCTCTGCCTCTGCCTGCCACTTCCCGTTTGCACTCTCTCTCTCTGTCAATTAATTAATTAATTAAAAAATCTTTGGAACACAGCAAAAGCAGTTCTAAGAGGGAAGTTCAGAGCAATACAAGCCTGCCTCAAGAAACAAGAAAAACCTCAAATAAACAATCTAACCTTATACCTAAAAGAACTAAAAGAAAAGAACAAAGTCCGAAGTTAATAGAAGGAAGGAAATAATAAAGATCAGAGCAGAAATAAATGAAATAGAGACGGAAAAAGCAATAGGAAAGGTAGTGAAATTAAGAGCTGGTTCTTTGAAAAGATAAACAAAACTGATAAACCATTAAGAAAAAAAAGAGAGGGGACTCAGGTGAATCAAATCAGAAATGAAAGCGGAGTTACCAGTGACACCACAGGAACACAAAGGACTGTAAGAGAGTACTACCAAAAATTATATGCCAAGAAATTGCACAATCTGGAAGAAATGGATAAATTCCTAGAAACATACACTCTTCCAAGACTGAATGAAGAATCAATAGAAAATCTGAACAGGCTGATTACTAATAATGAAATTGAATCTGTAGTCAGAAGACTCCCAACAAACAAAAGTCCAGGACCAGATGGCTTCACACTTCATACCAAACGTTAAGTTTTTAAAACTTTTAAAATTATTTTGTATTATCATGCCAACGAGAGGGGCTGGGGCATGGGTTTTACCGCTGGAACTAAAGTGCATGTCTACCAGCCATTGGGCAGGTAGCCCAAGGGCTGTTGCAAAGTCGGCTTTTATAGCCAGTAGACGGGAAAGTGTACAGCCTGGTATCCCACAAGTTAGGGATAGGTTTTCCATCCAAAACTTTCTTCTTTAAAAGATTTTATTTATTTATTTGACAGAGAGAGCACAAGCAGGGATAGTGGCAGACGGAGAGGGTGAAGCAGGCTCACTGCTGAGCAGGGAGCCAGAAGCGGGCTCCATCCCAGAACCCTGGGCTCATGACCTCAGCCAAAGGCAGGTGCTTAACCGACTGAGCCACCCAGGTGCTCCCATCCAAAACTTTCTTATTAGAAATTTCTCCAAATCCCCACCCCAAATCATATAATTTCTCCTACTCAGTTCAGTCCTTGGCGCTCATCCCATGATCAACTGTTTTTACATAGACGATATCCAGTAGTGCGGTTCACTTTTTCCATTTACATTATGTTAGCATCTTTCCCTTAAATTCTAAAAAAGGAGATTTCCAATAACTGATGGCATTAGTTTTCATGGTCTGATAAGTTACTTCTTAGGAGGAAAGGCCCAAAAGGCCATCTAGCTACTAGTAGACTGGATTCTGAATTTCCATAGTAAACTCACTGCACCTTCAAAAATTAAAGTCAGTAAATTAGTGTTCAAATATTCTTTCTTTTAAAAACAGTATGAAATGAATAGAATAGATAACCATTAACCATGTATTGCTTGAGCTAGTGTATGATGGGACCAGTTTAAGGGGCTGGACAAGAAGGGGCTTACAAATTCCTTTTGCTGGTGCATATTAGTGGAGATGAATTTCTGGGGAATAAATAATCAGTTTTCTCTGGGCTGTGAACTTAACTGTAGTGTATCAGGCTCAAATTATTAACAAAGAATTTGCACCCTCTAAGCTAACTGGGCAAATGCGGCTTAAACATCATAGCTCACCACCAATATTGATAAACCCTCCTTATTTTGTTTGAGGTTAGAAAGAAAAAATTGGGGGCGCCTGGGTGGCTCATTCGTTATGCGTCTGCCTTCAGCTCAGGGCGTGATGCCAGGGTCCTGGGATCGAGCCCCACATCGGGTTACCTGCTCCGCTGGGAGGTTGCTTCTTCCTCTTTCACTCCCCCTGCTTGTGTTCCCTCTCCAGCTGGCTATCTCTCTGTCAAATAAATAAATAAAATGAAAGAAAAAGAAAGAAAGAAAGAAAGAAAGAAAGAAAGAAAGAAAGAAAGAAAGAAAGAAAGAAAGAAAGAAAGAAAGAAAGAAAAGAAAGAAAGGTAAGGAAGAAAGAAAAATTAAATTGTGGGGGCGCCTGGGTGACTCGCTTAAGCGACTGCCTCCGGTTCAGATCATGATCCCACCATCCTGGGTTCGAGCCCCACCTGGGGCTCCTTGCTCAGCGGGGAGTCTGTTCTCCCTCTACCTCCCCACCTCGTGCTTGCCCGCGCTCTCTCAAATAAATAAAAATCTTTGAAAAAATTGTGTGTGGGGTGGTATACTCCTACACACAGCCACACACATGCAAACAACGTATATATGTAAAGTTACATTGGCTTTGTTATTCACACGGCCGCTCGGGGAAATGTCTCCTGTGGCCTCTCGCCCTTCCCTTCAGGTATTTCAACTCGAGGCTAAAGCAAAGACTCGTTCTCTAGTCCAGTTTAGATAGGAGCAGCCTCACTCGGGACCGGAAGGGTGAGTGGATCCGGTTGCCCCACGGACTTCTTTACACCGATACACACATCTCCGTCTCGTGGGCAGGACCACCTAGGTCGGGGGAAGGGATTTGCCGACGTACCCGGAACTGTTTCCAAGGTTTCCTCAGTTTCGGGCGGTGGCGCGACGGCGGGTTTGGGACCAGACCAACCGAGATCTTCCTAGGCTCGCGAGAGCGCCCCCTTCTCTAGCGGCTTAGGGGACCCAGCGGCCGCGATGGCTCCGGTGTCGGGTTCGCGCAGCCCTGAGGGGGAGGCCTCGGGCTCCGGGGGAAAGCGTCGCAGTTCGTCGAGGAGCCCTAAACCCAGCAGATCCGCCCGCTCCCCGCGGGGCCGCCGCTCGCGCTCGAGCTCGCACTCGCACTCGTGCTCTCGGAATGGTCTCAGCCATCAGCTGGGCGGCTTCAGTCAGGGGTCGCGACACCAGTCCTACCGATCCCGCTCGCGGTCACGCTCCCGGGAGCGGCCCTCTGCGCTGCGGGGCAACCCCTTCGCGTCAGCCTCCTCGACCGCGTCTTATGGCGGCTACTCGCGCCCCTACGGGAGCGACAAGCCGTGGCCTAGCCTTCTGGACAAGGAGAGGGAGGAGAGCCTGCGGCAGAAGTGAGTGAGACGGGCACTGGGAGTCTGACTTGCGCTTTTCGCTCTCTGCCGGGCGCCCCTGCCTAGCCCTTCAGCCCCACCCCCCTCCCCCGACAACGCCTTTTTCCGCCCGTTTCTCCCTTTGGGTTTTCACTCGTCCTCGGGCCCCTTCTCCCCGCGCCATGGTGTCTTCGCTGCTTCTGCCTCCTGGCTATGCAGCGGTTCCGTCGGGAGCCTCAGACCTACCCGAATTACAGTTTTCGCTTGGTTGTAGCTGTTTTATTTTGCTTACTTTTTTTTTCCAAGCGTGCTTTTATTTCGCGCTCGATTGAGCTTTTGGCAAAGGAGACCTATTAGCCCAAAATGAGCAGTGCCTCGCGCTTTGTAGGCGTACCACCGTACCTTGCTGAATGATCACACAGGTTGGAGGTGACAGGACGTGTACAGTGGAAATGTCGTGTAGCCAGTCGGGAAGGCTGGGGATGAAGAGTTTAAATCGGAGGGGAGAAGAACCCCTGAGACTAGATGATTGCATGTGGGAAAAGTGACCTGCTAAACTGTTGATTAAGCTACGTGGAAAAAGGCCCTGTTCGGTGGTCTCAGTGTGACCGTGAAAACCGAGGTCAGGGTGAGATCAGGTGTCCTCTCATGAGTGCGTATTGGAGTGGAAAAGTGGATAGTTTAAGAAGGAGAAAGGGAAAGGGTTATAATTATTATCGTGTAAGTCTTAATAGCTAATGGTTATTGAGTGTTAAATTCTGTCAGGCGCTGTACTAGGTGCTCTACAGGTCCGCTGTGTGTGTGTGTGTGTGTGTGTGTGTGTGTGTGTGTGTGTGTTTAGGATTTTTTGAATTTATTTGACGGAGAGAACAAGCAAGGGGAGCAGCAGGCAGAGGGAGAAGCAGGTTCCCCGCTGAGCAGGGAGCCCGCCCCCGGGGCCCGATCATGACCGAGCAGAAGGCCGGCGCTTAACCGGCTGAGCCACCCAGGCGCCCCTACATGTCCTCTGTGTCGAAAAAGATTTTTAAGAGTAGCACAGGCATGGAGGGGCAGGTTAAGATTCCAAAGCTGGGCGACGTCTCCATAAATCTCTTTTTTCCCAAGAATGGGAAGTAATAAAGGATGGCGGTGAAGAGGACGGGCTCCAGAATCGGAATGCCTGAGTTTGAAGCCATGCTTTGCTGTGTAATAGTTGTATGACCTTGAGCAAGTTTCTTGAACTTCTCTGAGCTTTATTTCTTAACCATTTAAAAAGGGATAAAATTGGCGCTGAGCCTTTAGAGTTGTGATGATTTAGTTCCTGGGACATAATCATTAGTCCTTGAGTGTTAGCTATTGGGGTTTCCTGAATGGAAGCAGAAACAATAAAAAACCATACTGAGTTAGGTTGGAGACCTACCTCTCCAAATTAAATTTTTCAGTTACCTCCTGGCTGTGTTCGTCAAAAAGCAACCAGCTTCCTACTGGACGATCCTCATCAAAAGATGTCAGAACTTCTTGGGTGAAATTTGCATTTGTACATTTAGAAGATCAATAATTTACCTTACGAGTACAGATGAAGCTGGGGGCAGCAGGGATGAGAACGTGACTGTTCTTACAGCCTGTCATACTTCCCCCTGCATATATAGTCCAAGTTGGGTTATAAGTATAACCCTTTTAGGCTCTTTCTTCAAGTGGGAAACCTGAGTCTAATTCTGCACGATTATAATCTTTTCTCCTGAATAAAGAAGTAAAAAATAGTATATTCAAGCAATCAAACCAATTTATTTTGTAAGGGGTGGGTGGGTGTGTGTAACAAATGCAATCACAAGGAGCTAAACTTTGAGGAATTGAGCCTTTGTTTTTTGTATTTTGTTTGTGAGCAAAATTAAAAGGAAAAAAATGACAAATTTTTCCTGTCCTCCAAGAGTAGATAGAGGATATAGTCCTTTTCCAAAAAAAAGGAACTAAAGGGAAAACAGAAAAAAAAAAACCTGTTTCTCATTGAGGACAGTTTTTGTCAAATAAAACTTTTCTTTCATTTTCAGAGCTTTCTTTATTTTCTGTTTCTAATGCTTCATTTTTATTTTCTTTATTAATTCCTGAGTTTCTGAAAACGGGTTTGACTAAATCAAAAGTAGAGATTGCTCTTTACTCTCAAAAATGTATGTAAACAAAGAAGTTATTTCCAAATATAAAACTGTTTGTGTCACATATTGCAGAAGACGAAATGAGCAATTAGGAGCTAGGTCATGCAAGAGGCAGAAGAGATGCACTTGACAACCTTTTAGGCTGTATTTCTGGTCTGGCCTCAGGCTGTCTGTAGTCTGTGCCATTTGATAGTACTATCAAGAACATCAAATTACGATGAGTATACTTAATTTATTAATTTAACTTTTAAAATAGGAAAATAGGACTTAACTGGACTCCTTTGAATTGATTATATATTTAGGAGACAATTTAGCCATGGAGTTATAATTTATATGCCTATATCTTCTAGGAGATTAAGTGAGAGAGAGAGGATTGGAGAATTGGGAGCTCCTGAAGTATGGGGACTTTCTCCAAAGAATCCAGAACCAGAGTAAGTGATTCAAAAAATACTGTTAAAAGATGTAACGTTTGTTTAAATCCAGAGACTATTGTCAAAATTTTTGTTAAATGAATAACTTTTAAGTACAGCTCACGTTTTTTCTTCTTTTTTGTGATTTATGCTATGCTACCCCCTAGAATTTAAAAACATTGAACATACCTAACGATTAAAACATGTTGCTAGTTGATTTGAACATATTAATTGTTCTTTTTATTTATTTGTTTATTTTTAAAGATCATATTTGTATTAGAGAGAGAGAGAGAGAGAGAGCACAGGTAGGCAGAGCGGCAGGGAGAGGGAGAAACAGGCCCCCCAGTGAGCAGGGACCCCGACGACTCGGGCCTCGATCCCAGAACCCTGGGATTATGACCTGAGCTGAAGGCAGCCGCTTAACCAACTGAGCCACCTAGCACCCCTTAATTGTTCTTTTTAAATTGTAATTCGGGGGGGTGCTAATTTCCTATTCATAGAAGGGTTCAGTATTAAGACAAATACATTTATATTATTTTGAATTGTTTTTTCTCAACCTAATAGCAGATTGCGTGTCACATGTTAGCCTTACAAAGTGATTTTTTTTTGAGTTAACAGTTGACAACATGGATGGTAGAGTAGGGTTTTCTTATATATATATCATTTGCAGATAGTGACAGTTTTACTTCTTCTTTACCAATTTGGATGCCTTTTATTTTTCTTGTCTTGTGGCTGGGACTTCCGTATTATGTTGAATAAAAGTGGCGAGAATGGACATCCTTGTCTTGTTCCTGATCTTAGGGTGAAGCTTTCAGCTTTTTACTGTTGAGTGTGATGTTAGCTGTGGGTTTGTCGTATCTGGCCTTTCTTAAGTTGAGTTATGTTTTCTCTATATTCACTTTGGTGAGAGTTTGTATCTTTGGTTGTTGAATTTTGTCAGATGCTGTTTCTGCGTCTATTGAGATGATCGTAGGATTTTTATCCTTTATTTTGTTAATGTGGTATATTCCACATTGATTTGTGGATGTTGAATTATCCTTGCATTTCTGGAATAACTTCTACTTTAGTATGGTGTATGATCTTTTTAATGTAGTATAAAATTTGGTTTGCCAATATTTTGTTAAAGATTTTTGCATCTACATACATCAGGGATATTGGCTTGTAATTTTTTTTTTTAATTTGTGGTGTCTTTGGTTTCCATATCAGGATAATGCTGGCCTCAAAGAGTGAGTTTGTTCTTTCTTCAGTTTTTTGGAATTGTTTAAGAAGTATAGGTCTTAACTCATTAAATATTTAGTAGAATTTACCTGTGAAACCGTCTGGTCCTGGAGTTTGTTTTGTTGGGAGTTTTTTGAGTAATCAGTCTATAGTGTAATCTTCCTGATTTGGACGATTGTTATGTTTCTAGGAATTTATTTCTCCTTGGTTGTTCCATTTGTTGGCACATAATTGTTCTTAGTAGTCTTATGATTTTTTTTCTATTTCTATAGTATTGGGTATAACTTATCCCCTTTCATTTTTGATTTTATTTATATGGGCACTCTTTTTTTCTTGATGAATCTAGCTAAAGGTTTTTATCAATTTTATCATTTCAAAGAACCAACTCTTAGTTTCATTGATCTTTTCTGTTGTCTTTTTAGTCTCTTTTTCATTTATTTTTCACTCTGACCTTTATTATTTTCTTCCTTCTGCTAACTTTGGGCTTTGTTCTTTTCCTAGTTCCTTTAGGTGTAAGATTAGATTGTTTATTTGAGGTTTTTCTTGGTTCTCGAGTTGGGCCTGTATAAAATTTCCCTCATAGAACTTCTTTTGCTGCATTTCATAGATTTTGTACTGTTGTGTTTCCATTTTCATTTGTCTCAAGGTATTTTTTTAAATTTCCTCTTTGATTTCTTCATTGACCCATTGTTTGTTTATTTTTAAAGACTTATTTATTAAAGAGAGAGAGAGAAAGAGCACGTGCACAAGTGGGAGGGTCAGAGGGAGAGAGAGAGAGAATTTCAAGCAGATGCCACACTGAGCACGGAGCCTGACATGGGGCTCAATCTCAAAACCCTGAGATCATGACCTGAGTTGAAACCAAGAGTCAGACGCTTAACCGACTGTGCCACCCGGGCACCCCGACCCATTGGTTATTTAATTCCATGTGTTTATGTTTTTCCAGTTTTCTCGTAATTGATTTCTAGTTTCATACTGTTGTGGTCTGAAAAGATGCTTGATATGATTTCAGTCTTCTTAAATTTATCAAGACTTGTCTTGTGGCCTAACATGGGATCAGTCCTGGAGAATATTCCATGTGCACTTGAAAAGAATGTATGTTCTGCTGTTTTTGGATAGAATGTTTTGTGTATTATCTCTTAATTCCATCTGGTCTAATGTGTTGGTCAAGGCCACTGTTTTCCTTATTGATTTTCTGTCTGAATGATGTATCCATTCATGTAAGTGGGGTGTTAAGGTCTCTTACTATTATTGTATTACTGTCAGTTTCTCCCTTCATGTCTCTTAAAAATTGGTTTATGTATTAAGGTGCTCCTATGTTGGGTGCATAGGTATTTACAAATGTTATATCCTCTTGTTGAATTGATCCCTTTATCGTATGCAGTGTCATTCATGTCCTGTTACAGGCTTTGTTTCCTAGTCTGTTTTGTA
This sequence comes from Ursus americanus, assembly GCF_024610735.1. NCBI lineage: Eukaryota > Metazoa > Chordata > Mammalia > Carnivora > Ursidae > Ursus > Ursus americanus. Next base: position 29,015,332 of record NC_142164.1, read on the forward strand.
TGATATAAGTATTGCTACCCCAGCGTTTTGTTTGTTTTCGTTTGCATGGAGTATCTTTTTCCATCCCTTCAGTTTCAGTCTCTGTGTCTTTAGATCTGAAGTGAGTCTCTTGTAGGCAGCTATAGATGGGTATTGTTTTTTTTAATTTATTCAGCTACTGTGTGTTTTGATTGGAACACTTAGGAAGTTTACATTTAAAGTAATTATTGATAAAAAAAAATTATTGGTAGGGGGCGCCTGGGTGGCTTAGTCGTTAAGCATCTGCCTTCAGCTCAGGGCATGATCCCAGAGTCCTGGGATGGAGCCCCATCCTCCGCTGGGAGCCTGCTTCTCCCTCTCCCACTCCCCCTGCTTGTGTTCCCTCTCTCGCTGGCTGTCTCTCTCTCTGTTAATAAATAAAATCTTTAAAAAAATTATTGGTAGGTATGGATTTGTAGACATTTTCTTGATATTTTTCCGGTTTTTTAAAAAGATTTTATTTATTTGTCAGAGAGAGAGAGTGCACAAGCAGGGGGGAGCGGCAGGCAGAAGGAGAAGCAGCTCCCTGCTGAGCAAGGAACCAGATGTGGGACTTGATCCCAGGACCCTGGGATCATGACCTGAGCTGGAGGCAGACGCTTAACCAACTGAGGCACCCAGGCGTCGCTTTCTGATTGTTTTTGTAGTTCTTCTCTGTTCCTTTGTTCTCTTGCTCTCTTCCCTTGAGATTTGGTGACTTTCCTTAGTGTTATGTTTGTATTCTTTTATTTTTTGTTTATCTATTATAGGTATTTGGTCAGTGGTTACCATGAGGTACATATATAACATCTTACGTATATAGCAATCTATTTTAAGTTAATGCCCACTTAAGCTCAAATGCATTCTAAAAGTACTACATCCCTTCACCATGTTTTATGTTTTTGACATCATATTTTACATCTTACTATTTTATGTTTCCATTGACTAATTATTGTGGGTCTAGCTGATTTTACTACTTTTGTCTTTTAACCTTCATACTAGCTATGTAGGTGGTTGATCCACTACCTTTACTATGTGTTTACCTTTACCAATGAGATTTTTCCTTTCATAATTTTCCTTTTTTTTTTAATTTTATTATTAAGTAATCTCTACACCCAACACAGAGCTCGAACTCATAACCCCAAGATCAAGAGTTGCATGCTCCACTGACTAAGCCAGCCAGGCGCCCCTCCTTTCATAGTTTTCTTACTTGTAGTTATGATTTTTCTTTTCTACTTAAAATTAAGTCCCTTTAACTTTCTTGTAAGGCTGGTTTGGGAGTGATGAGCTTTAGCTTATGCTTGTCTGAGAAACTCCTTGTTTCTCCTTCACTTCTGAGTGATAACTTTGCTGGGTAGAGTAATCTTGGTTGTAAGTTTTTTCCTTTTAGCACTTCTCATATATCATGCTATTCTCTTCTGACCTATAAAGTTTCTTCTGAAAAACCAGCTTATAGACTTAGGGTTCCTTGGTATGTAACTAGTTGTTTTCCTTTTGCTGCTTTTAAGATTCTTTATCTCTAACTGTTGACACTTTGATTATAATGTGTCTTGGTCTCTTTGGGTTCATCTCATTTGGGGGTGTTTGCTTTCTGGACTTGGATATCTGTTTCCTTCCCCAGGTTAGGGAAGTTTTCAGCTATTATTTCTTCAAATAAGTTTTCTGTCCTTTTCTCTCTCTTCTCCTTCTGGGACCACTGTAGTGTGAATATTAGTACACTTGATTTTACCCCAGAGGTCCCTTAAACTTAACCTCATTTTATTCAGTTCTTTTTGCTTTTTTGCTGTTCTGATTAGGTGCTTTCTACTACCCTGTCTTCCACATTGTTAATCTGTTCTGCATTCTGTAATCCGCTTTTGATGCCCTGTATTTTTCATTTCAGTTATTGTGTTCTTTGGCTTTGATTGATTTAAAAAAATATTTTCTGTCTCTTTGTTGAATTCTCACTGTGCTCATCCATTCTTTTGAGTTCAGTGAGCATCTTTATGACCATTCATTTGAATTCCATCTGGTAGATCTCTGTTTTGTTTAGTTCTTTTTCTGAGGTTTTTGTCTTGTTCTTTCACTTGGAACGTATTGTCTGTCTCCTCATTTGCGTCTCAGTGTTTGTTTCTGTGTTTTAGGTGGATCAGCTATTGTCCCAGTCTTGGAGGAGTGGCTTTATGCCCGAAGGTGTCTGTGGGACTCAGCATAAACCCCCGCTGGTCACCCAAGCCAGGTACCCCAGGAGTATCTCTTTTGTAGGCTGTGTGCTCCCTCTTGTGGCTGGTCACGATTGGTGCAGACTCACTGATATGTGGGGCTGTTTACTGGTGCAGCTGTCGGCTAGGCTTGGCTATGACTACTGTGGGTATGCTGGTGAGTGGTACAGGCTTCTGGCCTGTCTGATTGACAGGCCTGGTTGCAGCTGGTGTGGGCATGCTGGTGTGTGGGGCTGGCCCTTGGCACAGCTGGCTATAAGGCCTGGTCGTGAGGTGCATGAGCGCTGTTGAGTAGGGCAGGCTTTCGGTGCAGCTGGCTGCAAGGTCCAGCTGCGACTGATGCAGATACTCTAGTGTGTAGGACTGGGCCTCCATGGCAGGAGCCCTTGGGTGGAGGGTGTGCTGGTCCTGGCCAAGGATGTCTGGTATGTATGGTGGGTGGGGGCTGCTAGAGAGGAGTGCCAGGCCAGGGTGGGCAGGTGGGTGGGGTGAGTCTTCTTGGGCTGACAGTAGATAGAGAAACAGAAAAAAGGATAAGGGATGGGACGGGGCTCTCCTGGTTGAGTAGAGGGGCCTAGGAGGTCCTGCCCCACGGGACGCCAGGGGTCCTGTCCAGGGTGCTGGGACGTAGGCAGAGCAGAGCAGCTGACCAGGCGCTGAGCCCGGGAAAGCCTGCGGACGGTGGTGCGGGCTGCAGGCTGGGGAGCTGACAACAGTGACGGCGGTGTGCCTCTTTGCCCTCAGTCTGTTGGCCGGGCAAAGATTTTATGAATTGAGGAAATCTGGTCCTAGTTCGTCTAAACATCCATTGTCCCCAGTGTCTAGACTCTTCAGGTAGTGTCCAGTGCTTCGGCTTCCTCCCGTCCCAGCAAGACAAGCCACAGGCTCCTGGGCCCTCCATGCCCAGGCCTCGCTCACAATGCCACCTTTCTCACTATGACGAGGTTTCAGAAGAGGAATGACCCTTGAGTCATTCTTAAAGGAAAGCTCTTGTTGAAAGATCCAGCACGTCCCTGTGGATTAGTTACTTACTCTCTGTTGAAGATGGGCTGTTCAGAATGGGGGCTGTATCCCATCAGCAGGACTTTTGAATGATACTGAGCTTCCCCCATCAGTAGGGTGACACCTGCCTAGCGACTAGGGGTTAGTGGCAGCCCGACGGCTGCTGGTCAGCTGTGAGGACACACACAACCCAGGTGTCAGAGTCACAGCAGGGCCAGAGAGCAGTGCCTCAGCTGCACATGCTGCTGAGGACGGGAAGAGTAATATGGCAGTTGGGAGCACAGAGTCCAAGCATGGAGCCGGGACAGAGCCTGGCACATCGTGGGTGCTATCTCGGGGTGAGCTGCAGGGAGGCCTGTGGCGGTAACTTCCCTAAGCTGTTTTAGCAAGAAGGAACTAGCTTCCCTGATGCAGTTTCCAACCTGAAGGGCATAGAGAGTAGCCTGCTGTGTTTTGTCCTCTATGACATTCGATGCTCAATGTACTAAAATGTCCTTTTTTGCTCTCTGATTGAAGGTTTGGTTTAAGAATAGGAGGGTCAGGGGCGCCTGGGTGGCACAGCGGTTAAGCGTCTGCCTTCGGCTCAGGGCGTGATCCCGACGCGTTGTAGGATCGAGCCCCACATCAGGCTCCTCTGCTATGAGCCTGCTTCTTCCTCTCCCACTCCCCCTGCTTGTGTTCCCTCTCTCGCTGGCTGTCTCTATCTCCGTCAAATAAATAAATAAAATCTTAAAAAAAAAAAAAAAAAAGAATAGGAGGGTCAAGTGGAGAAGACCCCAGAGGGCACTGAGGTTCAGAAACACGCCCCCGGTGGCCCTGGTCCCTCCCGTCGTCATTAACTTGGGTGGACCCTGCCATGCCTCCTCATTCCGGAGCCGGAGTGCTTATGGGTTCTTCAGGAGCCACCGCCGCTGGGGCTACGTCAGCAGCCCATGCCTCTCTTTCCTGTTGTCTTCTTGCCTCCCCTGCCCTGGCTTCCTCCACCTTTCCCTCCGTGCGGCTGCCCTCCTGTGCTCGCTCCCGGTCTCCTACCGTCGGTGGCTCTCTTGTGAGCCCTTTGCCCACACAATGGCCTCGGCGTCGGTTTTTTCCCACGGTGCTTTTGAGCGCATTCCCGTTCTGTGTCGCTCAGGGTTAAGAGCAGTTCCCGAAACGCCCGCGAAATGTACTCGAGAGAAGGGCAAATTCACGGACCCTCTCTTTGGGGGCACTTGTAGTCTTTTCAATAAAGTTCTGAATTTATTCTCTGTGTATTTGTTTTGCGTGTGGTACGGGGTGAGTGCACGTGATGGACGGTGCCGCTCCTCCAGGAAGGCAAGGAGGCCTGCTTTCGTGCAGCCGCGTCCCTGAGCCCCCATCAGGAGGCCACGGCCATCTCCCAAGTTCCCCAAGTGCCCACGCAGCCGGCTTACGAGGAGCCACCCTGTCCTGCAGCACCCCATCTTTCCCCGGCCCTCCCACCCCCACCCCCCTGTGCCCCAGCGGGACCGCGCCGCCGTGCAAGACCGGGTGGCGTCAGCCTCTAGGGAGAGAACAGTGTGCTTCCAGGCGGGGCTGAGGCCCAGTCGCGGCGAGGAGCTGAGGCCCACCCGGGCACTGGAAGGGACACTTGCAAGGGGCTACTCACGGGGCTCCCGGAGAAGCGGCAGCCGCGCGTTCTGCTGGTGCTCGCCCAGGGGTGTCCGATGCCGGCCCTTTGGGTGGAGGAGACGCGCAGACCGCATTCCGGCGGGAGGGTCCTGCGTCTGCAAAGGTACCACGAGAGGGGCCCCTCTTCGAGGCCAGCGGTGGGCTCTGTGTCCTCCCTTTCGCCCCTCCCCAGAGGCCGAGGGCCCACCATCGCTCGGTCGTCAGCTCCAGCCGCCCGGCAGCTTTCGGCGAGATCGTGCCCGGGGCCGGTGGTCCGTGCGTGCAGTGGTTCCAAGTCCGCGGCGGAGAAAGACGTGGGTTTTTGTCCTCTGGGACTCGGGGAGGGAGAGGGGCTCCTGCGGGACCGAGGCCGTGTACCTGTTGCCCGATCGGGTTATTTACACTGGCACACAGCACCCTTCTTGTTGCCAGGACGACCCCAGCCCTGGGGACGAGTTTTGCCGGTGCACCCAAAATGTCTCCCCCGGTCCCCCAAGTTTGGGTTGTGGCGGCGCAGTGGCTTCTGTGAGCCGAGGCGTCCTCGGTCTCCCGTGTCCACGATCGGGTGGCCCCCTCCTGCGGTAGCAGTGGTTCCGGGGTGTTGCCTCGGGGTGGGGGAAGCGTAGCGTTTCTTCGAAGCTCCCCCCTAGCCCTGCGAAGCTGCGGGCTTTCTGCGTAGCCACAGCTGTGACTCGCCCCCTTCCTCCCTGCAGAGACCTGGGTGGCCTCAGCCCTTAGCTGTGGGCTCTGGGCCCCGTCCTACATCTCCCTCTCAAGGTGTGTTCTCGGGAGCCGTCCGGGCATCATCTTCGCGTCGGATTCCAGGATCTTTGCTTGTAGAAAGCAATTTTTTTTTTAAGGGTATGAAATGTTTTAGTACACTTGCCTGGTAATACAAATCAGTAATTACGATAGCCAAATCTCTGTATCATATATATTTAATATATTAAATAACACAATAATAAAATAACCCCTACCTTAAAAAAATATGGATTCATTTTTCATGTCATCAAATACAATGCTCATATGAGAGTGTAATGAAACTTAATAATCTGTTCAGGTGCTAAGGGACAAGGCTAAGCAGTAAATTAATATTTTTAAATATCTTAAAGCAGAATAGTTTCCTTTTTGAGTTTGATAAGCCAAAGACTATCAAGGACTATTTAGAACCTGAATATAATACAGTGGCTATGAAATTATATAGGGAATTTGATGAGAAACAGGCATTTCTTTTTTTCTACTTTTTGTCAGTTAGCAAGTGAATGGAAAACTTTTAACCATAACATTCGTTTCCTTTTTCAGAGCGTCAAGAACCACCTCTGCAGCCTGCCTTGCTAAGGTTACTGCATAATCCTTGCATTCCTGCCATCCATTATCCACCTTCTCAAATTGGAGGGTTTCAGAGTCACTAGGCTACTGTCTAGATCTGCAGCCTAAATATCAGTTTTTGAAACCACTTCCTGGTATGTTCCTTGATGGAGATTAATGTATTCTTTTTCTTTGTGTATTTTAGTAATGTCAGATGCTAGAGTTAGACTGGGTATTTTAAATTTAATTCAATTTTTAAATATTATTCTCAAAACATAGTTGATATACAAAGTTATATTAGTTTCAGGTGCACAGTATAGTGATTCAATAATTGTATATTCTGTGCTGAGAAACTGGCTGTTTTTAATTGTAATATCTGAATTGATGGGTCCTCTGGCTTTGATCGTCTCATCACTATCCTAAGAGATTTAACTACCAGGAGACCTCAGATGGAGTGGTGACTTGATACGGGTCATATTTTTCGTGCTCATTTAGAGTCTTACTTGCATGGTCTGCATTAATTTCAGTATAAAAAGCTTAAGGCCAAACGTAGCATATGGTTTTAGGCTCTAGTAGATCTTGAAATTGGGATATCAGATCTTATTTTTCTACCAGGAAAAAAATATCAACAAGCCTTCCGCAATTCAAAATTGGAAACAAATTTTAGGAAAAATGAAAAGTATAAAAGGATTAATTACCAAATTTTAGATTTAGCTCCTTTATACCTTAAGCCTTTTCGTCTCAATATTTATTCTATTATTGCCAATTTCATCAATATGTACCCAGACACCAATCTAGATTTAATGAGAGTGGGATGGGATTGGGGAAACAGAGTACATAAAAGAGGCTTAGGACATTCAAACTGATGTGTTGTCCCACATCTTATGCCACTTGTGCCCTTTATCATAGTCTTTCCATAATGATTATTTTTCCCTTATATTATTTTTTTAAATTGTAGTAAAATTTAAACAACATAAAATTACCCATTTTAAAGTATACAATTCAGTGGCATTTAATACATTCACAGTGTTCTCCACCATCACTGCCATCGACTTTCAAAGCATATTCATCACCCAAAAATGAAACCCCTTATTCATTTAGTAGTCACTCCCCATCCCTCCCTTGGCAACCGCTAATGTGCTTTCTGTCTCCATGGGTTTGCCTGTTCTGGATATTTAATATTTAGGGAATCATACAATATGTGGCCTTTAGTGTCTGGTTTCTTTCACTTAGCATCATGTTTTCCAGGTTCATTCACTTTGTAACAACCATTAATACTTTATTCCTTTTTTGAGTTGAATAATGTTCTGTTATATGAATATGCCACATTTTGTTTATCCATTTCTCAATTGATGGAAATTTGGGTTTTTTCTACCTTTTGGCTGTTGTGAATAGTGCTTCTATCTACATTTATGTACAATTATTTGTTTGAATCCCCATTTTTGAAAAATATTGTATTTATTTATTTGACAGAGAGAGAGAGAGCGCATCAGTGGGGCGCAGCAGGCAGATGGAGAGAGAGAAGCAGACTCCCAGCTGAGCAGGGAGACTGATACCGGGCTCGAACCCAGGACCCTGGGATCATGACCTGAGCTGAAAGCAGACGTTTAATCGACTGAGCCACCCAGGTGCCCCTGAATACCGATTTTCAGTTCTTTCAGGTATATACATAGAAGTGGAATTCCTGGGTCACAGGGTAATTCTCTGTTTAATTTTTTGAAGAACTGCCAAATACAGCAACTGCATCATTTTACATTCCCATTAGTAATGTGTGAGTGTTCCAGTCTCTTCACATCCTCACCAACACTTATTATATTCCACTTTTTTCAGTAGTCTCTAAACCCAACGTGCGGCTCAAACTCACAACCCCAAGATCAAGAGTTGTACACTCCTCCAATTCAGCCACCCCCTCCATTTTTTTACTATAGCCATCCTAATGGGGATGAGGTATTATCTTGTGGTCTTGATTTGCATTTCCCTGATGACTGATGATACTGAGCATCTTTTCATGCTTGTTGGCCATTTGTACATATCCTTGGGAAAAAACATCTAATCGTTTGCCTATTTTTAATTTGGTGGTTTATCTTTTCATTGCTGAGTTGTAAGGGTTTTTTAAGTATTCTGGAAACTGACGTCTTACCAGAGACATGATTTGTAAATATTTTACCTCATTGTGTAGGGTGTCTTTTCAGTTTCTTAATAGTGTCCTTTGATGCACAAAAAGTTTGATTTTGATGAAATCCAATTTATGTAATTTTCCTTTTGTTGCTTCTGCTTTGGTGTCATATTGAAGAATTCATTGCCAAATCCCAGATCATGAATTTTTCCCTGTTTTCTCCTGAAGAGAAGGAGTTTTATAGTTTTATAACTCTTTCTCTCTCTCTCTATATATATGAGTTTTATATAACCATATATAAATGAGAGTTTTATAATCTTAATTCTTACATATAAGTATTTTCTCCATTTTGAGTTAATTTTTGTATATGATGTGAGGTATGTTTCCAGTTTGATTCTTTTGCATATAGATATCTAGTTGTCCATCATTTCCTGAAGACATAATTATTTCCCAATTGAATGGGCTTGGCACCCTTAACCAAAATCAAACGACCATAGATGTATGGGTTGATTTCTGGTTTCTCACTTCTATTCCATTGATCTGTATGTCTATCCTTATGCCAGTACAATACTGTTTTGATTACTATAGCTTTTTTTTTTTAAAGATTTTATTTATTCATTTGACAGAGATAGAGACAGCCAGTGAGAGAGGGAACACAAGCAGGGGGAGTGGGAGAGGAAGAAGCAGGCTCTCGGCAGAGGAGCCTGATGTGGGGCTCGATCCCAGAACACAAGGATCACGCCCTGAGCCGAAGGCAGATGCTTAACCACTGAGCCACCCAGGCGCCCCTGATTACTATAGCTTTGTAGTAAGTTTTGAAATTTAGAAATCTGGGTCCTACAACTTTTATTTTCTTTTTAAAGATTGTTTTGGCTATTTAGATTCCCTTAGAATTCCATATGATTTTTAGAATTCTTTTTCCTTGTATTTTTTGTTGAAAATTAGACATTCTGAATATTAGAATGTGACAACTTTGGAAATCACATTTTCTCCCCTCTCCTAGGTTTGTTGTTCCTGTTTCATTGAACAGAATACAAAGACCATACAATCCAGGTTTGCCTAGTTAGTGACTTTCTAAGCTATTTTTGTAATATCTGTATTCATTTTTTAAAAACTTCAGTATAAAAAAATGAAAATATAAAAGAATAAAATTTCAGTGTAGTTGACATACAATATGATACGAGTTTCAGGCATACAACACAGTGATTTGACAATTATATACATTATGAGATGCTCACCACGGTAAGTGTAATTATCACCTGTTTACCACACAAAGTTATTACGGTGTGATTGACTATATCCCCTATGCTGTACTTTTCATCTCCACGTACTTTTCATCTCATTTATTTTTAAGTAGACTCGACCCCCAGTGTAGGGCTTAAACCCATGACCCTGAGTTCAAGAGTCACATGCTCTACCAACTGAGCCAGCCAAGTGCCCTGACTCATTTCTTTTATAACTGGAAATTTGTAGCTCTTAATCCCCATTCACCTGTTTTGCCCATCCCTCAACCCCTCGCCTCTGGCAACCACCAATTTGTTCTCTGTATTTATGAGTCTGTTTCTGGTTTGTTTTGTTTTTTTGATTCCACATATAAGTAAAACCACATGGCAATTGTCTTTCTCTGTCTGACGTATTTCACTTAACATAATACCCTCTAGGTCCATCCATGTTGTTGCAGATGGCAAGATTTCATTCTTTTTTATGGTTGAGTAATATTCCTGTGTGTGTGTGTGTGTGTGTGTGTGTGTGTGTGTGTACCACATCTTCCTTACCCATATATCTATGGATGGACACTGAAATTGCTTCCATATCTTGGGTATTGTAAATAATGCTGCAGTAAATAGAATACATATATCTTTTCAAATTAGTGTTTTATTTTCATTGGGTAGATACCCAGTAGTGGGATTACTGGTTGTATGGTATTTCTATTTTTAATTTTTTGAGGAATCTCCATCCTGGTTTACATAACAGCTGCACTCTTTGTCATGTACAGCCACTGAAGTCTATGTTCCATTAGCTTAGTGGCCAGCTAGTGTTTTGAAATACTTACCATCAATTCCTGGATTCAAAAATGAATAAAGATCAATAAAACAAGAAGGCAACCTACTGAATGGAAGAAAGATAGTTGCAAATGATATATCTGATAAGGGGTTAATATCCAAAATTTAAAAGTAACTCATACAACTCAACACCAAAAAACCAATCAAATTAATAAATGAGCAGAGGACCTAATTAGACACTTTTCCAAAGCAGACGTACAGATGGCCAATAGACACATGAAACATCAGTAATCATCAGGGAAATGCAAATCAAAACCACAATATCACCTCACGTCAGTCAGAATGGCTAGTAACAAAAAGACAAGAAATTAGATCGGAGAAAAGGGAATCCTTGAACGTTGTTGGTGGGAACATAAACTGGTGCAGCCCCCGTGGGAAACAGTGTGGCGGTTCCTCTAAAAATTAAAAATAGAACTACCGTACAGTCCAGTAATTGCACTACTGGATATTTAGCTGAAGAAAACAAAAACACTAATTTGAAAAAATGTATGCATCCTTACGTTTTTGGTTTTTGGTTTTTATATCTTATTTTTTAAAGGTTTTATATATTATTTACTTGAGAGAGAGGGAGAGAGTGCGTACACGCGAGTACATGAGCTGGGAGAGGGAGAGGGAGAAGCAGACTCCCCGCTAAGCAGGGAGCTCGAAGCAGGGCTCGATCCCAGGACCCTGGGATCATGACCTGAGCCGAAGGCAGACGCTTAATGGTTTGAGCCACCCAGGCGCCCCACCTCTATGTTTATTGTAAGATATATGATATAGGCACTCCCATTTTTATTGTAGCATTATTTATAATAGCTAAGATATGGAAGTAACCTAAGTGTCCATCAATAGACGAATGGATAAAGAAGACGTGGCACACACTCACACACACACACACAACGCAATATTACTGAGCCATGAGAAGAATGAAATTTTGCCATTTGCAATAACATGGATGGACCTAGAGAAAATTATGCTAAATTAAATAAGTCAGACATAGAAAGACAAATACTGTATGATTTCACTTATATGTGGAATCTTAAAAAACAAAACAAACAACACCGACACACGAAATAGAACAAACTGGTGGTTGCCAGAGGGGAGGAAGATGGGAGGATGGACAAAATAGGTGAAGGGGGTTAAAGAGTACAAACTTCCAGTTACAAAACAAGTAATTCAGGGTGATGAAAAGTCCAGCATAGGGGATACAGGCAATATATTGCAGTAATTTTGTATGGTGACGTATGGTAACTACACTTACAGTGTTAAGCATGGCATAATGTATATAATGTTGAATCACTGTGTTGTACACCTGAAACTAATGTATTTTATGTCAACTATACATCAAAAAGTAAGATCTTAAAAGAAAAGAAGACATTATACTTTTCCTAGTGTTTGGAGATTGTCTCTGTATTATGCACTCCTTCAATGCTTGGCCAGACTATGGACAACTCGGCCTTATCTTTTACTTCCTGCTTACACAGAGCCTGAGAGCCATCCAGACGTGAAAGCTCGTGGTATTCTCAGCTGTTTCTGAGCATGTGTCTAGCACGTGGCCTTCTTGATTCCTCTGCATACATAAGACCTTTTCAAAGCCTTTTTTCTTCCACGTGTCTCTTTTCTGAATCGTGTGTTCCCCACCCTTCTCAGTTGTCTATTCCTTGTCCTGACTGTTGTCTCTTGCCCCAGAACGCTGTGGCCAGTACTTGTGCCTTTAAATGCTTTGGCCAAAGGTACCCAGGAAGTGGCCTCAACCCTGGGTTCACTCCTTGTCAGACAAAACAAAGGCAAACCAACTCTGCCAGTCCTTGAGGGAGCTGGCAGAGCAGAGAAGACCCAGAACCACAATTCTTTGAGAATAAAGTCCATACTGCTCCTTCTAGTACCAGGAGAGCTGCCTTCCCATCCTCAAGGCTTCTACAGGCCTGGGGTCTGAAGGATGATAGGCAGACAATTCAAAACACCAAAGTGTTCCCTTACCACTGTTGGGGAGGAAAAATTTGCCTCTATACTTCCAAATTCGTCTGGGTAATCCAAGAGTTAAATTGACAGGAGACAGATTAACAGGAGAAAACCAACTTTAATTCATATGTATGGAGGCCTCAAAGATACAGGACCTAAGAAATGATGGAGGCGGGCAGTGTTTATACTTGTTACATAAAGAAACAGTAAATCTGGGAGAAATTGGCAGGACAAAGAAAACTGATGTTTGGGAACTTCAATTAGTTAGGAATTCTAAACAAAATTTGGGCCGAGGTAGTAAGTTAGGAGAAGTTACAAGGTTTGTTTACATGGGCTTCTCAGGCCCTGAATTCCCTGTCCCTGATGTCAAAGATGTTTGTCTGCCTCCTGGTGCCTCCTCTGCACCCCCCCCCCTGCAGGGAGGGTGCTTTTCACAGGGGAGATGTATTCCCTACTTTCTGGAGACAAAGGTGGATCGGAGTGTTGTTCCTACACTCGCTGTTTTTTTATTAACTTGAATTCAAAATAATCAGTATGGTGCTCTGGCTTGGCTTGGGGTGGCCCACCTTGAGCCCCAACACCACAAAGCAGCAGATTCTTTTTACACCAAGCCTTATCTGGTTGTTGTGAGTTTTTAGCTGCGTTCCAACATTCACCAAAAATTGATTCTGACAGCTTTTCCCAGCTCAGTTGCTTCGGGGGAGAGATGGAGCCCTGGAGTTCCCTACTCCATTGTTTTCCATTCTGTTAAAACTTTGACCTCTCCTTTATGGTCTCTTTTCCCTCTGTATATGAATATATTTAAATTTCTTTAATACTAAACAAAATTCCTCTTGACCTTGCATTCCCCAACATCCCTCCTTTACTTCTCAGAAAAAATTTTCTTCAAGAGTAGTTTCTAATACCCTCCCTCAATGGTGACAAACAAAAATGTCTCCAGACATTCCCTAATGTCACCGGGGTGAAAACTCATTCCAGATTGAGATCCAGTGTATTAACTCAAATTCCGAACATATTTGGATTTAACCTGTTTTCACATGTACTTTTTAATTGTTTGGGGGGTTTTGTTTGGTTGGTCGGTTCTTGTTTTTGTTTGTGTTCTATAGCTCCATGAAATTTTATCCCATGTGTGAATGCATGGAACCATCGCCTCGATTAGGGTACAGGACTCTTCTCTCCATACGAAGAGACTCCTTGTTGTTATACAAACCATTTTCCTAAACAAGTGGCATAAAGGCGAAGAGCATGTGTATACTTCTACCTTTGTATAACAAATGGGAGACACAAGAACGTGTTTTTGCATTTAAATTTGCATAAACAATATGCTGGGTGATAAGTGGGCCTGTGTGGGGCAGGGTATTTAAGCGATTCTTTTCATTGAATGTGTTATATTTGGGGATTTTTGAGCTATATCATTATGTTATCACTTCAAAGAATTAAAGATAGTAAATGAAACCAAATAAATGGTATGGTTTCCAAGTAGCTTTTCAACAGGTGTTCAGGCTTTAAGAGCAGATGACATATTGAGGCACCTGGCTGGCTCAGTCCGCAGCACATGCAAGTCTTGATCTCGGGGTCACGAGTTCAAGCCCCACATTGGGTGTAGAACTTACAATAAATAAATAAATAAACAAGCAAGCAAGCTACAATTTGGATGAACGTCAACAAAATTATTGAAAAGAAAAAAAGAGCAGATGACATAGTGACTGGACCACATCAGTCAGAGCTGCTATAAGAAAAGTAGAGACATGGAGCGCCTGGGTGGCTCAGTTGGTTAAGCGTCTGCCTTCAGCTCAGGTCATGATCCCTGGGCCCTGGGATCGAGTCCCATGTCAGGCTCTCTGTTCAGTGGGGAGTCTGCTTCTCCCTCTCCCTCTGCCCTTCTCTCGGCTCATGCTCCCTCTGCCTCTCTCTCTCTCAAGTAAATAAATAAAATCTTAAAAAAGAAAAGTAGAGAGAAACAGTGTTCAGAATCAGTAGATTCAGAATTAGACTCGGTGATATCATCTCCATGGGAACACCTGTCTGATTTCTTCCTTTACAGAGACAGTTCCCTTAACAGTCAACTAAATCACGTCTGTGAAACACTTAATAAACACTAGAGACTGTAGTACATGAAGCTTGTACACCTTTCCCTTAACAGCAAAACGTCATTGCCCCACCATCAGGATGGCACAATATAAATTATTAGTCTAAGCAGGAATACCACCTCCTTCCTTCCATAAACTCTGCCCAATATCATGAGGTCAGTGCAGATCACACAGTGCAGATGTTTTTAAGGTCATTATCAGATCAAAAGTTAGATTGCATAAAAAATCATGATAGATGATTTTGTTTTCTCACTTACATATACGGATGTCACCTGTGATGTTGATGGGTACAGATGGAGAAGTTACGCTTTTACAGATGTTATATGGTTCCATTTAAGGCTGGACATGAAACTATTTGAATTGACCACTACAATCTCCTTTTAATAAACATTTAAAAAATGGTTTTTCGTTGTGCCTGTGGTTGTTTCATGGTTGTGGTTGTTCCTGTTCTATTACTTCGATGTTTAAGCTTGTATTATGTGTTAGATACCATACAGAATGCATGAAAGCTGAAAGTTCAATCTCAGTTCTCAAAGAATCCTAACGGAAAACTTAAACATTATGGGTTGCACACAGAAAGGGACTAGAAAGAAACAACACTTTTTGCTTTTCCTGTAACCCTCAGTGATCTACCTTTTATGAAGTATTAAGTGTTGAGCACAGTGATAGGTGCTTGAAATACATTATGTCTATAATTTTACAAGCTTCAGTTGTGTTCTAGTTTTTCCTAAGTGATAAAGATGCATTGGTGGTTTTGTTTTTTTTTTTTTTTTGGTCTTGTGTAATACTATTAAAGTAAGTAAAGAAAAACTTTGATCTTTTTCTTTTTCACGTTAATTTTTTTTTCTTTTTAAGTAGTCTCCGTGCCCAGCGTGGAGCCCAGCCCGGGGCCTGAACTCACGACCCTGAGACCTGAGCTGACACCAAGACTTGGACGCTTAAGGTACTGAGCCACCCAGGTACCCCTTCATCTTCATTTTTTAAGTAGTCTCTGTGCCCAATGTGGGGCTCAAACTCACAACTCCGAGATCAAGAGCCCAAGCTCTACCGACTGAGCCAGCCAGGTACCCCTCATTTTAATTTCTAAAACCTGTAGCAATCTACAATCCTCTGCATTTATATTATACACTGTGTTAGGAAGGAAGATTTTTTTCTCTATCCTGGAAGATCCTTCTGGCTGGTCTAAGAATGAAATTGACATCAGATAGTTTAACAGAAGAAAATGAAATTCAATTATGTACATACAGGGAAGCCACATACACATGAGCGATTCCAAAGAGAGGCAAAATGAGGTATATAAGTCATGGGGGACTAAGTAGAAAGGGGATAGGGGTCTGGGGTTTTCAAAGGAAGGAAGATGAGTCACAGAAAGAATGGAAAGAGTAAATGTTTGGTAAACAAAATGTTTGCTGGACTATCCAGAAACAACGAAACATACCTTGCAAGATTTCTCCCTTGTCTGCCATATCTAGTTCATATTATATTATATTGATGTATGATAATAGCTCCCTTCCTCGAACAGTACCTCTATCTAACTTCTTTTAGGCAGTTAGCACGGAGGCAAAAAAGAAAAACTTATTAAGGCTTCTGTTTCTTAAAAATAACTACCTAAGGGGGCGCCTGGGTGGCACAGCGGTTAAGCGTCTGCCTTCGGCTCAGGGCGTGATCCCGGCGTTATGGGATCTAGCCCCACATCAGGCTCCTCTGCTATGAGCCTGCTTCTTCCTCTCCCACTCCTCCTGCTTGTGTTCCCTCTCTCACTGTCTGTCTCTGGCTCTGTCGAATAAATAAATAAAATCTTTAAAAAAAAAAAAAAAATAACTACCTAAAATAATCCACATGCCAATGAGACACATGGCCGGGGGTGGGCATGGGGCAGAATTTGCTCCCCTGCGCCGCCAAACCTAGAACGGCAAAGAGAAAGTTCTTTTCCCTCCACTACAGTACTCTGAGTCAAGACGACGTCCTTTTCTCTGCGGGCCACTGTGGCAGGTAAAGGAGCCTCCAAGGCAGAGATGGCGGGCTGAGGCCAGGATCCTGAGCACACTTGAAACGCTCACGTCAGTGGACAGCGAGCCTGCCCCTACCGCTGGCACACTTGGGTCCTCCGTTGAAGACAACATCATTCTCGCCTCACCCCAGAGGGATACCGAGATCCCCCCCCCACCGCCTTGGGCCGAGCTGGCTAGTGTTACTTGAAGTGACTAAAGGCAGAGAAGTTGACATTCCTGTCCCTCCCAGGAAGGAGGCGGCCATCCTCCGGAACAGGCGCCTCAAACCACCAGGCACGCTGGGCTGGCCCCCTGCCGCTTCTCTCCTGGCAGACATCTGGTGAGGACACTGCCCGGAAAGAAGGGAGAAGCTTCCAGTTCCGGGGGAGACAGATCAGAGAGGGTCCGCTGAGGAGGACTGCTGTGCTCCGGGGGAAGGCAGCGCGATCACCCTGACCGTGAGGAGGAAGACGTGCCCTCTGCTTTGCTGGTAAGCACCCGCACAGTAGTAAAGACGGGAAAGGTAAGACGGCAGTGCCAGCGCGGGCCTGGCTGTTCCCCCCAATGCGCACGTGTACACACACACACACAGACCCAGGCCCAGGCTTTCCTCGAGGACCTGATCCAGGAGCCAAGTGGAAAGGGGCTGCGGGGCTCCACGGGGGAATGTGCTGGGGAGGCAGCTCCACTCACGGGGGCTGGACTCCAACACCAGGCCGCCATAGTAGGAGAGACAAAAAGCGGCCTCACGATTAGTGTGGGAGGGGGGACTTGTCCCCACAGGAGGCTTTACCCTGCTTCACGTGGCCCTTGGTGACCGGGACGTTCTGGTGCGGAGGGCTGCCCCACCGAAGGCAGGCCTCACGCCGACCCAGGCCGGCCCAATGCAGAGTGTCCGCCGAGGCCTCTCCCTTTCGGTCGCCTCACTTCCCCTCTCCCATCTTAGTATTTGGTCCTTCTGCTGCGGGAGCACGTGGGCGCAAAAAGCCAGTGTCTTGGAGCTCAATCTGGGGGGGACCCAGGTTTCCTGGAGGTCACATCTGCATCAGCATAGCCAAAGCACAAAGCGGCCGACTGAGGTAGAGGCTGACGCTAGTTCCCTGTTTCCAGCCCTGGTTTCGTAAAACAGCTCTTCCCGTGTGTGCAAATAGACGGAGGGCTCCGTTCGTATTTTCTTTGGTGAAATACTGTATGAGCTCATACACATGGGGAACCTTCAAAGAAAAAAACAAAGCTCCTAGAAAAAATGATGAGATTTATGGTTACCAGAGGGGGTGGGGATGGGGAATTGGATGAAGGTGGTCAGAAGGTATAAATTTGCCCTTAAAAAAAATAAGTACTAGGGCACTGGGGTGGCTTCAGCTCAGGTGATGATCCCAGGGTCCTGGGTTCAAGCCCCACATCGGGCTCCCAGCTCAGTGGGGAGTCGGCTTCTCCCTCTCCCTCTGCCGCTCCCCCTGCTTGGGCTCACTCTCTCTCAAATAAATAAATAAAATATATTTTTTTAAAAAGTACTGGGGCACCTGGGTGGCTCAGTCATTAAGCGTCGGCCTTCAGCTCAGGTCATAATCCCAGTGTCCTGGGATTGAGCCCCACATCAGGCTCCCTGCTCAGCAGGGAGTCTCCTTCTCCCTCTCCAACTCCCCCCTGCTTGGGTTCCCTCTCTTGCTGTCTCTCTCTGTCAAATAAGTAAAAATAAAATCTCTAAAAAAAATAAGTACTGAGGTTATAATACACAACCTGCCTATAGGCCCCACTGCTGTAGGGTATTTATGGAAGCTGTAAGAGGGTCAATCCTAAGAGTTGTCACCACAAAGAAAAGAACATTTTCCTTTTTCTGTGTTTGTTTGTATCTCTAGGACACGATGATGGTAACTGAACTTACCGTGGTAATCATTTCACAGTAGGTGTGAGTCAGATGGTCATGCCGTACACCTCAAATGTATACAGGACTCTGCGTAACTCATGTCTTCATAAAACTGGGAAACATTTCTTTGAACATTCCAAGTGCTGTAGAGTTTGGAAATGGATGAGAACATTTTGTGTTTTTCCCCATTTGTGTCTTGTGGCTCCTTTTCCCTTCAGACCCCGACTGAGAGAGCACAGTGCAAGCCCGAGGAGGCCAACATCAACTCACCCAAACTTCAGGCTACCTGTTCCTCCGAGCTTGCTTTGCCTGCTCCACAAAGCAGAGAGGCGTGGGCCTGCCCAGCCCTGGCCACACCTGACTGAGCCCAGCCCCTGGTCTGGGGGCCTGCTTTCTTGGCTGCCTGTCTGGCCTCCCCAGCTCCACTCCTGCCTCCCCTTTCCGTCCCATAAATTACACTCTCCATGACTCAAAGCTAATAAACCCACCCGAGTTTTCTTTTTCTCTCTTTCTCATTCTCTTTTTAAAAGATTTATTTATTTATTGAGAAACAGGGAGAGAGAGCATGCACATTTGCACGGGGATTGAGCAGAGGGAGAGAGAGCAAATATGGAGCAGGCTCCCCGCTGATTGAGGAGCCCCATGCGGGGCTCCATCCCAGGACCCTGAGATCATGACCTGAGCCAAAATCAAGAGTTGGTCACTTAACTGACTGAGCCACCGAGGGGCCCCTTTCTTTTTTCTTTTTCTTTCTTTTTTTTTTCTTTTTAAAGATTTTATTTATTTGACAGAGAGAGACACAGCGAGAGAGGGAACACAAGCAGGGGGAGTGGGAGAGGGAGAAGCAGGCTCCCCACTGAGCAGGGAGCCCGATGTGGGGCTCCATCCCAGGACCCTGGGATCATGACCTGAGCCGCTTAAGGGCTGAGCCACCCAGGTGGCCCCAGGCGGCCCTTTTCTTATCTTTTTTTTGTTGTTGTTGTTATTTTCAAATTATCCTTTGCTACAATTTAGGCTTTTCTATGATTTCAGACAATCACCCCTTGATCTTGTTGAGCCACAAATTAGCCGGCACTGACTGAGCCAATGGAAAGTCTTTCGAATTACCACGTGAAAGAATCCAGCCTGAGGTTAGTCATCCCCCCCACTAGTGACAGTTTCCATACAATGTCTTCATAATAGGACCACAAAAAGGAAGATCAAAATCTGAGGTGTTAGAAATGTCTCAATAGAAAACATTGACTAATGCATTTGGTAGTTAAAGAATTTTGAATGTGTGTGATATCCCCGAGGCATAATTAATTCTCACCTAACATTTCCACCTTTGTGAGGTGGGTGGAACTTTGTTGGAAATTGTTTTTGTAGTCTGTTTCCTGTAGTCTTCAAGGTACTTTTCGCTGTCTTAAGAATTAAATTGACGTGAGACAGATTAACAGGAGAATCGAAATTCCATATAGAGGGAGAATCCACATAAGCATGAGAGATTCCCAAGACAGTCAGGCAAAATGAGGTATAAATGTCTTTCTGGACTAAGGAGGAGGAGTTAGGAGTCCAGGGGCTTCAACGGGAAGGAGGACAATTCACAGGAAGAATAGAAGAGTAGGGGCGCCTGGGTGGCTCAGTCCTTAAGCGTCTGCCTTCGGCTCAGGGCGTGATCCCAGCGTTCTGGGATCGAGCCCCACATTAGGCTCCACTGCTGGGAGCCTGCTTCTTCCTCTCCCACTCCTCCTGCTTGTGTTCCCTCTCTTGCTGGCTGTCTCTCTCGGTCAAATGAATAAATAAAATCTTTAAAAATAAGAGTAAATGTTTGGTAAACAAATCTTTATGGATCATAGAGAAACAACAGGACAAAGAGAATTGTAACAGACTTTGCTAACTTCCTCCCTATTGCCCCTAGTTCAGATTATAATGTAGTTGTATGGTGATCGCTCCCTTCCTGGATCTGGTCCTCTATCTAAATTCTTTTAGGCAGTTAGTGGGAAGGTCTTTTTTCCCCAGCCCTAAATTCCATATATTCTGTTCTATGTTTTTTTCCTAAAGTTTTTAAATTTTACATTTAAGTCCATGATGCATTTTGAATTGATTGTTGCATAATATATGAGGTCTAGTTCAAGGTCAGTTTTTTTGCCTATGGATGTCCAATTGCTGCAGCATCATTTGTTTAAAAGTCTATCTTTCTGGGACACCTGGGTGGCTCAGTCGGTTAAGCAGCTGCCTTCAGCTCGGGGTCCTGGAATGGAGTCCCGTGTCAAGCTCCTTGCTCATCCGGGAGCCTGCTTCTCCCCCTGCTTGTGCTGGCTTTCTCTCTCTTTGACAATTAAATGGATAAAATCTTAAAAAAAAAAAAAAAAAAAAAAAAAAAAAAGGTCTGTCTGTCCTCTATTGAATTGCTTTTGCAGCTATGACAAAAATCATTTGAGCATATTTGTGTGGGACTGTGTTTGGGCTCTCAGTTCTGTTCTATTGATCTCTGTTTCTTTCCTCCTGCCAATGCCACACTTTCTAAATTTCATTCAGTTTATTCATAATAAAACTTAACATCTGGTAGAATAATTCCACCCCTTTTCATTTTTTTCCCCAAATTCTTTTAGCTCTGGGGTGCCTGGCTTGCTTAGTTGGTAGAACTGCGACTCTTGAAATCAGGGTCATGAGTTCAAGCCACACATTGGGTGTGGAGCCTACTTAAGAAAAAAAGTTCTTTTAGCTCTTCTAGGTCAATTGCTTTTCCATATAAATTTTAGAATGTGCTAGCCTGTGTCTGCAACAAACATTGCTGGGATTTTTATAGGACTTCCACTAAATATACAGATCAATTTAGGGGAATTTGGGGGTTACTGTTTTACTTTCATTAGTCATTCATTCATTCATTCCCTGACCATTGTGGAAACTGTGTTCGATAGTCTGGATTTTCTATTATTTTCCCCTAAACATGTTATGGGTTGTCTTGGCAAGCAGTTATATTATGGACAGATTTTATCCTTTCTAGCACATGTCTGTTTCAGTTTTCCTTTTGTTTCTAGGGAGACTCTCTTGGCATGTATGTACTCTTTCATCCTAAAATGCGACCTTTCTGTGGTTTCACATCTTTTAACCTTCCAGTTGTTGCTCTGCCCCTGCACTCTTTGGATTTTAACCCCACATATGTACAATTTTAGAGTCTTTCAAGAATTTGAGAGAAGTTTATATGCACATTTGAGAACTCCCCGTGGAACCTCCCTTTCCTAGTGTATTCTCTACATTCACAGCCAATCTAGCACCGCTGAACGCTGTCCTCTGCCTGCAAAGGCCATAGAGACTGCAGCTTCCGCTCACTTTCTGGGGCCACATGCCATGCAGCCTGGGGGTTATTTCAGGGCAACGAACCTGCTAGATGTGGGAGTAACCTATAATGTTTCCCTTCTTCCAATGGCCTGATCCCCTTCAATTTCTACCCTTTAGGTCACTCTCCAATGCCTTCAAACAGTTTTTCATTCTTGCCAGAATTTATCATTTTTTGGCACACAGGTTAGTTGGATATAACCTAGTCCACCATTATCCCCTTTGTTCTTTTATTCCTTGTTAATTTTAAATCATCAGATTTTTTAAGAAGTTGTCCTGTGGGAGGTATATTTTTATACATTTACCTAAAAAATTTTTTTTAATCACAGTTGTTCTGCTGAAAAGTATTTTAAATCTCCAGTGGATAATCCTCCTTTCCTTCCCAAATTAAATTGATCAGACCACTTCAAAGGAAGAAAGGATCAAATGCTTTTTTTAAAAAAAAGATTTTATTTATTTATTTGACAAAGGGAGAGCACAAGTAGGCAGAACAGTAGGCAGAGGGAGAGGGAAAAGCAGGCTCCCCGCTGAGCAGGGAGCCCCACATGAGGCTTGATCCCAGGACCCTGTGATCACAACCTGAATCAAAGGCAGACACTTAACCAACTGAGCCACCCAGGCGTCCTAAGGATCAAATGCTTTATACTTTGATTGCTTAGACTTGAGAAATGAGAGCTTTCCCTCTGATGGTCAAACTCTTTTGGCGGCTTGTAATGGATGTAAGCACAATAGCAGTATTTTTTACCTTTCTATTTCTAAAATTATTGCAGAATATCTAGATGGACAGGCTGGCAGAGAATCAGAAACACTGCATTATTACTCCAGTTCTTCTTCCTCCCTAAGATGCATTTTATTATTTTTAACATTAATTTATTATTTTTAAAGATTTTATTTATTTATTTGAAAGAGAGCGCAGAGGGAGAGGGAGAAGCAGACTCCCCATGGAGAAGGGAGCCCGATGATGCAGGGCTCAATCCCAGGACCCTGAGATCATGACCTGAGCTGAAGGCAGACGCTCAACCAACTGAGCCACCCAGGTGCCCCTTAATTTGTTTTTTTTAAGTAGGCTCCATGCCCAGCATGGAGCCCAAGGTGGGGCTTGAATTCATGACCCTGAGATCCAGACCTGAGCAGAGATGAGGAGTCAAACATTTAACCAACTGAGCCACCCAGGTGCCCCCTAAGAGGCATTTTAAAATAAAGCAAAGAAATGAAGAAAAATCCCTCATTGCTCTAGTTCTTATCTAAACTGTCCTAAATCTGCACTTGTAGAGTCTTTCAACCCTCTGTCTTGTTTTTATGGTGTTTCTTTCTTGTATCATTGGACTTTATGTGCTGTTGAGGCAGACGTTTCTAAGCAGAGGTATAAGATGATTAGTTCCTTCCGCAGCACAGTATGTCACAGAAGTGACGATATTTTAGAAGAGTTTCAGGAATAACTAGTAATTTTTCAAAGTTCTAAGTCAGGCATTGAAAGGAACATATTCTTTTTTTTTCCTCCAAACTTCCCAGTGTCCTTATTTCTCGGAGCTAATTGCTCTGTGCAAGCACTTAGGAAATCTACACAAAGAATACACATGTCTATGGCAGTCCTGTCGGCCTGGATGCAATTTCTTAAGGGACCTCTGCATACCTGAGCATTGTCTCCCCCTTTGAGCTCAAAGTCGGTGCTCAGGGAAACATGCAGAGAAGGACAGCCCCAGCCCCTCCCAAAAGGGGACATGTGGTGGAGGAGTGGCAGGCCCTGAAGAAGTCCGAAAGCAGACGCGCACGGCAGAGCTGTTCAGGATATGGTATGATTGTTGTTGTTGTTTTAAGATTTATTTTATGTATTTGACACAGAGAGAGACAGCCAGTGAGAGAGGGAACACAAGCAGGGGGAGTGGGACAGGAAGAAGCAGGCTTCCAGCGGAGGAGCCTGATGTGGGGCTCGATCCCAGGGACCTGGGATCACACCCTGAGCCGAAGGCAGACGCTTAACGACTGAGCCACCCAGGCGCCCCAAGATACGGTATGATTGTTGAATCTGATCCAAGTCGTCTTGGATTTGGATCAAAATCAGAAGAAGAAGTGCTTTCACAGAAGAGCGTACCCGAGTGCTAGCAGTTTCTGGGTCAAGCCCGGCAGCGAACACAGGTGCTTCTTGAGCTGTAGGCAGGTCTGCCGCAGGGCCGGTCCGAAAGACTACTTCGGATGCCAGATCGTGGATGACCAAGTTCACTGCCACAACTGCTCCAAGCCAAAGTGCCCTTTGGCGGCCACCTGGAATCAGGTAACCGCTTACCCGTCTCGAAGCTCACTTCCCAATTCCATTTCCCCACAGGAACCTGCTTCTTGAGAACTTCATTTAAGGAGCTCACCAGGAGGGACGCCCGGGTGGCTCAGTCGGTGAAGCGTCTGCCTTTGGCTCAGGTCATGATCCCAGGGTCCCGGCATTGAGTCCTGCGTTGGGCTCCCTGCTCAGCAGAGAGCCTGCTTCTCCCTCTGCCTGTCGCTCCCCCTGCTTGCATTCTCTTTGACAAATAAATAAATAAAATCTTTAAAAAGGCGGGGAGCTCACCAGGACATTCCCAGGTCTGGAGCCAGGCCTTGATCTATTCTCTTTCCGACAAGAATGTTGCTTGTGTCTCACTTTAGGGTTAAGCAGATTGAAACCCCCTCTTGCTGACCCTGAAATCAGCAGTCCTCAGCAGGGCAAGTGTTATTTTGTAATGCTGGCCATTTACCTTGTAAACCTGCTGAAGTCCCATCATCCTGGGGAATATTCCAGGCTTTCTTTTTGCGAGCTTGGTGTCTGCAGCCCACATCCTGTAGATGGGTTAATTTGGTTATTTATAGCATGTAAGCAAGGGACAGCCACACTTGGTTGGCTCTTGAAGTGAGAAGGTTTTACATAGTGAAGCACCTAAATTGGCCCAGAATCCAAAGGATTTCCTTGTGTGATAGCATCAGGGGCAGAACTGGAAGGGACGGCATCCAACCTGGTTGTGTGTTCTGCTTCCTTCCAGGTGGAAGAACTAGTGCAAGAGGAATCATTTGCATATTATGACCACGTTCTCCTCCAGTCCTCCTTGGACCCGATGGGAGTGTAGCGACTTGCTCCCGTCCAGGCGGCCAGCATGATGGAAGAGCCAAGCTCACCCTGGGAAAGGGTGTCCGCCACGGTTATGCCTTCTGTATTCTGTGCCGACCCACCTCCCTTCCAGTCCCTCCAGACAAGATGACCGTAGTATGCCAGGATGTGTGAACTTGACAAACCAGAAAAAGAAAGTCTCTTCATTTTAGTGCTTATTTCAACAGATGTTTAGGCTCTGGGCACCGTTCTAGGTTCTGGGAATAAACTGTCAAACAAAAGACACAAAAACCTCCGACTGCATGGAACGTGCCTCTACTGGTGGGGATGCAGGTGGTAAGCCAAGTAAATAAGGGTACGATGAGGTGCTAAGAGCTAGAGGGAAACAAATGGAGCAGGGACATGGTGTAAAATGTTTCCAGGAGAAGGGTAAGAGATGAAATTTTAGTGAGGGTGGGCAATTAAGAGCCCCTGGTGAATTTGTTTTGAGTGTAGGCCAGAAGAAAGTGAGAGAACAAGCCTTTACAGATATCTGGGGGGGGGGGGGGGGCAGGGCTTTCCAGGCAGAGGGAAGAGCTAGGTAATTTCTACCCCTGAGCATAGCATGGAGATCATGGGTAACAAACGAAGAACCCTATAAGCCACCTCGATGTTGCTTCCATGGCACAAATCTTTGCTCAGTCAATGAGCCCTTTAGCACAGTCCCCAGATCTAGGCTCAGAAGCCTCCCCAACACAGCATGTATGAATTCGCCACTGCTGCCGTAGCAAATGACCACAAACTTTGTCACTTAACACAGATTTCTCATCTCCCGGTTCTGTAGGCCAGCAGTCTAGGTAATAAGTAGCTTTGCTGGATCCTGTTTACAGTGTGACAGAGGTAAAGTCCTGGTGTGAGCAGGGCTGTCTTTCTTTCTGGAGGCTTGGGGGATGAATTCACTGCTAAGGTCATGCAGGTTTTTAGCTAAATTCGTTTCTTGTAGTTTGGGGATTGAGGACCTCCTTTCCTGTTGTCTGTCAGCTGGAGGCAGTTTTTGCTTTTAGAAACCTTCTTCTCATGCTTTTTTTTTTTTTTTAAGATTTTTATTTATTTATTTGACAGAGATAGAGATAGCCAGCGAGAGAGGGAACACAAGCAGGGGGAGTGGGAGAGGAAGAAGCAGGCTCATAGTGGAGGAGCCTGATGTGGGGCTCGATCCCAGAACGCCGGGATCACGCCCAGAGCCGAAGGCAGACGCTTAACCGCTGTGCCACCCAGGCGCCCCTCTTCTCATGCTTTTTGTGCGGCCTTCCTTCCATAACAGCTGGTGGCGTCCCTCTCACAATCTGAATCTCCCCCACTGTTCCTTTTGCCACAAGTCTGTTGCGTGTAGTCAGGTGAAGTTCTCTGCTTTCTATTATAATTCTTTTTTTTTTTTTAAAGATTTTTATTTATTTGAGAGAGAGAGAGTGAAAGAGAGAGAAACAGAGAGCATAAGAAGGGGGAGGGTCAGAGGGAGAAGCAGACTCCTCGCTGAGCGGGGAGCCCGATGCAGGACTCAATCCTCAGACTCTGGGATCATGACCTGAGCTGAAGGCAGTCACTTAACCGACTGAGCCACCCAGGCACCCCAAACTCTCTGCTTTTAAGATGCTTGTGTGATTAGATTGGCCCCACCCAGCTAACCCAGGATAATCTCCCTATGTTAAGGTCCATAACCTTAATTATATCTGCCAAGTCCTTTTTTTTTTTTTTTTTAAGATTTTATCTGTTTATTTGAGAGAGAGCACGAGCTGGAGTGGAGGGGCAAGGGGCAGTGGGAGAGGGACAGGCAATCTCAAGCAGACTCCCTGCTGAGCACAGAGGCCAATACAGGGCTCCATCCCAGGACCCCAAGATCACGACCTGAGCTGAAGTCAGACCCTTAACCAACTGAGCCACCCAGACGCCCCTGCCAAGTCCTTTTTTGGTATATAACGTAACATATTCACAGGATACAGGGATTTGGGCATGGACATCTCTGGTCAACTATTCCATCTACCCCAAGACACTCCAGAGAGTGGCACTAGCAGGCATAGGAAGAGGGGATGAAACTTGTTTGCCTTCCCTGATCCAGATAATGACAGGGAATTCAGGCCTTTCACATCCATACAGCTAGACTTTGGCTCAGCCCATTGCACCTTGTGTGTTAGCTTTCTTTCCTCTTTTTTAAAGATCTTATTTATTTATTTATTTATTTATTTATTTATTTATTTATTTGACAGAGAGAGAGAGACAGCCAGCGAGAGAGGGAACACAAGCAGGGCAAGTGGGAGAGGAGGAAGCAGGCTTCCAACGGAGCAGGGAGCCTGATGCGGGGCTGGATCCCAAGACCCTGGGATCACGCCCTGAGCTGAAGGCAGATGCTTAACGACTGAGCCATGCAGGCGCCCGTGTGTGTTAGTTTTCTATTGCCATGTTAATAAGTTTCTATTTCCATGTTAACAAATTACCAGAAACGTAGCTGCTTAAACCAACAGAAATTTATTATATCATAGTTTCTTTGTGTCAGGAGTATGGGCATAGCTTTGCTAGGTCCCCTATTCAGGGTCTCACAGCCTGTCATCAAGGTGTCAGTCAGGCCATGTTTTTATCTGGAGTCTTGACTAAGGAAGCATCTACTCCCAAACTCATTTGAGTTGTTGGCAGAATTCATTTCCTTGTGGTTTTAGGACTAACGTCCCTATTTGTTAGCTGCCTATCTGCCAAAGGCCACTCTCAGCTTCTAGAAGCTGCCTGAAATTCCTTGCTGTGGGGCCCTCACCATAGGCAATCTCACATCATTGTAGCTTACTTTCTCAGAGCCAGCGAGGGAAGTTTCTCTCTCCAGTCCGCTAACATATGTAGTCTTTTTTTTTTTTTTAAGATTTTATTTATTTATTTGACAGAGATAGAGACAGCCAGCGAGAGAGGGAACACAGGCAGGGGGAGTGGGAGAGGAAGAAGCAGGCTCCCAGTGGAGGAGCCTGATGTGGGGCTCAATCCCAGAACTCCGGGATCACGCCCTGAGCCGAAGGCAGACGCTTAATGACTGAGCCACCCAGGCGCCCCGACACTAAATAAAATTTTTGTACCCAAAGTGTGTGAGGACTTCACTTTTCAAAGTGCTTTCATAACTGTTAATTTCACATTGGTTGTTCTGAACATCACACCCATTCAAAGTCAAATGGCTTACAAAACCAAACTGCGTGCACAAGTGTATACACACACACACACACACACACACACACACACACACACTCTGTTCTAATTTTGTTCTCAGACCTGCTTTTCCCGGGATACAGCACCCCTGATGTGGGGCTCTGGAAATGTAGACATTTTTCTACTAACCTGAGTAGGTAAATCTTTTGGTGCATAAAAGAAGAATCTTAACATTTTCAATAGAGACAGAACGATGTTTGCTTTAAATTTTATTGCCCCTTGTGTTTGTGACTGAATTGAACCTAGTGATAAGTCCCTAATTACCTAACGGAGGAAATTCTCATTATATTTAATCATTTCATGACATGCTTCAGACCTTGTGATAGAGTGCAGGGCTTGCCGCCAGGTGTTGATTGGGATTTAAAAAAAAATCATTTACCATTTTAAATTGCACATCTCAAATATAAGCAATTTTCAATGTTAGCATGAACATGTAACTACTACATTCCACTTTCAGCATCCATGTTTGCTTTGTACCTATTGCTTATCGGAAGGTTTGCTAATTACTTATGTCAGTCAAGTGCCTGCCTTCTGCTCAGGTCATGATCCGGAGGTCCTGGGATCGAGGCCTGCATGGGGCTCTCTGTTCATGGGGAGTCTGCTTCTCCCTCTCACTCTCCCTCTGTTCTCTCTCTGTGTCTCTCAAATAAATAAATAAATCAGTCTTAAAAAAGAATAAGAAGGTTTGCTAATTATTTAGCTGAGGAACACTTGCTAATAAGTATTTTGTTTTACTAGCCACAGTAAATATTAAGCATGAAATAAAAGGTATTTATCATGCTTCCTGTCTATCTCAACCCTGCACGGGAAAAGGTAAGATTAGGTAATGGTTGTACTGGATCTCTTTGGAGAAGTGAGTTTCTCTTTGGTTTTATAGTCCCGATGTTTTTCATTTCTATCCTTCCCTCCAGAAATTTGATGGGTATAATCATGTGAGATGACAGGTACTAGCTATATGCAATATTTCTGCTGGATTTGCTTGGGTTCTCTGTCAAGAGTAAACCCTTAGAAGCTTTTTAGTGATCCTGCCTCTACCTGTTTTAACCAGTATAGTCTACCGACTTCCCCAGGCACAAGAGTAACTTTGTTGGGGTGTATAATTTGCAGAACATAAATCTGGTGCTTAACTAAGTCCTCAAATTTATTTAGAAATCCTCTTAAATGTATTACAAGTATTAGCGACATTTTATATAATTTTCTTGAAAATGAATTTTATGATGGGACCGTATACCATGTCTGGAAATACTTATTTTTATATCATTTCTTTTCCTCATTTATTTTTATTGCCAAATCATTTCAAATACTCAGGAAAGGGGCGCCTGGGTGGCTCAGTTGTTAAGCATCTGCTTCGGCTCAGGGCGTGATCCCAGAGTCCTGGGATCGAGCCCCGCATCAGGGTCCTCAGCTGGGAGCCTGCTTCGTCCTCTCCCACTCCCCCTGCCTGTGTTCCCTCTCTCGCTGGCTGTCTCTCTCTCTCTGTCAAATGAATAAATAAAATCTTTTAAAAAAATAGGAAAAATGAAGGAATACTAGGATTATGACCCTGGCACATCCTTCACCTATATATATTTTTTTAATTAAATGTCGTATTTGTTTTCTGTCTCTCTGTCTCCTAAACCTTGTGAAAATAAGTTAATTGTCATGACAATTGTAACTCTAAATATTTCCATCAGACATCTCCTTCAAAAAGGAAATGTTCCTTCATAACCACAATGCTATTGCTACATCTAAAACAATTAACAGTAATGTCATAATAGCATCATACACCTAATCTATATTCAAATTTCCCCAATTGTCCCAAATGTCTTTTATAGCTGTTTTTAGAATAAGTAGGTCATGCATCACATTTATGTTGTATTTAGATATTACATCTCTTCAGTTTCTTTTAATCTATGATACATCTATTTCCCACCTTTCTTATGACATTGGCTTTTTAAAAAGTTGTTTTGGGGCACCTGGGTGGCTCAGATGGTTAGGCGTCTGCCTTTGGCTCAGGTCATGATCCCGGGGTCCTGGGATGGAGTCCCGTGTCGGGCTCCTAGCTCAGGGTGGAGTCTGCTTCTCCCTCTGCCCTCTGCTGCTCCCCCTTCTTGCGCTCTCTTGCTCTCCCTGTCAAATAAATAGATAAATCTTAAAAAAAAAAAGTTGTCTTGTATATTGTCCCACCTCCTGGATTACTCTGTTTTATTATGGTGTCATTAAATTTGTTCCCATATTTCCTGTATTTCCCAGCAACTGCAGGGTAGATCTATCAACATAACTGAATCAGTTCAGGTTAAAAATTTTGACAGGAAGGGCTCCTGGGTGGCCCCATTGGTTGAGCATCTGCCTTAGGCTCAGGTCATGATCCAGGGTCCTGGGATCAAGCCCCACATAGGGCTCCTCGCTCAGCGGGGAGCCTGCTTCTCCCTCTCCCTCTCCCTCTGCTGTTCCCCCTGCATCTGTGTTCTCTCTCTGTGTCAAATAAATAAATAAATTTTTAGAAAAGTTTGTTTTGACAAGACTACTTCATAAATGTTAATGTTGTTTTCCTCCTTTTTAAGCTGGCAGTTTCTTATATTTCTATATTTTTTATTTTTTGAAGATTAGAGACTGTGACAGTCAACAATGCCTAGCTAGAATTTATTAACGATAATGTAATTTTTTCCCAGGGTATCCATTTTTTAAAGAAATTAAGCATAGTTGACACACAATGCTATATTTGTTTCAGGTGTACAACATAGTGATTCCACAATTCTATACATTATGCAGTGCTCACCATGATAAGTGCAGTCACCATCTGAGCTGGTATTCTTTTATTTTTTCATTATTATTTTAAGATTTCTTTATTTATGGGCACCTGGGTGGCTCAGGTGGGCAAGCATCTGCCTTTGGCTCTGGTCGTGATCTCTGGGTCCTGGGACTGAGCCCCGCATCGGGCTTCCTGCTCGGCAGGGAGTCTGCTTCTCCCTCTCCCTCTCCCTCTGCCCCTCCCCACCACTCACTCACTCTCTCTCTCTCTCAAATAAAGGAGGGGCAGAGGGAGAGGGAGACGGAGAGAGAATCTCAAGCAGACTCTGCACTGAGCACAGAGCCCGATGTGGGGCTGGATCTCACAACCTTGAGATCACGACCTGAGCCAAACCAAGAGTTGGATGCTCAAATGACAGCAAACCAGGCGCTCCTGAGCTGGTATTCTTTTAAAAAGAAATCTTTCTTTTTTATCCCTGGCCCTCTCACCTCTCTCTCTTCTTCCTTCTGACCCTCAGTCTTGTCTTTCCCTTTCTCTCTAATTATGGACTCGTGTGTTTTATAAGCCAGTGGATTATATTTTCATTATTTTTTATTCTTTAAGACTTTAAATTTTTATTTATTTATTGAGAGAGAGAGAGTGCAAGTGAGAGAAGGGGCAGAGGGAGAGGGAAAGAGAATCTCAAGCAAACTGCATGTTCAGCATGGAGTCCAACACCGGGCTCCATCTTACGACCCGGAGATCATGACCTGATCCAAAATCAAGAGTTGGAGGCTTAACCGACTGAGCCACCCAGGTGCCCCCATTATTTTTGATTCTTTATTTTGATTATTCTCTTTGATGGTCAAGTTGCCTCCCACATTTGCTAATAAAAGTTCCTTTAAACTACACGTGATCCCTTCTGGCGTGGCCTTATTGGTCTTTGAGCATGTACTTGTTTTCTGGAGCAAAGATTTCCTGAGCAGCTCTTTTACTTTTCCTGCTCCAGACCAAAGATCAGCCATTTTACCAAGGAACTCTGATTCCTTAACAAGAAATAGTATCTTGAAACCCAGATCTTGGCAGAAATAAATTATTTTAGAACATGCCAGTACTCATATTTTTTTTTTTTAAATTCTACACCCAACGTGGGCTGAAGCTCACAACCTGGAGATCAAGAGTTGCATGCTCTTTGGACTTAGGCAGCCAGGTGCCCCAGGATTCCTGTTTTAGAGGTGTGTGTTGTGAAACCAAATCACACAGTGCCCCCTACAGCACCGCAGTTGTAACAGAATTATTCTTCGTGTACTCAAGCTTTTCGCTTCCCTGGTCATGTATTCTAAATCTATGATTTTGAGTAGTTGAAATAAATAAAATACCTAATCCATGTGGCATGTGGCAGATCTTGAAGGTACTAGATATCATTAATCCTGGTTTTTAAATTATAGTCAGCTTCCATTTTAAAGCTGATACCTGGACAAAATAGCTTAAGATAATCTTATAAGCTTTCTGTATGTAGCTTATTTTGGTAGGAATTATGATTTGGCCCATGTTACATCTCATCCTGGGACAGAGAAGTGAGGACAGGACAAGATGTCTTGTTCTTTAAACGTCTTATCTATGTTACTGTAATTATTCCCAGCCTACAAATGACAAAACTGAGCGTTAGGGAGGGTAAGTGATTTGACCGAGTCCCTGTGCCTACAAGTGGCAGAGCTCAACCTTCACCTCATGTCTGTCTGACGTCAAGTCCCTGCTCTAAACTGCCATGCTGCGGTGACACTGGATAAATGGACAGGTGTGTATAGAGCCTCTGCAATATTACATCTTGGGGGACGGGGGCAATTTAAGAGAGTTTGAGCCAAGAAGCCCTGCCATGAAGTACTGGAGTCCGGTGTGGGGGATAGCCTACATTTTAGGTAGTATAATAGGAAGCCGGTGTTTTGGCAACTTCAAAGTAATATTCTACAGAAGGAAAGTTCCAGAACCGACTGAGACAGGGGCGCCTGGGAGGCTCAGTCGTTAAGTGTCTGCGTTTGGCACGGGTTGTGATCTCAGGGTCTGGGGATCAGCCCGAGTCCAGCTCCCTGCTCAGTGGGGAGTCCGCTTCTCCCTCTGCCTCTGCCACTGCTCCTGCTTGTGCGCGCTCTCTCTGTCAAATAAATAAATAAAACCTTGAAAAAAAAGAACAGATTGAGGGGGCGCCTTGGTGGCACAGCGGTTAAGCGTCTGCCTTTGGCTCAGGGTGTGATCCTGGCGTTCTGGGATCGAGCCCCACATCAGGCTCCTCTGCTGGGAGCCTGCTTCTTCCTCTCCCACTCCCCCTGCTTGTGTTCCCTCTCTCACTGGCTGTCTCTCTGTCGAATAAATAAATAAAAACTCTTAAAAAAAAACAGACTGAGACAATACAAAGAATAGGAAGAGAAATGAACACTTAATAGGGTTATAGTGGGTTTTATTTTTTATTTTTTTTAATTAAAGATTTTATTTATTTATGTGACAGAGAGACAGCCAGCGAGAGAGGGAACACAGCAGGGGAGTGGGAGAGGAAGAAGCAGGCTCCCAGCGGAGGAACCCGATGTGGGGTTCGATCCCGGTACGCCAGGATCACGCCCTGAGCCAAAGGCAGACGCTCAACGACTGCGCCACCCAGGCGCCCCTATGGTGGGTTTTAAAAAAAGATTTTATTTATTTACTTGTCAAAGACAGAGAGAGAGAGAGCGCGCGCGTGCGCACAAGCAGGGGGAGGGGCAGAGGCAGAGGGAGAAGCAGACTCCCCGCTGAGCAGGGAGCCCCATGCGGGACTCGATTCCAGGACCCTGGGATCATCACCTGAGCCAAAGGCGGACACTTCACCAACTGAGCCCCCCAGGCGCCCCAGGTTGCTGGGTGCTATGGTGCTTTGAGAGAATTTATCCTCTCCTAAATTGACTAACATCCCCGACCTGCCACTGTACCCACCGTGCACACCAGGGATCATTTGGGTGACGTTGCCCTCATTGTAATCTTTCCTGCTCGAGCCAGAGGAGTTGCTTGGATCGGAGAAGGGCTGTTCTGAATAACTTTCAGGCCAGCTTACTCACAGCAAAGCTGGATTCATTCAGTGCAGTGGAGTGGAGAAGAAACAAAGCTATGCTGAGGAGTCATCAGGAAAGGAGAGAAGGTAGGATTTCAGAGAAAGAAGTTAAAATGCTCTCTTTTGTCCAGGTGTAAAAAAATGCACCATGTGGTATGATCTTCCTGGTTGTTCTAAGGTACCTATGTTCTTGGCAGCATTTGGGAAGATTACGTTACAATGGAGTAACCCTGGCTGCTCAAGATATGGAAATCAAATGGTTTTCCCTCGCCTTTGGCGGAATACACAAAGTGTAAACTTGCCGAAGCTTAAAAGCACTGTTTTCTCACTCTTTCCATAAAGAAGGTATAAGAATGTGGTTTATATTTTCAGTCGGTCCTACTGCTTAAGACATTTTTGTACATATTCTGAGATAATATAAATTGAACAAATTATAAGCTTTAGAAATGGAACACAAAGAGAATATTAATTATTGTAACATACTCCAGACTCTAAAAGTCAAATACTCAATATTTATTTCTTCCTTCCAAGTCTTACTTAAGCAGCGGGGGTCTAGGGTTAAACTTACAGTCCCTTCAATCTTCGAGCAACACCACATTTCAAGGTATCGAATCAAAACTTTCTCTGTTGAGGGGGCACCTGGGTGGCTCAGTCAGTGAAGCGTCTGACTTGGGCTCAGGTCATGATCTCCAGGTCCTGGAATCAAGCCCCACATCGGGCTCCCTGCTCAGCTTGGAGTCTGCTTGCCCTTCTCCATCTGCCCTCCCCCACTTGTGCACATGTGAACATGCTCGCTCTCTCTCTCTCTCAAATAAATAAATAAATAAATAAATAAATAAATAAAACTGTGTTAGAATTTTTTCTAATTTCTAATTTAAAAAAAAAACTATCTCTGTTAGAATCCTCTGGGAGTACTCTTTACAACCAGAATGGGAAGGTGGAACTCTTATTAAAATTGTGCTATGAATTGTTTTATTCTTTTCTCTCAAGACCACATTCCATTGCCTCCATATGAATCACATTCCTTCCATTTTTAATTTCTGCCTCATTCTCCTGGAGACATGGTTTTACTCTGGCCGATTAGAAGGAGCAGGACATTTTGAGCTTCCGCTTTCATGGACTTTGTTTTCACAGGTTCACTTATATTGCTACTTTTAATACCAAGCATGCTTCGTGGGTCACCTGATATATATCAATAACGGAGCCCATCGATTTTGAGCCGAATATAGCATCTAGATAGATGTGTAGGCTCAGGAGAAGGTCACAGAAGCCCTGTCCCTTTTCCTGAGTGATCCAGTTTTCATTTCAAGGTGACTTTCGTTGGCTACTGCCCTATCACCCAGCTAGTCCTTTATCTGGTCCTACTTTCATTGAGTAAGGACAATTTTAATGAAAACTGTATTGTGCTGAAATGAAAGAAACCTTAACATTTCCCATGCTGAACCAGAATGTTAAAATTTTTTTTAAGATTTATTTATTTATTTGAGAGAGAGAGAGAGAGAGAAGGGGGGGAAGCTTGCACTCAGGGGTAGGGGCAGAGGGAGAGGGGGAGAGAGAGACATTCAAGCAGACTCCCCACTGAGCCTAGAGTCAGATATGGGCTCCATCTCACAACCCTGAGATCATGACCTGAGCCAAATTCAAGAATCAGACGCTACACTGACTAAGCCACCCAGGCAACCTTGAACCAGAATTTTTTAACACACTGCCCTTTGGGGCTCCTGGGTGGCTCAGTCGGCAAAGCATCTGCCTTCGGCCCAGGTCATGATACCAGGGTCCTGGGATTGAGCCCCACATCAGGCTCCCTGCTCAGCAGGGAGTTTGCTTCTCCCTCTGCCCCACTCCCCCACTCGTTCTCACTCTCTCTCACACAAAAATAAATAAATAAAATCTTTTTAAAAAATAAATAAACTGCCCTTTATAACTCATTCCACCTCTCTCTTCTGGGTTAGTACATACTCAGACAGAGCACAATTCATATTTGCATTTAGTTCCAAACCTAACTTTATGTACTCCTTTTTTTTGGTAAGATTTCATTTATTTATTTGTCAGAGAGAGAGCGCAAGCAGAGGGAGCAGCAGGCAGAGGGAGAAGCAGGCTCCCCACTGAGCAGGGAGCCCGATGCAAGACTCGATCCTACAACCCTGGGATCATGACCTGAGCTGAAGGCAGATGCTTCACCGAGTGAGTCCCCCAGGAGCCTCTAACTTTATGTGCTTCTTAAGGCATTTTGTAATGTTTCATACGAACTGTGCTTATTGCCCTCTTGCCAGACTGGTCTTCCAGAGAGTTATTTTGGCTTCATAGCTAGATCCTTGCTTCTTGGTTTTTATTTCTTTTTAACCTTATGGCTTGCTGAATAGCTTGATGGTGAAGTAAAGAAATTTTTTGCAATAGAGGGCTGAAGAATTCAGCTACCTTACGACTTTTTCCCTAACCGGTCTTAGAAAATTAAGGAACTGATGTATTATTTCAATGGTAAATAAGATTTTTTGGCTGAGTGTACTGCGGTTTCTACATTCTAGCTTCAACTATTCATCTGTAGTTATTCTAGTTTAACTAGTTGCCCAATGCTAGGTAATCTGTACCACTAAATCTAGGACCATAAGAGATAAGAATCAGGATTGTGAGAAATGGTTTTTCAAACAAATTTCCTGGTATCTTTAGCTATCCCTAGTAAACTAGTTACCGAGCTACAATAGCTATTTATAGTGCTAAATAAAGAAATAATGGCAAGAATAAATAAGTAATAGCAAGAATAAATGACCTGATGGATAAATAAATATAAATAAAATAGTAAGAATTGGGGTGCTTGGGTGGTGTAGTCGGTTGAGCAACTGACTCTTGGTTTCTTGTTTTTTTTAAACACTTTATTTATTCACTTATTTGAGAGAGAGAGAGAGTGAGAACGAGAGAGAGCATGAGCAGGGTGAAGGGCAGAGGGAGAAGCAGGCTCCCTGCTGAGCAGGGTGCCCGATGTGGGACTTGATCCTGGGACTCCAGGACCATGACCCAAGCCAAAGGCAGACACTTAACCAGCTGAGCCAGCCAGGCGCCCCTGACTCTTGGTTTCTGCTCAGTCATGGTCTTGGGGTGGTGAGATCTAGCCCCAGTGGGCTCTGTGCTTGTTGTGGAGTCTGCTTGGGACTCTCCCTCTCTCTGCCCCTCCTGCTCATGCTCTCTCTCTCTCAAATCAATCAATCAATCTTTACAAAAAATAGTCAGAATTAGGGGCACCTGGGCAGCTCAGGCGTTGTCTGCCTTCAGCTCAGATCATGATCCTGGAGTCCCGGGATCGAGGCCCACATTGGGCTCCCTGCTCAGCAGGGATTCTGCTTCTCCCTCTGCCCCTCTCCCCGGCTCGTGTTCTCTCTCTCTCTCAAATAAATAACTCTTTAAAAAAATAAAATAGTAAGAATTAATACATGCTAGTGATACGAATGGTTTTTCAACTTCCTACTTCAATTATTCTTCTCAGCATATCTAGCTACCTCTTAGTAAATAGTTTCTACTATTCTCAATAGTACTAACTCAATATTATCAAAAGAAATAGACGTTGGATTTGAGAATAATGTCTTGATTAACTTCCTGGTCCCAAATATTTATTCTGGTTATAAATTTTTACTTAGCTCCATTTAACTAATGACCTAGGTGCCACTAGATGAGCATACTAGTCACTCATTTTTCCACTGGTAATAGGAATTTAAATTTGAATAAAATGTTTTTTAGGTTATTGGCTTCTACCAGTTTTTCTACTTATCTCCACTTATTTCTAGTTAACTAGTTCCTTTGATCACCTGGTTATCTGTAGAGGTAACTCATTATCCCAAAGAGAAATAAGAAGAGGTGAGTAGAACATGTTTTCAACTTGCTGGATTCAACTAATTATTTTAATTATCACAACCGTAGTTTACTCATCCCCCAGGTGTCATGAGTTGTCAAAGTACTAACGCATTATGCCAACAAGAAATATGATTAGAGTTGAGAAGAGTGCTTTTTTTTTTCTGGCTTACTCTAGTCATTCTAGTTACCTCCAGTTACCCATAGAGAGCTAGTT
Organism: Ursus americanus; assembly: GCF_024610735.1. Lineage (NCBI taxonomy): Eukaryota > Metazoa > Chordata > Mammalia > Carnivora > Ursidae > Ursus > Ursus americanus. The sequence goes on from NC_142164.1 coordinate 29,052,993, forward strand.
TTTTGGATGCTACCTCTATAGTCTCGCTTCTAGGCTCTGTAGTTCTGAGGCAGTGTTCCAGCAAAGAATTAGAACAAAGTATTACAAGGCTGTGTTTTTCAGCTCTCGGGCTTCAAATACTTTTTCTAATCCTATCCAGTTGCCTCTAATTAACTGGTAAAATAAGTACACAAGCTGCCTATAGTACTAACTCATTCTTATACCAAAGGAGAAGAGCTTAGAGTGGTGACTCATGAATGTTCAAGGTCTTATTTTATTTATTTATTTTAATTTTTTTAAGTACACTCTGCCCTCAACGTGGGGCTCCAATGCATGACCCTGAGATCAAGAATCATATGCTCTACCCACTGAACCAGCCGGGTGCCTCCAATTTCTGGTTTTAAATATCCTCTGGTAATTTCCCGTTAACTTTATCACTCACCTAGGTACCACTATGGCTATTTGATCTAGAGGACACAGTCTTTTTTTTTTTTAAGAAGTAGGGATTTGAAATTGTTGTAAAGGATGTGTTTTCTAGCTTCTGCGCTAGTTATCTTTAGTTGTCTCCAGTTTGGTAGTTCCTAGGTACAACTAGTTATATAGAACTAACTGATTATGCTAACGAGAAAGAAGTCAGTTATAACAAGAATGTGTTTTCACTCGTTGGCTTCATTTACATATCTGTCTCCAATTAACTAGTTTCCTGGGTATAAGTACTGATCTGTAGTACTAACTCATGATTCACACTCTAGATAAGAAGGTAGTGTTGAGAAGAATTCTTATCAAATTCTTGGATTCAACCACTTTTCTTCAGTGTCCTCGTTTTGACTCATTATTCGAATATCATCATTTATCCCGAGGTTACAAAAGATTAAGGTACCACCAGATATATAGGGCACTAACATGTAAATTTAGAGTTGCAAAGAACTTGATTTTTAGCTTCCTGCCTTCAACTAGTTATTCTTATTATCTCTGGTTGTCTCTAATTAAGTATTTACAAAAGTACAATGAGAATCTGCAGAAGTAATTCATTTTTCCAGGAAGAGATGAGAATTTCTAGTTGGTACGGTTGTGTTTTTCATATCCACAGATTTAACTAGTTATTCTTTTCTTTAAAGATTTTATTTATTTATTTATTGAGAGAGAGAGAGAGCAAGAGTGGGGGGCAGGGGTAGAGAGAGAGAATCCACAAGCAGACTCCCTGCTGATCAGGGAGCCTGATGTGGGGCTCAATCCCAGGACCCTGAGATCATGATCTGAGCTGAAATCAAGAGTCAACTGCTTACCGACTGAGCCACCCAGGCGCCCCTTAACTAATTATTCTTATCTCTAGATAGCCATAGTTTACACGATGTAGTTATATACCACTAATTATTACTAGCAATAACTAATTCTGCCTTTAAAAAAAGATTTGAGAGATAAGATGTATGTGTTTTTCAGCATTTGAGCTTCAGGAAGTTTTCCAGTTATATCTAGTTATCTCTAGTTAAGTTTTATCTACCATTCCATGCCTTCGTGACTTATTTACTATTTACCTACCTTTCCAATATCTTATTTCAAGAAGAAATAAGTTGCACTTCAGAAGAACCTGCTTTTCAGCATCCGGATTTCAGTTACTTTTCTGGTTGTTTCCCCAGTTGTCTTTAAACAGCTACCCAATTACCACTAATTATATTACTATTACACTTCAATGAGAAAAAAATTGAGAAGTATCTGTTTTTCAGCTCCCTGCCTTCACCTCATCATTCAGATAGTATATAATTCTCTACATAAACCAAACACAATAAATCTAGCTGATTATAGTACTACTTCCACATTCTAAAAAGATATGAAAATTTAGAAGTGAGAAGAATGTTTTCTTTCAACACCATCAATATACCAGTGCATCTTGTTACGTCTAGATACCTCTGATAAAATAGGTACCTAGGTATGGTTAATTCCGTATTGGACTAATTCACTAATTCGACAACGGAGAAGAATTTACACGTGAAGATCATTTCTTTTCCATTTCCTGGTCTAACGTCATGATCACCTTATATCTCTGCTTACCTTGTTACTTAGATACCATTAACTATCTCTTGTATTAACTCATTCTTCAAAGGAGATAAGAAGCTAGTGTTGAGAAGAGTGATTTTTCAATTTTCTGGATTTGCCAATTTTCTGAGTCACTTCTAGTTAACTCTAGTAAAGTAATTGCTTAAGCATTACTAGTTACCTCCAGTGCTAATATTTTATTCCAATAGGAAATACGAATTTGGGTTCAGAAGATGATGTTTTTTTCTGGCTTGATGACTTTGAGTATGTTATACAAATGAGCCAAAAATAACCTCAGTCTATTGACCCCAAGGTTGTCTTATTTCTTTACCTCAGGCTGAGACCCATTACCCTGAAAGCCTGCTGGAGCCAAACTCAAATTTTTACACATCCAATTGCTTTAAAAGTATCTGAAATAACCATAACCACATATATTTTTAAATAAACTCTACACCCAACGTAGGACTCAAACTCACTACCGTCATATCAAGAGTCGCTCGCTCTACTCACTAAGCCAACCAGGCACCCCCCCCATAACCACATTTTTAGCCATTTATAGCCCGGCTGCTTTACATACTCCATGAAATTGAGCCTAACATACAGATAAGATAAACCCTGGGCCATAAAGACCACAAGCCACTGCTGCCCTTTGGTGATTTTGACCCACGCGCTCTCCAACATGCTGCTAAACAACATCGCCTAGACTCGCGAGGCCCTCTCGGCCGATTCCCTTCTCTCCCAGGAGTTAACTTGCCTTCCCCCCACAGCCCCCTTCCAAATGGTGGCAACCACAAGCCTTAGCCTCCAGACACAAGCCCTGACCTCCCACAAAACTGTCAAAGCCTCACCCAAATAAATCTTGTGTATCCTACTGCCATCTTGTGGTCATAAAGTTTTCTTTCGCCGCCCCAGAAATCTGAATATTCACAACTCATTTTTTCTGGTTTACCTAGAATCCCACTGGATGCTACACAATTAACTCATTTTTATTTTTTCAAGTTTATTATTATTATTTTTTTAGAAATCTCTACACCCAACATGGGGCTCAAACTCACGACCCTGAGATCAAGAGTCCCATGCTCTTCCGACTGAGCCAGCCAGGTGCCCCCAATTAACTCATTTTTAGAACAAGGAATTAAAAAAAAAAAGAATTTAGACATGAGGGGCACCTGGCTGGCTCAGTTGGTGGAGCTTCGGACTCTTGATCCTGGGGCCGTGAGTTCAAGCCCCACCTTGGGTGTGGAGCCTACTTTAAAAAAAGAATTTAGACATGAAATGATTGTGGTTTTTAGACAGGAAATGATTGTAGCTTGGACCAGTTATTCTAGTTACCACTAGTTATCTATTGTTAACTAATCATCTAGGTCCCCCTACATATCTATGGTACTAACTCGTTATTCCAAAAGAAAATAAGAGTTTACATTTGAGAAGAATGGCTTTTTTAGCTTCCTGACAGCGAGCATTACTAGCTATTTCCAGATATCTCCTGTAAACTAGTTACCTATGAACCACTATTCATTTCAGATTTATGAGTTCTTTCAACATGAAATATAAAGTTAGAAAAACAAGAAATACAGGGGCGTCTGGGTGGCTCAGTCGTTAAGCGTCTGCCATCGGCTCAGGGCGTGATCCCGGAGTCCTGGGATCGAGCCCCGCATCAGGCTCCCTGCTCCACTGGGAGCCTGCTTGTTCCTCTCCCAGTCCCCCTGCTTGTGTTCCTTCTCTCACTGGCTGTCTCTCTCTCTGTCACATAAATAAATAAAATCTTAAAAAAAAGAAAAGAAAAGAAAAACAAGAAACACAAAGCTAGAGTAAGAAGGAAATAGTTTCGAATTCAAGGCTTCAACTCCTTCTACTAATATTCTTTAGGTAGTTAGTTACCTAGGTACCATCATGCATCTGCGTTATTGACTCATTAATCCACCACGAGAAAAAAAGGAATTTGAAGTCTAGAAGAACCGACATTTAAGCTCCTAATTTCAACTATTTATTCTAGATATCTCTCCAATATCCACAGTACAGAATCATTATTCCAACAAGATTTAAGACTAATAGGGGTTCCTGGGTGGCTCAGTCGGTTAAGCGTCTGCCTTCAGCTCAGGTCATGATCCCAGGGTCCTGGGACTGAGCCCTGCATCAGGCTCCCCGGTCAGCGGGGAGTCTGCTTCTCCCTCTCCCTCTGCCCCTTCCCTGGCTTGTGCACTTTCTCTCTCAAATAAATAAATAAATAAATAAATAAATAAAATGTTTTTAAAAAGAAATAAGACTATTATTATTTTGTCATAAAATACAGATAAAGCAAATTTACCATCTTAACCATTTTTATGGGTGCAGTTTGGCGACATGAAGTGCATTCACATTGTTGTCCAACCATCACCACCATCCATCTCCAGAACTTTTTCATCTTCCCAAACTGAGACTCCATACCCATTAAACAATAACTCCCCAGTACCACTTCTCCCAGACCCTGGGAAACTACCGTTCTATTTTCTCTTTCTTTCTTTTGAAGATTTTAAGTAATCTCTACATCCAACATGGGGCTTGAACTCACAACCCCAAGATCAAGAGTTCCATGCCCCACCGACTGAACCAACAGGTGCCCTTACCATTCTACTTTCCCTTCCTTCCTTCCTTCCTTCCTTCCTTCCTTCCTTCCTTCCTTCCTTCCTTCCTTTTTAAAGATTTTATTTATTTGAAGAGTGAGAGAGAGAGCGAGCACAAGCAAGTGGGGGGGCAGAGGGAGAAGCAAACTCCCCACTGAGCAAGGAGCCCGATGCGGGGCTTGATCCCGGGACTCTGGGGTCATGACCCGAGACGAAGGCAGACGCCCAACCGACTGAGCCACCCAGGCGCCCCTAATTTCTGTTTCTACAAATTGAACTACTCCAGGTATCACAGATAAATGGAATCATTCAATATTTGTCTTTTCGTGTCTGGTTTATTTCACTTAGCTTGATTCCTTCAAGGTTCATCCATGTTGTAGCATGTGTCAGAATTTCATTCCTTTTTAAGGCTGAATAATATTTTATTGTATGTATATACCACATTTTATTTACCCATTCATCCATCAGTGGACATTTGGGTTGTTTCCATCTTTCAGCTATTGTGAATAATGCTGCTCTGAACAGGTGTATACAGATATCTGTTCAAGTCCCTGCTCTCAGTTCTTTGGGTTGTATACCCAGAAGTGGAATTGCTGGATCATATGGTAATTCTGACTAAGTGTTTGAGGAACTGCCATACCATTTTCCACAGTGACTACACCATTTACATCCCCACCAGTAATGCACAGGGTTCCAACTTCTCCACATCCTTACCAACACCTCTTATTTTCTATTTTGTGGATAATAGTCATCCTCCTGGGTGTGAAACAGTATCTCGTTGTGGTTTTTATTTTTTTTAAGATTTTATTTATTTATTTGACAGAGAGAGAGAGAGACAGCCAGCGAGAGAGGGAACACAAGCAGGGGGAGTGGGAGAGGGAGAAGCAGGCTCCCAGCGGAGCAGGGAGCTGGATGAGGAGCCCGATCCCAGGACCCCGGTACCATGCCCTGAGCTGAAGGCAGACCCTTAACGACTGAGCCACCCAGGTGCCCCTCATTGTGGTTCTGATTAAGACTAATACGTAAGAAAAATATGTTTTTAGCCTTTTGGCTTCAAATATTTATTCTTCTTTTATATGGTTAATTCTATTTAAATCTCTCCGTGTAACTGTCATTATCTACATTATTCACTGGATATTTAAAAAAATAAGAATTGTGGGGTACCTGGGTGGCTCAGTCGTTAGGCGTCTGCCTTCGGCTCTGGTCATGATCCCAGGGCCCCGGGCTCGAGTCCCACACTGGGCTCCTTGCTTGGCAGGGAGCCTGCTTCTCCCTCTGTCTCTGCCTGCCACTCCCTCTGCTCTCTCTCATTCTCTCTTTCTGACAAATAAATAAATGAAATCTTTTTTTAAAAAAGTAAAAAGAAATCATAGGGACACAGTTAAAAACATGACTTTTATCATTCTCGAAATTCTATGAATTCTTCACCCATCCTTGAGAAACGGGTAAAATTGAAAACCATCAAAATAATTGGACTTCTTAAAAATTGGATTGTATGAATGGAAGGTGTTTATAAGAAGTGATGACTCTGGAGCTTACCATCCCAAAGGACAGCACTGAATAGTTAATCTGTTCCTTGAGGGACTAGGATGCTGATGTCTTTCGGATACGGATCATGACGTGATTGCTGATCTTTCACCAGAGTATAAGTTAGCTTTTCCTCGCACCAGGTCCAGCAAGTTATTGGGCACTGGGTATATACATATATTTTTTTTCCTAACTGTAGTCAGAGGGAAGTAGCAGGGTGCACAGCGGCTGTCATTTAGCGGTATTGGACACTATGCAAAACATCACTTTAAGGGAGAAACAGAGCCCTCAATCTGCCCTGGCTCTTCTTTATTTGATATTTATCAGTGGAGAGCTAGAGCTCTGGAAGACAGTTCTAGACAAAGGGAGATGGAGGAAGACGAAGAGGAGGAGGAGAAACAGGAGAAAGTGGAGGAGAATAAAAAAGTGGGAACATGGGGCACCTGGGTGGCTCAGTCCGTTAAGTATCTGCCTTTGGCTCAGGTGATGATCCTAGGGTCCTGGGATCCAGCACCGCACCGCCTGGGGCTCCCTGCTCTGCTGGGAGGCTGCTTCTTCCTCTCCCACTCCCCCTGCTTGTGTTCGCTCTCTCGCTGGCTGTCTCTCTCTGTCAAATAAATAAATAAAATCTTAAAAAAAAAAAAGTGGGAACTAACCCAAGTCCCCAGCACCTGCCCAGCCCAGAAACACGTGCGCTTTTGCAGAGGACCTGCAGCGGGGGCGCGGAAGCGGAGCTCAGCAGGCAGAGGGTGTAAGCCCCACAGTCGCGTCCAGCACGTGCAGCGCAAGCATTCTTGGATGCTCAAAACAGTGGACAGGTTTCTCCATTTCTACTCTTGATGTGAATTCCTTAATACAAATCTGGGGTATTTGTTCCTATCGCAAGAGGGAGGTTTGGGTTTCTTAGAGCGTGCATCCGAGCACCCACAGTGCTCTGTAAAACCCAACCTCAAGCTGCCGCTCCGGAGCGCCCAGGAGAGCTTGATGGGCTCCACTTTCCGCGCGTATGGCAAAAACCCAGAGCAAGCAGCCCTCTAGCTAATCGTTTCGTCCGGTCACTAGCCCGGTTCGTGGACTCTGGGTGCGAACGGAACCCAACCAGAGTCCCATCCATTGGTCACTGACTTGCCGGAGGGGAGAGTCGTGCTCAGAGCCCACACGGCGACGGGGATCCCGTCGCTTCAGTGCTGGGGCTGCCACGAAGCCCCCCCGCAACTTCTCCAGCCCTACCTCTGCGTCCCTCGCCCTGCAGGAGCTTAGGGCGAGAACCCTGCACCGACCCGCGTGCAGCGAGGGCAGGCGGCGAGACGTTCTCCCAACGCGTCTCCCAGGGCTCGGGAGAGCTGTGGGAAGTTTCCTTCCCCACCCCTTCCCCGCCCCCGGCTGGCTGGCACCACCCACCACCCCCCACGCCAAGGCAGTGCCCCGCGGGAGTCGGGAGTTGTCGCCCCCCCCCGCGCGCGCGCCCCCTGGCGGTAGCACCCTTCCGGCAAACGCTCCGCCTACTTCGTGGCCACGCCCCGGCCTCGTGCTCGCCCCGACAAGTCCCGCCCACCACACACCTGGCCGTTGGAAGTAACGGGGATCGACGGCGTCTAAGAGCGCGCGGACGTTGAAGCTGAGGTAGAGGCGTAGTAAACCGCACCCCGCACAGAGACAGGCCCGGACCCCGGAGTCTCCGCGGGCCGCCGCGCGAGTCTGTGGAGGCGTTCTGGACATGGAGCCTCCGCCCGAGAGCAGCCAAGAAGGCACCGCTTGCCGCATCCTGGAAGTCGATGAACTTGGAGGAGAACCGTTGGGTGAGTGCGCGAACCGGGACGCGGGTTTGGCGAAGTCTACGAAACGGCCTTTCCCCGGGGGAGGCGAGTGGACGGGACGCCGCAGTGGCGCGGCAGATGTCGCCGCTCTCAGGTCGCCGTCCCACGCGCCCTGGGCTCCAGCGCCCTGATCTCTCTTTTCTTTTCCAGATACGAAGCCTGCGGTGGTCTCCGTAACGGGAGGAGACGTCGAGAAGGAGCTCTGGCCCGAACCTGAGCAGGAAGCCGCGACAGGAGAAGAAAGCCACGGTGGCGCGGGAGCAGCGGGCCCCGTGGACGACGAGAACCACACGGGCGGCGGCTGCGGGCAAGAGCCCCCGCAGCAGCAGCAGCAGGACGAGGCCCAGGCGGCCGCCGAGGGGCCGCAGCCCCAGGAGCCGCAGCAACGCCTCCACCGCAGCGCGTTCCCCCGGCTGCAACTGAAGGAGCTGGAGAGCGTTTTCCAACGCACTCAATACCCCGACGTGTTCGGGCGGTGAGTGGCTTGCTCTGGCGCCCCCCCCCCCATCTCTAGGACCCTCGGGGACGCCCTGGGCTCTCTCCCAGGTCTCTCTCCCCCCCTCCAAAGCCAAAGCTACCTAGGGGGCCTCGAGCTCTTTCCAAGGTGGGGACGATGCCCCCGTGGGCATCAAGGTAAATATTTTCATGCAGTATATAAACGAATCGTCAGGAAACTCTCGGGTCGGGCTCCTGTTTTTGTAAATAACATTCTATTGGATCACGATCGCGATCAGGATCAGGAGTGACATCAGGGTGCAAAATGAGGCGCGGTTGTGCGAGTGAAGGGGTGGATCTTGCCTTTATTTAACATTCTGATAATTTGGTGGTCCCGGAATTTTTTGTGCATTAGTCTTGACTTTTAAATACTACATTAAAATTGTTAATCTTGAATTCTGAAGTTTTTCAAGGTACCCTTAAATTGTGTACACAAAGGAAGATTGTCCCTAAAGCAAGCCCGGCCTTGGGTATTAAAGAAATGTGTGCTGGGGAGTTGGGGGGAAATATAAATTTAAAAACAAGCATGAAATGTACATTGTATATCTCATTTCATCCACAACTCCAGATACTAAATATTTGCAATTTTCTTCCCTCAGAAAGAAGCTTTCCATACCCATAGATGTGATGGAAGTCCGTAAACCTGAAAAAAGCGATTCGGCTGGGCAGCCATTCTAAAACCTGCTTCAGGAGTTAAAAGCTTTTGTTCTAGACATTCTCAAGTTGTTGTTTTGGTTGCCTTTTCCATGTTTGGGTAGTAAGTTTTGAATTTTAGGGCTTTGGTGAGTGGAAAATGGGATAAGTAAATCCCACTTTATGGAAATTGCCCATTACCGTTAAAGGAAAACAATAAAATAAAAGAGAATTAAACTGCTTGTCTTGTTTCCTGCACAAAATTAAATATAAATAAAGTTCAGCTCTTTCTAACGAGTATCATTCAGGGAGCAATTCTGGGTGGAGTCATGTTGGGGCTGGGTCAAATCTGGGAAGTATGCACATTAACACAAGAAGACCTAGGCTAAGAGAGGATTAGACTATATTGTTATTTTTAATTTTTATTTTTTTAAAGATTTTATTCATTTGAGAGAGAGAGCAGGGGGAGGGGCAGAGGGAAAGGGAGAAGCAGACATCCCACTGAGTGCCAGAGCCTGATGGGGGGCGGGGGCTTGATCCCAGGATGCTGAGATCATGACCAGAGCTGAAGTCCCATGCCACCCGGGTGCCCCTGTACTGTTATTTTATTTTATTTTATTTATTTTATTTTTTTTAAAGATTTTATTTATTTATTTGACAGAGATAGAGACAGCCAGCGAGAGAGGGAACACAAGCAGGGGGAGTGGGAGAGGAAGAAGCAGGCTCATAGTGGAGGAGCCTGACGTGGGGCTCGATCCCGTAACACCGGGATCACGCCCTGAGCCGAAGGCAGACGCTTAACCGCTGTGCCACCCAGGCGCCCCTGTACTGTTATATTAAATATTTAAAACCAGGCATAAGTTCTTAGCTAAATCCACAAAAAAAGTGGATTTATAAATATTCAGGCCTTGGGGTAAGGGAATTATTCCCACACAGAGAACACACTATATGAGTAATGTCTGTTCATTTACACCGAGACTGATGCAGGGAGATAGCTTTTATTTCTTGTTTTTTAAAAGAATTAATTTTTAAAAGATTTTATTTATTCTTTTGAGAGAGAGAGAAAGCACAAGAGCGGGGAAGGTCAGAGGGAGAACCAGACTCCTCGCTGAGCGGGGAGCCCAAATCGGGGCTTGATCCAGGAATCCTGGGACCCTAGGATCATGACCCGAGCTGACGGTAGATGCCCAACCAACCAAGCCACCCAGGTGCCCCATAAAGACTTTATTTATTTGAGAGAGCGCATGAACAGGGGGAGGGGTAGACGGGGGAGAGTGAGAGAGAATCTCAAGCAGAATCCCCACTGAGTTTGGAGCCCAACACTAGCTCCATTTCACAACCCTGAGATCATGACCAAGATTCAACCAATAGACTCAACTGACTGAGCCACCCAGGTGCCCCCCAGGGAGATAAATTTCAAGTCCAAGTGCCTGGTTCTCCTGTTGTTGCTTTAGTCTGTAGTAAAGCACTGTAGACAGCGGCAGCCCTACCTTTTAATTTTCTGAAATACTTTCATGTGTTAGCCTGAAAACATTGCTTAAAATACATTATAGTGGAGGTTGGAGGAAACTGGACATTTGTCTAAAAATTGAAGCAAATGAGAACAATTTTTATGCTAAAACCTGGGAAATAACAATCTTGAAAAAAGTTTCACTGAGTTAAGAAGAGTGAAAAGGTTAGAGAAGAATTGCATACAAACATACCTTGCAGATATGGCACAAATCGAACTTCATGAGTGAATATTCTCAAGGAATTTCTAAGGATATGTTTTTCGATCGTACTATTTTGAAGAGATGGGTTTTATGGAATTTGGTGTTGGTGGCGAGGCTTTCAATTTAGGCCAGATTCCTACCTGTGTTAATTTGAAATAGTTTTTCACGTGTTCAGGCAGTAATGTCTAATTTGTAGGTCAAAAGACTACCATTTGAGACCAGAGAAAATCATAAGTTATCTTAAGAGAGTATTGGTGAAAACCAAAATCCAGGATGAGTTATTAGCTTTGTCCCATGGTATGCATATGAGTGTAGTCGCGGAAATGGGATACAGATCTGGCAGTCTTGAGTTTTAGTGAATTTAGACCCAGTTTGTCTAAATTTTCCTTAACTCTACAGGCTAAAATATCAAGGCAGTATCCGGGGCGTCAGCAACTCTTATGTTCTAGTAAGAAGCCACAATGCCCAGGACTTCCTTGTCAGGTCATCTTTGTAACTCTCAAGAGGTTTTCCGAAGATGAATAACCCCTTAGATACCTTTGAGGGAAACCTGTTTTAAAATCCAACTTGCTCCTATTGAATACTTTTTTTTTTAAAGATTTTATTTATTTATTTGACAGAGAGAGACAGGCAGCGAGAGAGGGAACACAAGCAGGGGGAGTGGGAGAGGAAGAAGCAGGCTCATAGCGGAGGAGCCTGATGTGGGGCTCGATCCCATAACGCCGGAATCACGCCCTGAGCCGAAGGCAGACGCTCAACCTCTGTGCCACCCAGGCGCCCCTGAATACTTTTTTTTTTAAGATTTTATTTATTTATGTGACAGAGAGACAGCCAGCGAGAGAGGGAACACAGCAGGGGAGAGGGAGAGGAAGAAGCAGGCTCCCAGCGGAGGAGCCCGATGTGGGACTCGATCCCGGAACGCCGGGATCACGCCCTGAGCCGAAGGCAGACGCTTAACGACTGCGCTACCCAGGCGCCCCTGAATATTTACTTTAGACTCCGGAAGCTTTCATCACGTTCAGCTTCCCCCACAACCAGGACAACACTGTCCCTAGATTGTCGGGGGCAGAGGCAGCTGGACACTGATGGTCTGCTGTCAAGATACCGACATTTCTTCATCTTGTTACCAGGCTTAGCGGCAGCAGAAGATACCGGTGCAGTTCATCAGCTAGACCCACATTCAAGAGCTGGAAAAACCATTAAAGAATATTAAAGGTGGGAGGAGAGAGACAAGGCAGGAATTACAGTCAAAAGCTTAGCACGTAGTAGATGCTCTCTAAGGGTAAACCGAAGAAGACGCTGCAGTGGTAACTTTCTTAAAATATTTTACTAATAAAAAAATAGGTTCTCCCACTGGAGTTTAATATCTCAGTGGCATAAAGAGTTGTATGTTGTGGGGTTGTTTTTCTTTTTTTCTTTTTTGTTTTTTAAAGATTTATTTATTTGACAGAGGGAGAGAGTGAGACAGAGAGCACAAGCAGGGGGAGCAGCAGGCAGAGGGAGAAGCAGGCTCCCCAATGAGCAAGGGGCCTGATGCGGGACTCGATTCCAGGACCCTAGGATCATTACCTGAGCTGAAGGCAGACGCTTAACTGACTGAGTCACCCGGGTGCCCCTGTGGTTGTTTTGGTTTTTTTTTAAGATTTTATTTATTTATTTGAGAGAGAGTGAGCACAAGCAGGGGGGAGTGGCAGAGGGAGAGGGAGAAGCAGGCTCCTGGGACCCTGAGGCTGGGCTCGACCCCAAGACCCCAGGATCATGATCTGAGTCAAAGGCAGATGCTTGACCAACTAAGCCACCCAGTCTCCCCTATTTATAATATTCTTAGTTGATCTAACAGATAATGGTTTGTTCAAAAGAATAATAGCAAAAATGTATTCAGTGATTATAGCATATGGATAAGTGAAGGGAATGACAGCACAGTTATACAAGACAGGAGAAAGGAACTGGCCACATTCGCATAAGGTACTTGTGCTACCAGTGAAATGATCTAGTGTTTCTTGAAAGTGGACTTATTTGTTGTAAATGTATATTGCAAATTCTAGGGCAACCACTAAAAAAAATTTCTAAGTGTTACTGAGATGTTAAGAGAGGAGAGAAAATTGAATCATAATAAAAAGTTCAATTAAAACCAGAGAAGGCAGAAAAAGAGTGGAAGACAAAATAGAAACCAAGAACAATAACAAAGAATAGAAAATGATCATAAAAATGGTAGATATTAATCAAAATATATCAAGAATAATTTTAAATGTGAATAGTCTAAATATGCCAATTAAAAGAGACAGTAAGTCTGGATAAAAAAATAAACAAGAGCCAACTACATGTCACCTAAAGAAACCTACTTTACTTGTTTTTAATTTTTTTATTTTTCAAAGATTTTAAGTAATTTCTACACCGAACATGGGGCTTGAACTCACAACCCTGAGATCAAGAGTCACACCCTCCTCTGACTGAGCCAGCCAGGCACCCCAGAAACCTACTTTAAATATAAAGACACAGGGCACCTGGGTAGCTCAGTCACTTAAGCGTCTGCCTTTGGCTCCGGTTGTGATCTTAGGGTCCTGGGATCAAACCCCTCGTTGGGCTCCCGGCTTGGTGGGGAGCCTGCTTGTCCCTCTCCCTCTGCCTGCCACTCCCCCTGCTTGTGTGCTCTCTCTCTCTCAAATAAACCAATGAAATCATAAATAAATAAATAAATAAATAAATAAATAAATAAATAAAAGACAGGGGTGCTTGAGTGATGGTTAAGCATCCAACTCTTGGTTTCGGCTCGGGGGGTGATCTCAGAGTTGTGAGATCGAGCCCTGCATCAGGCTCCACACTCAGCATGGAGTTCACTTGAGATTCTCTCTCCTTCCTCCCTGCCCCTCCCGATTGTGCTCTCTCTCTCTCAAATAAATAAATAAATCTTTAAATAAATAAATACAAAGACACAGATAGCTTAAAGGTAAAGACATTGAGAAAGATATATCATGCCAACACCGAGCAAAACAAAGCTGCACTATCTCAGACAAAGCACGCTTCGGAACAAGGAAAATTATCAGGGATAAAGAGGGGCATTACATAACAGCAAAAGACTCAATTTTCCAGAAGGCACCAATCCTTAATGTGTACATGCTTAACAACACAGTGTCAAAATACATGAGTCAAAAACTGACAGAACCGCAGGGAGAAATAGACAAATCCATTATTGTACTTGAGGACTTCAACATCCCCTCTGTTACAAACTGACAAAGACAGCAGGTAGAAAACCAGTAGAATCAAATATAATTGAACTAAGAGCACCATCCATAAACCAGATCTAAATGACATTTATAGAATACTTCAACAACAGCAGAATGCTTATCCTTCTCAAGCTCACATGGAACATTCACTAAGATAGACTATATCCTGGGCCATAAAACACACTTCTAGATAACACATGGATCAAAGAATAAACCTCAAGAGAATTAAAAAAAAACATTTTGAACTAAATGGAAATGAAAACACAACTTGTCAAAATTTGAGGATGCAAAGGAAATCAGTGCATGGAGAGACATTCGTCACAATGAATGCATATATTAGAAAAGAAGAAAAATCCAAAATTAATAATCTCAGTTTCCACCTTAGGAACCTAGAGAAAGAAGAGCAAGTTAAATCCAAGTAAGCAGAAGAAAAGATATAAAAATCAGAGCAAAAATCAGTGAAATTGAAAACAAGAAAACAATAGAGAAAATCAATGAATCCAAAAGTTGGTTATGTGAAAATATTGATAAAAGTGATAAGTATCTGTTCAGGCTAACCAAGATAAAAAGAGAGAAGACACAAATTGCTACCATCAGAAATGAGAGGGGGACATCACTTCTGATTCTGCTGACATTAAAAGGATAATAAAAGCATATTATGAACAACTCTGGCCACAAATTTGATAACTTAGAAACAATGGCCCAATTCTTTGAAAAACACAATCTAACAATACTCATAAAAGAGAAATAGACTATATGAATAGGCCTATATCTATTTTAAATTGAATCAATAATTAATAACCTTCCAAAACAGAAAGCACCAGGTACAAATGGGTTCACCGGGGGAATTCTACCAAATGTTTCAGGAAGAAATGATACGAATTCTCTATAATCTGGTCTAGAAAATAGAACCAAGGGAATGCTTCCTAACTTGTTCTATGAGGTCAGCATTACCCTGGTACTAAAACCAGACAATACATTGTAAGAAAGGAAAACCAAAGACCAATTACTCTCATGTAAAAATCCTCAACCAAATATTAGCAGATCAAATCCAACAATGTATGAAAAGAAGTATATACTATGACCAACTAGGATTTATCTCAGCTATGCAAGGCTAGTTCACATTCAAAAAGTCAATTAATATACTCCATCACATCAACAGTCTAAAGAAGAATGACATGATCATATCATCAGATGCAGAAAAAGCACTTGACAAAATCCAACACCAACTCATGCTAAAAACTCTCAGCAAGGGGCTCCTGGGGGATTCAGGGGGCTAAGCATCTGCCTTTGGCTCAGGTGATCCGTGGGATCAGCCCGCATCAGGTTCTCTGCCCCGCGGGGAGCCTGCTTCTCCCTCTCCCTCTACCTGTCTCTCCCCCTGCTTGTGTGTGTGCCCTCTCTCTCTCTCTCTCTCTCAAACAAATAAAATCTTCAAAAAAACCAAAAAACCTCTCAGCAAACTAGGAATGTAAGGGCAGCTCCTCAACACGATAAAGGACATCTATGAAAAACCTACAGTTATTAACATACGTAGTGGTGAGAAATTAGAGGCTTTTACCCTACTACGATCCGGAAGAAAGCAGGGGTGAGCTCTCTAACTACTCTTATTGAACATCATACTGGAAGTCCTAGCTGATGCAGTAAGACAAAGGAAAAAAGGTATGTAGATGGGGAAGGTAGAAATAAAACTGTCTTTGTTCACAGATGACACGATTGTCTAGGGAGAAATTGCCAAAGAATTGTTAAAAAAAAAAAAAACCAACAAACAAATCTTCCTAGAACTCATAAATAGTCATAGCAAAATTGCAGGGCACAGGTTAATATACAAAGCTCAATCACTTTCCTATATACCAGCGATGAGCAATTGGAATGTACAATTTAAAACACAACATCATTTATATTAGCACCAAAAAATTGAAATAAAAGGCATAAACCCAACAAAATATGTGCGATATCCCAATATCTATATGTGGAAAACTATAAAACTCTGACTTAAGAAATCAAAGAACTGAATAAATAGACTGTCTGTGCTCATGTAAAATGTAGGAGAAAATCTAGGTAACCTCGGCCTTGGCAAAAAGTTTTTAAAATTTTTTTTGAAGATGTATTTATTTATTTTAGGGGGAGAGAGAGAGTGAGCATGCGAGTGGGGGGGAGGGGCAGAGGGAGAGAGGAGAAGGAGAGAAAGAGAGAATCTCAAGCAGAGCCCCCACAGAGCACCGAGCCCCGAGATGAGCTTAATCCCACGACCCCGAGATCGTGACCTCAAGATCATGACCTGAGCCGAAACCAAGAGTCAGACCCCACCCGACTGAGCCACCTAGGTACCCCTGGCAAAGGGTTTTGAAATACGACACCAACAGGGGTCTCCATGCTCAGCACCAGGAGTCTCCTGAAGTTTCTCTCTCCCTCTCCCTCTGCCCCTCCACCCCTCACCCCCCGGACTCTCGCTCTCTGTCTCTCTCTCTAAAATAAATAAATGAATCTTAAAAAAAAATACAACACCAACAGCACAATCCATGAAAGAAAAACTGAGAACTTGGACCTCATTAGAATTAAAAATGAGTGCCCAGGGGGGCGGTCAAGATGACAGAGTAGGAAAATCCTGAGCTCACCTCCTCCCATGGTCACACCAAGGCTGCATCTATGTATAGAGCAATTCAGGACCAGCAGCTCAGTTCTTGCACACCTAAAGATACAAAGAAAAAGCCACATCAAGAAGGGAAGGAGGGACAGAGATGCAGTCTGTTCAGGACCCACACCCCCCAGGGCAGTGACCCACAAGTGGGAGGACATCACAGGTGTGCACATCCTCCATGGGGAGCAAGGGTTTAAGCCGAACATCAGGTACCTCCCGCCCTGGAGACCTCCACCAGGAAGATGATCCCATATAATGTCTGGCTTTGCACATCAGAGGGGCAGAACTCCCGGGGAGTCAGAGGGCTGTAGAAAACTGCCGCTCTGCGGCTAAAGGGCCTGTGCATAAACTCGGACCCAGCACAGGGGCAACAGCTTGAAAAGCACCTGGGCCTTCCATGAAGATTTACTGACTAATGTTAGGGTATGTGCTGGAGGAGCAGGAATCTGTAGGTTCTTTAGGACAAAAGCATTGTCAAAGGAAATAAAAAATACTTTGAGGCAAATTAAAATGAAAATATAAACTTAAAAAAGTATTTGGAAAAAAATTAAAAAATAAAGGTGCACCTGGGTGGCTTGGTTGGTTAAGCGTCTGCCTTTGGCTCCTGTCGTGATCCCTGCTCTCCCTCTGCCTCTGCCTGCCACTTCCCGTTTGCACTCTCTGTTTCTGTCAATTAATTAATTAAAAAATCTTTGGAACACAGCAAAAGCAGTTCTAAGAGGGAAGTTCAGAGCAATACAAGCCTGCCTCAAGAAACAAGAAAAACCTCAAATAAACAATCTAACCTTATACCTAAAAGAACTAAAAGAACAAAGTCCGAAGTTAATAGAAGGAAGGAAATAATAAAGATCAGAGCAGAAATAAATGAAATAGAGACTGAAAAAGCAATAGGAAAGGTAGTGAAATTAAGAGCTGGTTCTTTGAAAAGACAAACAAAATTGATAAACCTTTAAGAAAAAAAGAGAGGGGACTCAGGTGAATCAAATCAGAAATGAAAGCGGAGTTACCAGTGACACCACAGGAACACAAAGGACTGTAAGAGAGTACTACCAAAAATTATATGCCAACAAATTGCACAATCTGGAAGAAATGGATAAATTCCTAGAAACATACACTCTTCCAAGACTGAATGAAGAATCAATAGAAAATCTGAACAGGCTGATTACTAATAATGAAATTGAATCTGTAGTCAGAAGACTCCCAACAAACAAAAGTCCAGGACCAGATGGCTTCACACTTCATACCAAACGTTAAGTTTTTAAAACTTTTTAAATTATTTTGTATTATCATGCCAACGAGAGGGGCTGGGGCATGGGTTTTACCGCTGGAACTAAAGTGCATGTCTACCAGCCATTGGGCAGGTAGCCCAAGGGCTGTTGCAAAGTCGGCTTTTATAGCCAGTAGACGGGAAAGTGTACAGCCTGGTATCCCACAAGTTAGGGATAGGTTTTCCACCCAAAACTTTCTTTTTTAAAAGATTTTATTTATTTATTTGACAGAGAGAGCACAAGCAGGGATAGTGGCAGACGGAGAGGGTGAAGCAGGCTCACTGCTGAGCAGGGAGCCAGAAGCGGGCTCCATCCCAGAACCCTGGGCTCATGACCTCAGCCAAAGGCAGGTGCTTAACCGACTGAGCCACCCAGGTGCTGCCATCCAAAACTTTCTTATTAGAAATTTCTCCAAATCCCCACCCCAAATCATATAATTTCTCCTACTCAGTTCAGTCCTTGGCGCTCATCCCATGATCAACTGTTTTTACATAGAAGATATCCAGTAGTGCGGTTCACTTTTTCCATTTACATTATGTTAGCATCTTTCCCTTAAATTCTAAAAAAGGAGATTTCCAATAATTGATCGCATTAGTTTTCATGGTCTGATAAGTTACTTCTTAGGAGGAAAGGCCCAGAAGGCCATCTAGCTACTAGTAGACTGGATTCTGAATTTCCATAGTAAACTCATTGTACCTTCAAAAATTAAAGTCAGTAAATTAGTGTTCAAATATTCTTTCTTTTAAAAACAGTATGAAATGAATAGAATAGATAACCATTAACCATGTATTGCTTGAGCTAGTGTATGATGGGACCAGTTTAAGGGGCTGGACAAGAAGGGGCTTACAAATTCCTTTTGCTGGTGCATATTAGTGGAGATGAATTTCTGGGGAATAAATAATCAGTTTTCTCTGGGCTGTGAACTTAACTGTAGTGTATCAGGCTCAAATTATTAACAAAGAATTTGCGCCCTCTAAGCTAACTGGGCAAATGCGGCTTAAACATCACAGCTCACCACCAATATTGATAAACCCTCCTTATTTTGTTTGAGGTTAGAAAGAAAAAATTGGGGACGCCTGGGTGGCTCATTCGTTATGCGTCTGCCTTCAGCTCAGGGCGTGATGCCAGGGTCCTGGGATCGAGCCCCACATCGGGTTACCTGCTCCGCTGGGAGGCTGCTTCTTCCTCTTTCACTCCCCCTGCTTGTGTTCCCTCTCCGGCTGGCTATCTCTCTCTCTGTCAAATAAATAAATAAAAAGAAAGAAAGAAAGAAAGAAAGAAAGAAAGAAAGAAAGAAAGAAAAGAAAGAAAGGGAGAGAAAGAAAGAAAGGGAGAAAGAAAGAAAGAAAGAAAGAAAGAAAGAAAGAAAGAAAGAAAAAGAGAAAGAAAGGTAAGGAAGAAAGAAAAAATAAATTGTGGGGGCGCCTGGGTGACTCGCTTAAGCGACTGCCTCCGGCTCAGATCATGATCCCACCATCCTGGGTTCGAGCCCCACCTGGGGCTCCTTGCTCAGCGGGGAGTCTGTTCTCCCTCTACCTCCCCCCCTCGTGCTCGCCCGCGCTCTCTCAAATAAATAAAAATCTTTGAAAAAATTGTGTGTGGGGTGGTATACTCCTACACACAGCCACACACATGCAAACAACGTATATATGTAAAGTTACATTGGCTTTGTTATTCACACGGCCGCTCGGGGGAATGTCTCCTGTGGCCTCTCGCCCTTCCCTTCAGGTATTTCAACTCGAGGCTAAAGCAAAGACTCGTTCTCTAGTCCAGTTTAGATAGGAGCAGCCTCACTCGGGACCGGAAGGGTGAGTGGATCCGGTTGCCCCACGGACTTCTTTACACCGATACACACATCTCCGTCTCGTGGGCAGGACCACCTAGGTCGGGGGAAGGGATTGCCGACGTACCCGGAACTGTTTCCAAGGTTTCCTTAGTTTCGGGCGGTGGCGCGACGGCGGGTTTGGGACCAGACCAACCGAGATCTTCCTAGGCTCGCGAGAGCGCTCCCTTCTCTAGCGGCTTAGGGGACCCAGCGGCCGCGATGGCTCCGGTGTCGGGGTGGCGCAGCCCTGAGGGGGAGGCCTCGGGCTCCGGGGGAAAGCGTCGCAGTTCGTCGAGGAGCCCTAAACCCAGCAGATCCGCCCGCTCCCCGCGGGGCCACCGCTCGCGCTCGAGCTCGCGCTCGGACTCGTGCTCTCGGAATGGTCTCAGCCATCAGCTGGGCGGCTTCAGTCAGGGGTCGCGACACCAGTCCTACCGATCCCGCTCGCGGTCACGCTCCCGGGAGCGGCCCTCTGCGCTGCGGGGCAACCCTTTCGCGTCAGCCTCCTCGACCGCGTATTATGGCGGCTACTCGCGCCCCTACGGGAGCGACAAGCCGTGGCCTAGCCTTCTGGACAAGGAGAGGGAGGAGAGCCTGCGGCAGAAGTGAGTGAGACGGGCACTGGGAGTCTGACTTGCGCTTTTCGCTCTCTGCCGGGCGCCCCTGCCTAGCCCTTCAGCCCCACCCCCCTCCCCCGACAACGCCTTTTTCCGCCCGTTTCTCCGCTTGGGTTTTCACTCGTCCTCGGGCCCCTTCTCCCCGCGCCCTGGTGTCTTCGCTGCTTCTGCCTCCTGGCTATGCAGCGGTTCCGTCGGGAGCCTCAGACCTACCCGAATTACAGTTTTCGCTTGGTTGTGGCTGTTTTATTTTGCTTACTTTTTTTTTGCAAGCGTGCTTTAATTTCGCGCTCGATTGAGCTCTTGGCAAAGGAGACCTATTAGCCCAAAATGAGCAGTGCCTCGCGCTTTGTAGGCGTACCACCGTACCTTGCTGAATGATCACACAGGTTGGAGGTGACAGGACGTGTACAGTGGAAATGTCGTGTAGCCAGTCGGGAAGGCTGGGGATGAAGAGTTTAAATCGGAGGGGAGAAGAACCCCTGAGACCAGATGATTGCATGTGGGAAAAGTGACCTGCTAAACTGTTGATTACGCTACGTGGAAAAAGGCCCTGTTCGGTGGTCTCAGTGTGACCGTGAAAACCGAGGTCAGGGTGAGATCAGGTGTCCTCTCATGAGTGCGTATTGGGTGGAAAAGTGGATAGTTTAAGAAGGAGAAAGGGAAAGGGTTATAATTATTATCGTGTAAGTCTTAATAGCTAATGGTTATTGAGTGTTAAATTCTGTCAGGCGCTGTACTAGGTGCTCTACAGGTCCCCTGTGTGTGTGTGTGTTTTTAGGATTTTTTAAATTTATTTGACAGAGGGAGAGAACAAGCAAGGGGAGCAGCAGGCAGAGGGAGAAGCAGGTTCCCCGCTGAGCAGGGAGCCCGCCCCCGGGGCCCGATCATGACCGAGCAGAAGGCCGGCGCTTAACCGGCTGAGCCACCCAGGCGCCCCTACATGTCCTCTGTGTCGAAAAAGATTTTTAAGAGTAGCACAGGCATGGGGCGCCTGGGTGGCGCGGCGGTTAGGCGCCTGCCTTCGGCTCAGGGCGTGATCCCGGCGTTATGGGATCGAGCCCCACGTCAGGCTCCTCCGCTATGAGCCTGCTTCTTCCTCTCCCACTCCCCCTGCTTGTGTTCCCTCTCTCGCTGGCTGTCTCTGTCAAATAAATAAATAAAATCTTTAAAAAAAAAAAAGAGTAGCACAGGCATGGAGGGGCAGGTTAAGATTCCAAAGCTGGGCGACGGCTCCATAAATCTCTTTTTTCCCAAGAATGGGAAGTAATAAAGGATGGCGGTGAAGAGGACGGGCTCCAGAATCGGAATGCCTGAGTTTGAAGCCATGCTTTGCTGTGTAATAGTTGTATGACCTTGAGCAAGTTTCTTGAACTTCTCTGAACTTTATTTCTTAACCATTTAAAAAGGGATAAAATTGGCGCTGAGCCTTTAGAGTTGTGATGATTTAGTTCCTGGGACATAATAATTAGTCCTTGAATGTTAGCTATTGGGGTTTCCTGAATGGAAGCAGAAACAATAAAAAACCATACTGTGTTAGGTTGGAGACCTACGTCTCCAAATTAAATTTTTCAGTTACCTCCTGGCTGTGTTCGTCAAAAAGCAACCAGCTTCCTACTGGACGATCCTCATCAAAAGATGTCAGAACTTCTTGGGTGAAATTTGCATTTGTACATTTAGAAGATCAATAATTTACCTTACGAGTACAGATGAAGCTGGGGGCAGCAGGGATGAGAACGTGACTGTTCTTACAGCCTGTCATACTTCCCCCTGCATATATAGTCCAAGTTGGGTTATAAGTATAACCCTTTTAGGCTCTTTCTTCAAGTGGGAAACCTGAGTCTAATTCTGCACGATTATAATCTTTTCTCCTGAATAAAGAAGTAAAAAATACTATATTCAAGCAGTCAAACCAATTTATTTTGTAAGGGGTGGGTGGGTGTGTGTAACAAATGCAATCACAAGGAGCTAAACTTTGAGGAATTGAGCCTTTGTTTTTTGTATTTTGTTTGTGAGCAAAATTAAAAGGAAAAAAATGACAAATTTTTCCTGTCCTCCAAGAGTAGATAGAGGATATAGTCCTTTTCCAAAAAAAAGGAACTAAAGGGAAAACAGAAAAAAAAAAACCCTGTTTCTCATTGAGGACAGTTTTTGTCAAATAAAACTTTTCTTTCATTTTCAGAGCTCTCTTTATTTTCTGTTTCTAATGCTTCATTTTTATTTTCTTTATTAATTCCTGAGTTTCTGAAAACGGGTTTGACTAAATCAAAAGTAGAGATTGCTCTTTACTCTCAAAAATGTATGTAAACAAAGAAGTTATTTCCAAATATAAAACTGTTTGTGTCACATATTGCAGAAGACGAAATGAGCAATTAGGAGCTAGGTCATGCAAGAGGCAGAAGAGATGCACTTGACAACCTTTTAGGCTGTATTTCTGGTCTGGCCTCAGGCTGTCTGTAGTCTGTGCCATTTGATAGTACTATCAAGAACATCAAATTACGATGAGTATACTTAATTTATTAATTTAACTTTTAAAATAGGAAAATAGGACTTAACTGGACTCCTTTGAATTGATTATATATTTAGGAGACCATTTAGCCATGGAGTTATAATTTATATGCCTATATCTTCTAGGAGATTAAGTGAGAGAGAGAGGATTGGAGAATTGGGAGCTCCTGAAGTATGGGGACTTTCTCCAAAGAATCCAGAACCAGAGTAAGTGATTCAAAAAATACTGTTAAAAGATGTAACGTTTGTTTAAATCCAGAGACTATTGTCAAAATTTTTGTTAAATGAATAACTTTT
The DNA here is from genome assembly GCF_024610735.1 of Ursus americanus. NCBI lineage: Eukaryota > Metazoa > Chordata > Mammalia > Carnivora > Ursidae > Ursus > Ursus americanus. Next base: position 29,076,173 of record NC_142164.1, read on the forward strand.
AAGTACAGCTCACGTTTTTTCTTCTTTTTTGTGATTTATGCTATGCTACCCCCTAGAATTTAAAAACATTGAACATACCTAACGATTAAAACATGTTGCTAGTTGATTTTAACATATTAATTGTCCTTTTTATTTATTTGTTTATTTTTAAAGATCATATTTGTATTTGAGAGAGAGAGAGAGAGAGCACAGGTAGGCAGAGCGGCAGGGAGAGGGAGAAACAGGCCCCCCAGTGAGCAGGGACCCCGACGACTCGGGCCTCGATCCCAGAACCCTGGGATTATGACCTGAGCTGAAGGCAGCCGCTTAACCAACTGAGCCACCCAGCACCCCTTAATTGTTCTTTTTAAATTGTAATTCGGGGGGGTGCTAATTTCCTATTCATAGAAGGGTTCAGTATTAAGACAAATACATTTATATTATTTTGAATTGTTTTTTCTCAACCTAATAGCAGATTGCGTGTCACATGTTAGCCTTACAAAGTGATTTTTTTTGAGTTAACAGTTGACAACATGGATGGTAGAGTAGGGTTTTCTTATATATATATATCATTTGCAGATAGTGACAGTTTTACTTCTTCTTTACCAATTTGGATGCCTTTTATTTTTCTTGTCTTGTGGCTGGGACTTCAGTATTATGTTGAATAAAAGTGGCGAGAATGGACATCCTTGTCTTGTTCCTGATCTTAGGGTGAAGCTTTCAGCTTTTTACTGTTGAGTGTGATGTTAGCTGTGGGTTTGTCGTATCTGGCCTTTCTTAAGTTGAGTTATGTTTTCTCTATATTCACTTTGGTGAGAGTTTGTATCTTTGGTTGTTGAATTTTGTCAGATGCTGTTTCTGCGTCTATTGAGATGATCGTAGGATTTTTATCCTTTATTTTGTTAATGTGGTATATTCCACATTGATTTGTGGATGTTGAATTATCCTTGCATTTCTGGAATAACTTCTACTTTAGTATGGTGTATGATCTTTTTAATGTAGTATAAAATTTGGTTTGCCAATATTTTGTTAAAGATTTTTGCATCTACATACATCAGGGATATTGGCTTGTAATTTTTTTTTTTAATTTGTGGTGTCTTTGGTTTCCATATCAGGATAATGCTGGCCTCAAAGAGTGAGTTTGTTCTTTCTTCAGTTTTTTGGAATTGTTTAAGAAGTATAGGTCTTAACTCATTAAATATTTAGTAGAATTTACCTGTGAAACCGTCTGGTCCTGGAGTTTGTTTTGTTGGGAGTTTTTTGAGTAATCAGTCTATAGTGTAATCTTCCTGATTTGGACGATTGTTATGTTTCTAGGAATTTATTTCTCCTTGGTTGTTCTATTTGTTGGCACATAATTGTTCTTAGTAGTCTTATGATTTTTTTTCTATTTCTATAGTATTGGGTATAACTTATCCCCTTTCATTTTTGATTTTATTTATATGGGCACTCTTTTTTTCTTGATGAATCTAGCTAAAGGTTTTTATCAATTTTATCATTTCAAAGAACCAACTCTTAGTTTCATTGATCTTTTCTGTTGTCTTTTTAGTCTCTTTTTCATTTATTTTTCACTCTGACCTTTATTATTTTCTTCCTTCTGCTAACTTTGGGCTTTGTTCTTTTCCTAGTTCCTTTAGGTGTAAGATTAGATTGTTTATTTGAGGTTTTTCTTGGTTCTCGAGTTGGGCCTGTATAAAATTTCCCTCATAGAACTTCTTTTGCTGCATTTCATAGATTTTGTACTGTTGTGTTTCCATTTTCATTTGTCTCAAGGTATTTTTTTAAATTTCCTCTTTGATTTCTTCATTGACCCATTGTTTGTTTATTTTTAAAGACTTATTTATTAAAGAGAGAGAGAGAAAGAGCACGTGCACAAGTGGGAGGGTCAGAGGGAGAGAGAGAGAGAATTTCAAGCAGATGCCACACTGAGCACGGAGCCTGACATGGGGCTCAATCTCAAAACCCTGAGATCATGACCTGAGTTGAAACCAAGAGTCAGACGCTTAACCGACTGTGCCACCCGGGCACCCCGACCCATTGGTTATTTAATTCCATGTGTTTATGTTTTTCCAGTTTTCTCGTAATTGATTTCTAGTTTCATACTGTTGTGGTCTGAAAAGATGCTTGATATGATTTCAGTCTTCTTAAATTTATCAAGACTTGTCTTGTGGCCTAACATGGGATCAGTCCTGGAGAATATTCCATGTGCACTTGAAAAGAATGTATGTTCTGCTGTTTTTGGATAGAATGTTTTGTGTATTATCTCTTAATTCCATCTGGTCTAATGTGTTGGTCAAGGCCACTGTTTTCCTTATTGATTTTCTGTCTGAATGATGTATCCATTCATGTAAGTGGGGTGTTAAGGTCTCTTACTATTATTGTATTACTGTCAGTTTCTCCCTTCATGTCTCTTAAAAATTGGTTTATGTATTAAGGTGCTCCTATGTTGGGTGCATAGGTATTTACAAATGTTATATCCTCTTGTTGAATTGATCCCTTTATCGTATGCAGTGTCATTCATGTCCTGTTACAGGCTTTGTTTTCTAGTCTGTTTTGTATGATGTAAGTATTGCTACCCCAGGGTTTTGTTTGTTTTCATTTGCATGGAGTATCTTTTTCCATCCCTTCAGTTTCAGTCTCTGTTGTCTTTAGATCTGAAGTGAGTCTCTTGTAGGCAGCTATAGATGGGTATTGTTTTTTTTAATTTATTCAGCTACTGTGTGTTTTGATTGGAACACTTAGGAAGTTTACATTTAAAGTAATTATTGATAAAAAAAAATTATTGGTAGGGGGCGCCTGGGTGGTTTAGTCGTTAAGCATCTGCCTTCAGCTCAGGGCGTGATCCCAGAGTCCTGGGATGGAGCCCCATCCTCCGCTGGGAGCCTGCTTCTCCCTCTCCCACTCCCCCTGCTTGTGTTCCCTCTCTCGCTGGCTGTCTCTCTCTCTGTTAATAAATAAAATCTTTAAAAAATTTATTGGTAGGTATGGATTTGTAGACATTTTCTTGATATTTTTCCGGTTTTTTAAAAAGATTTTATTTCTTTGTCAGAGAGAGAGAGAGTGCACAAGCAGGGGGGAGCGGCAGGCAGAAGGAGAAGCAGCTCCCTGCTGAGCAAGGAACCAGATGTGGGACTTGATCCCAGGACCCTGGGATCATGACCTGAGCTGGAGGCAGACGCTTAACCAACTGAGGCACCCAGGCGTCGCTTTCTGATTGTTTTTTGTAGTTCTTCTCTGTTCCTTTGTTCTCTTGCTCTCTTCCCTTGAGATTTGGTGACTTTCCTTAGTGTTATGTTTGTATTCTTTTATTTTTTGTTTATCTATTATAGGTATTTGGTCAGTGGTTACCATGAGGTACATATATAACATCTTACGTATATAGCAATCTATTTTAAGTTAATGCCCACTTAAGCTCAAATGCATTCTAAAAGTACTACATCCCTTCACCATGTTTTATGTTTTTGACATCATATTTTACATCTTACTATTTTATGTTTCCATTGACTAATTATTGTGGGTCTAGCTGATTTTACTACTTTTGTCTTTTAACCTTCATACTAGCTATGTAGGTGGTTGATCCACTACCTTTACTATGTGTTTACCTTTACCAATGAGATTTTTCCTTTCATAATTTTCCTTTTTTTAAAAAATTTTATTATTAAGTAATCTCTACACCCAACCAGAGCTCGAACTCATAACCCCAAGATCAAGAGTTGCATGCTCCACTGACTAAGCCAGCCAGGCGCCCCTCCTTTCATAGTTTTCTTACTTGTAGTTATGATTTTTCTTTTCTACTTAAAATTAAGTCCCTTTAACTTTCTTGTAAGGCTGGTTTGGGAGTGATGAGCTTTAGCTTATGCTTGTCTGAGAAACTCCTTGTTTCTCCTTCACTTCTGAGTGATAACTTTGCTGGGTAGAGTAATCTTGGTTGTAAGTTTTTTCCTTTTAGCACTTCTCATATATCATGCTATTCTCTTCTGACCTATAAAGTTTCTTCTGAAAAACCAGCTTATAGACTTAGGGTTCCTTGGTATGTAACTAGTTGTTTTCCTTTTGCTGCTTTTAAGATTCTTTATCTCTAACTGTTGACACTTTGATTATAATGTGTCTTGGTCTCTTTGGGTTCATCTCATTTGGGGGTGTTTGCTTTCTGGACTTGGATATCTGTTTCCTTCCCCAGGTTAGGGAAGTTTTCAGCTATTATTTCTTCAAATAAGTTTTCTGTCCTTTTCTCTCTCTTCTCCTTCTGGGACCACTGTAGTGTGAATATTAGTACACTTGATTTTACCCCAGAGGTCCCTTAAACTTAACCTCATTTTATTCAGTTCTTTTTGCTTTTTTGCTGTTCTGATTAGGTGCTTTCTACTACCCTGTCTTCCACATTGTTAATCTGTTCTGCATTCTGTAATCTGCTTTTGATGCCCTGTATTTTTCATTTCAGTTATTGTGTTCTTTGGCTTTGATTGATTTAAAAAAATATTTTCTGTCTCTTTGTTGAATTCTCACTGTGCTCATCCATTCTTTTGAGTTCAGTGAGCATCTTTATGACCATTCATTTGAATTCCATCTGGTAGATCTCTGTTTTGTTTAGTTCTTTTTCTGAGGTTTTTGTCTTGTTCTTTCACTTGGAACGTATTGTCTGTCTCCTCATTTGCGTCTCAGTGTTTGTTTCTGTGTTTTAGGTGGATCAGCTATTGTCCCAGTCTTGGAGGAGTGGCTTTATGCCTGAAGGTGTCTGTGGGGCTCAGCATAAACCCCCGCTGGTCACCCAAGCCAAGTACCCCAGGAGTATCTCTTTTGTAGGCTGTGTGCTCCCTCTTGTGGCTGGTCACGATTGGTGCAGACTCACTGATGTGTGGGGCTGTTTACTGGTGCAGCTGTCGGCTAGGCTTGGCTATGACTACTGTGGGTATGCTGGTGAGTGGGACAGGCTTCTGGCCTGTCTGATTGACAGGCCTGGTTGCAGCTGGTGTGGGCATGCTGGTGTGTGGGGCTGGCCCTTGGCACAGCTGGCTATAAGGCCTGGTCGTGAGCTGCATGAGCACTGTTGAGTAGGGCAGGCTTTCGGTGCAGCTGGCTGCAAGGTCCAGCTGCAACTGATGCAGATACTCTAGTGTGTAGGACTGGGCCTCCATGGCAGGAGCCCTTGGGTGGAGGGTGTGCTGGTCCTGGCCAAGGATGTCTGGTATGTATGGTGGGTGGGGGCTGCTAGAGAGGAGTGCCAGGCCAGGGTGGGCAGGTGGGTGGGGTGAGTCTTCTTGGGCTGACAGTAGATAGAGAAACAGAAAAAAGGATAAGGGATGGGACGGGGCTCTCCTGGTTGAGTAGAGGGGCCTAGGAGGTCCTGCCCCACGGGACGCCAGGGGTCCTGTCCAGGGTGCTGGGACGTAGGCAGAACAGAGCAGCTGACGGTGCGCTGAGCCCGGGAAAGCCTGCGGAGGGTGGTGCGGGCTGCAGGCTGGGGAGCTGACAACAGTGACGGCGGTGTGCCTCTTTGCCCTCAGTCTGTTGGCCGGGCAAAGATTTTATGAATTGAGGAAATCTGGTCCTAGTTCGTCTAAACATCCATTGTCCCCAGTGTCTAGACTCTTGAGGTAGTGTCCAGTGCTTCGGCGTCCTCCCGTCCCAGCAAGACAAGCCACAGGCTCCTGGGCCCTCCATGCCCAGGCCTCGCTCACAATGCCACCTTTCTCACTATGACGAGGTTTCAGAAGAGGAAGGACCCTTGAGTCATTCTTAAAGGAAAGCTCTTGTTGAAAGATCCAGCACGTCCCTGTGGGTTAGTTACTTACTCTCTGTTGAAGATGGGCTGTTCAGAATGGGGGCTGTATCCCATCAGCAGGACTTTTGAATGATACTGAGCTTCCCCCATCAGTAGGGTGACGCCTGCCTAGCGACTAGGGGTTAGTGGCAGCCCGACGGCTGCTGGTCAGCTGTGAGGACACACACAACCCAGGCGTCAGAGTCACAGCAGGGCCAGAGAGCAGTGCCTCAGCTGCACATGCTGCTGAGGACGGGAAGAGTAATATGGCAGTTGGGAGCACAGAGTCCAAGCATGGAGCCGGGACAGAGCCTGGCACATCGTGGGTGCTGTCTCGGGGTGAGCTGCAGGGAGGCCCGTGGCGGTAACTTCCCTAAGCTGTTTTAGCAAAAAGGAACTAGCTTCCCTGATGCAGTTTCCAACCTGAAGGGCATAGAGAGTAGCCTGCTGTGTTTTGTCCTGTATGACTTCTGATGCTCAGTGTACTAAAATGTCCTTTTTTGCTCTCTGATTGAAGGTTTGGTTTAAGAATAGGAGGGTCAGGGGCGCCTGGGTGGCACAGCGGTTGAGCGTCTGCCTTCGGCTCAGGGCGTGATCCCAGCGTTGTGGGATCGAGCCCCACATCAGGCTCCTCTGCTATGAGCCTGCTTCTTCCTCTCCCACTCCCCCTGCTTGTGTTCCCTCTCTCGCTGGCTGTCTCTATCTCTGTCAAATAAATAAATAAAATCTTAAAAAAAAAAAAAAAGAATAGGAGGGTCAAGTGGAGGAGACCCCAGAGGGCACTGAGGTTCAGAAACACGCCCCCGGTGGCCCTGGTCCCTCCCGTCGTCATTAACTTGGGTGGACCCTGCCATGCCTCCTCATTCCGGAGCCGGAGTGCTTATGGGTTCTTCAGGAGCCACCGCCGCTGGGGCTACGTCAGCAGCCCGTGCCTCTCTTTCCTGTTGTCTTCTTGCCTCCCCTGCCCTGGCTTCCTCCACCTTTCCCTCCGTGCGGCTGCCCTCCTGTGCTCGCTCCCGGTCTCCTACCGTCGGTGGCTCTCTTGTGAGCCCTTTGCCCACACAATGGCCTCGGCGGCGGTTTTTTCCCACGGTGCTTTTGAGCGCATTCCCGTTCTGTGTCGCTCAGGGTTAAGAGCAGTTCCCGAAACGCCCGTGACATGTACTCGAGAGAAGGGCAAATTCACGGACCCTCTCTTTGGGGGCACTTGTCGTCTTTTCAATAAAGTTTTGAATTTATTCTCTGTGTATTTGTTTTGCGTGTGGTACGGGGTGAGTGCACGTGATGGACGGTGCCGCTCCTCCAGGAAGGCAAGGAGGCCTGCTTTCGTGCAGCCGCGTCCCTGAGCCCCCATCAGGAGGCCACGGCCATCTCCCAAGTTCCCCAAGTGCCCACGCAGCCGGCTTACGAGGAGCCACCCTGTCCTGCAGCACCCCATCTTCCCCCGCCCCGCCCCCCCGTGCCCCAGCGGGACCGCGCCGCCGTGCAAGACGGGGTGGCGTCAGCCTCTAGAGAGAGAACAGTGTGCTTCCAGGCGGGGCTGAGTCCCAGTCCCGGCGAGAAGCTGAGGCCCACCCGGGCACTGGAAGGGACACTTGCAAGGGGCTACTCACGGGGCTCCCGGAGGAGCGGCAGCCGCGCGTGCTGCTGGTGCTCGCCCAGGGGTGTCCGATGCCGGCCCTTTGGGTGGAGGAGACGCGCAGACCGCATTCCGGCGGGAGGGTCCTGCGTCTGCAAAGGTACCACGAGAGGGGCCCCTCTTCGAGGCCAGCGGTGGGCTCTGTGTCCTCCCTTTCGCCCCTCCCCAGAGGCCGAGGGCCCAGCATCGCTCGGTCGTCAGCTCCAGCCGCCCGGCAGCTTTCGGCGAGATCGTGCCCGGGGCCGGTGGTCCGTGCGTGCAGTCGTTCCAAGTCCGCGGCGGAGAAAGACGTGGGTTTTTGTCCTCTGGGACTCGGGGAGGGAGAGGGGCTCCTGCGGGACCGAGGCCGTGTACCTGTTGCCCGATCGGGTTATTTACACTGGCACACAGCACCATTCTTGTTGCCAGGACGACCCCAGCCCTGGGGACGAGTTTTGCCGGTGCACCCAAAATGTCTCCCCCGGTCCCCCAGGTTTGGGTTGTGGCGGTACAGTGGCTTCTGTGAGCCGAGGCGTCCTCGGTCTCCCGTGTCCACGATCGGGTGGCCCCCTCCTGCGGTAGCAGTGGTTCCGGGGTGTTGCCTCGGGGTGGGGGAAGCGTAGCGTTTCTTCGAAGCTCCCCCCTAGCCCTGCGAAGCTGCGGGCTTTCTGCGTAGCCACAGCTGTGACTCGCCTCCTTCCTCCCTGCAGAGACCTGGGTGGCCTCAGCCCTTAGCTGTGGGCTCTGGGCCCCGTCCTACATCTCCCTCTCAAGGTGTGTTCTTGGGAGCCGTCCGGGCATCATCTTCGCGTCGGATTCCAGGATCTTTGCTTGTAGAAAGCAAATTTTTTTTTAAGGGTATGAAATGTTTTAGTACACTTGCCGGGTAATACAAATCAGTAATTACGATAGCCAAATCTCTGTATCATATATATTTAATATATTAAATAACACAATAATAAAATAATCCCTACCTTAAAAAAAATATGGACTCATTTTTCATGTCATCAAATACAATGCTCATATGAGAGTGTAATGAAACTTAATAATCTGTTCACGTGCTAAGGGACAAGGCTTAGCAGTAAATTAATATTTTTAAATATCTTAAAGCAGAATAGTTTCCTTTTTGAGTTTGATAAGCCAAAGACTATCAAGGACTATTTAGAACCTGAATATAATACAGTGGCTATGAAATTATATAGGGAATTTGATGAGAAACAGGCATTTCTTTTTTTCTACTTTTTGTCAGTTAGCAAGTGAATGGAAAACTTTTAACCATAACATTCGTTTCCTTTTTCAGAGCGTCAAGAACCACCTCTGCAGCCTGCCTTGCTAAGGTTACTGCATAATCCTTGCATTCCTGCCATCCATTATCCACCTTCTCAAATTGGAGGGTTTCAGAGTCCCTAGGCTACTGTCTAGATCTGTAGCCTAAATATCAGTTTTTGAAACCACTTCCTGGTATGTTCCTGGATGGAGATTAATGTATTCTTTTTCTTTGTGTATTTTAGTAGTGTCAGATGCTAGAGTTAGACTGGGTATTTTAAATTTAATTTAATTTTTAAATATTATTCTCAAAACATAGTTGATATACAAAGTTATATTAGTTTCAGGTACACAGTATAGTGATTCAATAATTGTATATTCTGTGCTGAGAAACTGGCTGTTTTTAATTGTAATATCTGAATTGATGGGTCCTCTGGCTTTGATCGTCTCATCACTATCCTAAGAGATTTAACTACCAGGAGACCTCAGATGGAGTGGTGACTTGATACGGGTCATATTTTTCGTGCTCATTTAGAGTCTTACTTGCATGATCTGCATTAATTTCAGTATAAAAAGCTTAAG